>NW_028185828.1:103149-189411 GCF_003343005.1 Rhea americana
CAGGGGTGCAGTAAGGGTGCACAGGGCTGCACAGGGTGGGCTGGGTGTGCACAGAGGGCAGGGGGGCTTGCAGCCGGCTCCACGCAGCCTTGTCCTTCCGCAGGCCTCCTGCCTGCTGCCACCCTGGCGCTGCGCTGCCTGGACGGCGTTTTCCTCTCGCCCAACGAGGATGACTTCGTGGGCAGGATCGCGGAGGAGCTGGAGCAGTTCCTGCTCCAGGGTCAGCACCACAGGTAAGCCCCTGCCCTGGCAGCGAGCGGCCGGGCGCCCGCTGAGCCCGGTCCCTGCGCGCAGCGACCTGCTTCCAGCTGGCGAGTGCCGTCCGCGGGCCGGGGCGCGCTCCGCTCCGCTCCGGAGGCGGTCGCGTTTTGTGTCTCCTCTCCGTTTCGCTTTGGTCCTGCAGGTTGAAAGCGCCTGCTGGGTCTGAGCTGCAGCGTTTGGAGCCTGGCTGCAAAGTCCGGCCGCTGCAGGGCTCGAGCCTGGCCCGGCGCTTCGCTGCGGGCCGAGCGCTGCTTGGGGGTTCTGCCGTGCATGCTGCTCCCTTGACACTCTGCTAGGCAGAATTATTTTAGACACTTGCGGCTTTTACAGGAGCTGTAGTCAGGCCTAGCTCACTCGTAGCCAGCCAACAAGTTATGATTGATATTTTCATAATTAAACAATTCAGTTCCCCTCCTCTGTCGGGGACTTCCTGTGCACCAGAGCCTCTTTGCCGGCAGCGAGCTCTGCTAGTTCAGGCTTGCTGGGCTGCTTCTCTTTGGTCAGGCTGGTTTTAACCTGGACCTAGTCCCCGATCCAGTGATTTTGAAACTTCCTGAAGTGGTCTGAAAAAGGAGGTGAGATGGGAGCGGGGCAGAATTGCTTGGTTCAGTTATTCTGCCAGCTTGTAGAGAGCTCAAATATTACTTTTTATTGTCTTAAATGTCAAGGAGAAAGCATCAGCGTAATTTTAAAATGCTCAAGAGTGAAACCGGAGCTGCAAAAGTGCGTTTAAGTGCAGTGCAGCGGATCGCAGAGTTCGCTTGTTCACCTGTTCGTACTCTTTTAGCTGTGAGTTTCTGGAAGTGTATTCGAAYGAGAGGAGGGTGACTGATGTCAGGYGCCTCGTTCAGCTGCTTTCCAGCCGTTCCCGGACGGATAWAGGTGGAAACGGGCGTCCCGGGAGCGCCGGCTCTGCCTCGCGTACGTGCGGCGCGAGCCTGTCTGCCTAGACGTCCTGGGAGCGAGGAGGGAGTTTGGCTCTTCGGTACCAGAAAGGCCTGCCTGGCTTTTGGGCTTGGATTTTAACACCCTGCCAGAGGAAGAGCTTGGGGAATAGGGCTTAACCRGTTCTTGCTACGTTCCTGTCGTCTTGTTTTCCTTCCGGCAAGCTGCTGATGCCCCCCAAACGCTCTCTCTTTCCAGAGTGCTCCTGTTTCCCCCTCTGTCCAGTCGCCTCCGGTACCTGATCCATAGGACGGTGGACAACGTGGATTTGTTAAGCAGCTTTTCTGTTGGGGAAGGATGGAGGAGGAGGACGGTTGTCTGTCACTCGGCCATAAGGTACAGCGTGGTAGATGTTAGCGGTTCTTCTCTCTTTCTAGCTTTGGGGTTTTTGCGTAAGCGTGCGAGCATGAGGTTTGCGTGGTGCTCCTCAGCAAAGAGGAGCCTCTGTTACTAACTGCACCTTCCACTAAGGAACTAGAGGCCTTTGCTTTTGCCTTTCTGCAGACTTCTGCGCTGACCTGATCCTTGGGCCTCTGTTTTCCTCCTTTCTCCTCTTTGCAGATATCTCAGTAGTTAGCCAGCTTCCTCTGCTTCCCCCTCACTTCCTCTTTGCTCTTGGTCCTAGGCTGCCCGATGAGGCCGGTGACCAAAACCCCAACAACGACGCGCCAAGGCCGCAGCGGGCTCCCCAGCCGCGGGGCCGGGGAGGCCGAGCCCCCAGGCTGCGGCGCGGCGCGGAGGACGTGCCTCGAGCCTGCGTGGGATCCGGCAGGATAAAAAGGCCGCCCCGGAGGAAGCCGGACAAAGCCCTGTACGTCCCCAAGGCGATGCGCAAGAAAGCGGAGTGGGTGGAGAGCGAGAGCCTGGTGGCGGCTGGCGGAGTGGTGGGCGAGGATGTGGCACGAGGAGAAGAGATCTGTCCTAAAGCTTCAGTCGGTGATGCCCGAGGTGAACCGGGTAAGCCCGAAGGCAGCACAGAGTCCGACCCAGCAGCTGGTGGCATCTCTTCRGCCCTTGACAAGGAGCAGGACCTGGGAGAAACTGGTGAAGAGTCTATTTCAAGAAAAAATGATGATAAAAATGACTGTCCTGCCTGCTGCATGGATGTCCCATTGCTAGGGAACAGTAACGATRTCCCTGAGCAGGAAGGTCAGGATGAAGACTGTTCTGATTCCCTTGCTTCTGTACACAACGAAAACCTAAGCGAAGCAGAAGAGCAAGCTAAGAGCTGTGACRACACTCTTGTGTTGGAAGGTAGCAAAACCCTGTGCCAGCTGCAAGCTCAAGACCAAAACAGCAGCGATGGCAGCGTACTGGAAGGCAGCAAAAACATCTCACAGTCAGAAARCCATAGCAGTAACTACTGTACAGACATCGCTGCAGCAGAGCCTAGTGCAACGTTACTGGCACTGGAAGACCAAGATAAGAGCTCTACTGATGCCAAGACACCAGGGAGTGGCAAAACCCTGTCACCGCTAGAGGAGCAGAGCAAGGACTTTCTGAATACTGGTACGTTGGAGCTGAGTAAGAGCTTTTTGGAACTGGAAAGCCAGGATCAAGATTGCTCCCCTGTCAYCCAGGTGGAGCACGACCAAAACTCCCCAGAAACCCAAGATCAGCATCTGACTGCACCCGAACCGCTCTGTGGTGAGAACCCGTCAGCTCCTGACAACCAGAACCAGCAAAAGGTCGATGTTTCTGTGCAAAACCATGGCAGAAAGGTATTCTTGCCAGAAGAGGGGGACAAGGAGTGCTCGGGCTTGGCCGATGCGCTGTGGCGTGAGCTACAGTTGTCTGCAGGCGATAAAGGCGAGGAGAGCCTGGCCGTCCGTGAGCAGGAGAACAGCTTTGAGGACGACTGTACCGCTGAGCTCTTGGAAGAGGTAGTATTTCACCACAGGCATTGCCTTAGGGAATGGCTTTGGGGGAAAAAGAGGAATTGGACCTAAAAAATTAATCTGTGGGAGGAGAGTCTTTGTGCCAGGGCTGGTAGAGGCGTTTGCTGAACCTGTTGGCAGGAGCATGGCAGCAGGAGGGACTTGAAGTGGGGCCTGCAGAAGCTCTCTTCTGGGGGGTCACCATTTGAAATACGGTCTCGCCTGATAGGTGCCTGACAGCTCTTTGAAAGGAGCTTGTAGCTCTTGGTCCGATTCCTTGGCAGGTTATAGCCCAGATGGGACTAATCAGGCTTGCTAACGTGTTTTTGGCAGAGTGGTCAGGACTAACCCTCCTGGGGCCGAGGTGAGATGYGCTGAAGGTGACATGCTTGAGGAAAAGCGGTGAATCGGTGCCAGGTTCCTTGATTTGTAGCATCTGTGTGGTCCTCGTTCCTTTAACTGCACGCCGCTTGATCTTCCGTGTCTTTATTGGGATAATTTCCCATCCTCTCTCCGCAACACAGGGAAGTGGTTAGACATGCTGTCTAAATGGGAACCACATACTGTCTAAATGGGAACCACATTGCTTTCCCAGATGCGTGCAGGGGTGGTGGTAGCAGAACTGACAGTTCAAAGGGTCGCACCCTTTCTCCCATGCTGCTCTGAAATCGGCTTTCCATAACACTGTGCTTGCAAAGGATCAGGTATCTATGTCTGTACGCTCCTGCAGTGTTTAGAAATAGAGCTTTTATAAACAGTGTTGTTTTTCGATCTTCCCAGATTGCAGCTTATTTAACTGTGAAGGACATAAGCATTGAGAAGATCAAGTTTGATTATTCCAGTTATGGAGATGCGCAGCTCAGTGAAGGGGACTTTGGGCACGTAATTGAAATCTATGACTTCTCCCCGTCGCTGAAGACAGAGCACCTATTAGAAATGTTCTCCGAGTTCCAGTAAGTACCCCGCTGAGTCTAAGCACATCTCGGGTAAAGTRAGCAGCGTTCGGACTTGAACGCCGAGCAAACCATTTTGGACAGTCGCTGARAGAAGCTGATGATGCTACATAGCATTTTAATTTTGTCTTTGTGTTCTTGTGTTTTATATTCTTCCTGTGCTTTAATCTAAAGGATGCTTTTCTGCATTTGATGCATAATTTAAAAGTGTCACTGGTTCTTCAGGGCTGTCATGCACACACTTATCTTAGGCTTATTCCTACTGTTCTGGCTTCTGTGGGAGTCTTTAGGTGTTGTTTTATGGAAACCTGTTACAGCATCTCAGTGCCTGAGTCAAATTACAGGCTCACAGAAGTGTTTGCAAAGCAAGGACCCAATGCTGCTGGTGGAGATAAGATTTATTATGTAAGCATGGGGAACAGAGAGCATTGTGCTTAAGGGAGTGACATTGGATTTCTAGTAGGATAAGGACAAATATCAGCCCTGCTTTAGTGATAAAATGTACTTGGTGCAGCTCTAAATTACTGTCTCACTTCTGCAAGATTGCTTACACATGATGTTTGTAGGCACATATCTTCATTTTCTTCCTGCTGTCTTCCTCCTATCTTAATTTACCTGATAGAATAGATGTGAATGCTTCACCTCTACAGATCCCTTAAATTCAAAAAGCATTATTTAAATTTTAAATATACTACCGTCTATTGTAGTTTTTAATGAATTTCTTACACACCCCCTACCTCTCAAGCTTTTAAACAACTTTTGTAAATCACTTGCTTACCTGAGCAATCAGGTAATGTTTGTAAAGCATTGTGTAAATGATGAACAGTACTTATGTATTCCACGACAGTCCCTGAAATTGAGGATTGACTTCAGCTAAGAGTTTCTGAAGGGGAAAAACTGAGATCTTGAGGTTAGCTGGTAGGAGGATCCTAGACTGTGACTTTGAAAGGAGTACATTTAACGTCTGATTTTTCTTTTTCTTTCTCCTCATGTAAAACGGGTTTAATGTATTGAAAAGCACTAATTGTTTGGCTAAAAATACTAAATACCTTTGATAACTCAAGGTGCCTTACGGACTTTGTGTGACCTGTTTCTCCTATTAGTAAATAGCGTTCTCTTGTCCTCTCGTTTTTAGTGAGAGYGGATTCAAAATTCAGTGGGTCGATGATACGCATGCCTTGGGAATCTTCTCCAGCCTGGCAGCAGGTAGAGTGACCCGATTCTTGGCTGTGAGTGAAGAACCTGCAGCGTTGCTGGGATTTCGTTGCTGTTGCACAGTAACTGTGCACTGATGCAATAATTTGCAGTGTTCATCTGCTTATTCTTGCACTCAGCCTAAGCCTCTGCCAAAGGTAGTCATGGTTCATCGCCTCTTTCCTCATATGCACTTCGAACTGGAAATGCTTTTAAGACCGGCGAAGCTGGAAGTGCTGTGTGCAAACTCTGCTTTGCAGGAACAGCAGGTTTTTAATTGGCTTGGGTAATAAAGAGGCTGCTTTCTGTGCAAAGAGCTTCTGTGACTTAYGGTGTCTTTTTAGAAATTAATCCGTTTTGCCATTCGGTTAATTTGTCTTRTAACTAGGCAGGATTCCTGCAGGCATACACCAAAGGCTGCTCGTGGCCTCTTAGGGACGCTGAGCCCTGATGGCACGCAGGGCAGATGCTGAGCAAACCGGCCTGTTCAGGGGGAAACACTCTAAGCTCCCATCAGAGCATTCCCAAGAGAAATTTTCGTTGAACAGTGTATGAGTGTASGTAGTCTGAAAGCACATGCTCTGTGCTGCATGTTTGATCTAATAGTGCACAATTTTTAAAACTTGTTTGTATTTTGTTGGGACTCTTTCTTTCCTATGCAAGGAATGTGTGATTAASCCTGAGGTGACTGGGCTAAATTAATCTGTTTTAGTGCTGATTGATTAGCTGATTCAGCTCAATTTATTTAGTGTTACATATCCTGTACTGATTTATTTTTTTTATTTATTTTTTTAATACGGTTAAAGCTACCAAAATTCAGCCTGTTAACTTTAGCAATCTTTGCTCTTTAAAGCATCTCAAGCCCTGGGGCGAAGTTACCCTTCTTTAAAGATCCGACCATTGATCCATGGAACAAGGCAGTCTAAAATTAAGGCACTTCAACGACCAAGTAAGAGAGCTACTTCTTTTCTTCTTTTTTTATTCCTTTTCCTTCTTTTCTCTCTCTTGTGCCTATTTTCTGTATCCTGAGTGGTTATGATGACTAGTTAAATGGGGAAACACGTATTAAGGAACAGTATTACTTTTTTTTTAATAGCTTTATTAGCTGGACAGGGAGCTGTTGTGATTTGTATACAGTCTTCAGTAATAGCTTGCTGATGCTTTTTTTTCTTTTTTTGATGGTATTTTTGGCCAACCCATAGCAGTGATATGTTAAAACATACTCATCAGTAATGTTGGATTCTGCTCTGACAGCAAAAAAATAACTGTTTGCAGCAGGCCTGAATGAATAGTACAGGTGAATCTGACAAACATGTTTGTAGAATGAGACTACATTATATATATTACTTACAGGAAATGTAACTACAGATATTATTTATGCTTAAGCTTTCAGTCTTTGTTCCCTGCTACAATAATGTAGCTACATTAAGACATAATCAAAGCATTAAATCCCGTTGCTTTTTGTTTATTCTTCAGTACRTAGCTAAAGGCTTGCTGAGATTCAGGCGTAGTTTTTCTTAGTTCACTTGCTTGTGTAAAGTCTAAGTGAACAGTTATGTTGTTTGAAAAAGAGGTCTAGGTGTAGTCACGACTGTGCGAAGACAGGCATGGCAAATGCCATAGGCTTGCCCACTAAGTTTCTCTGCTCTGTTACTCTGGACTGTTAAAGATAAGACAAAATCAATAGCAGTTGCATTTTGTGGTTGGCATAGTTTTATTCAGTATCAGCTGAAGGAAAAAAAAAACTGTAAAGCTTAGCCATTAACATTGTTTTATTTATTTTATTACCTTTAAAAATCATACTGTAATCAGTTATACTTGCCACAGTAAAGAAACGCCATGAGTCTTGTAGCAGTAGAGATTTTGCTGAACATACAACTATACTGTTCTTTCTACAGTGCATTGCAGTTGAAACAAATTTCAGWATTAATGATTTAAAGGGACACTGTCACAGTTAGGATTTCCTGAGCTTTTAAGATTGCTAGATTTAAATGAAATGTCAAGGAATTGGATTTGCTTTTGCACTCTATTTCACATCTTTTTTCCATTCAATCTCACATCCTGATTCTCCTGCTGTAGCCTGTTGGCATATTTGTGAATCAGGTTGCAAGCTCCTCCTGGGGAAAGTTTTTATATATAAAACTTGCATAAACTGTTTGGATTYAGTTAAAATAGCAATTTTTTCCCAAATACAAATTTGGATCTTAATTAGCTGACAGTGTCTCTTCTTTAAAAGCTTTGTCAAGAAAGATCGGCAGTTTTATTTTCCAAGCTGTGGATGCTTTGAGTCTGTCCCTTTTTCTTTAAGCTGCTGATGGGCTGCCTTTGTTAATAAGACTTCTGTAAAAGCAAGCAAAGCCCACATTGCTAAATGGATAATAAGTTTGCAAACAGTTGCTGATATATGATTATATAGAAGCCAAATCCCGAGTGTTTTGGATTTTGTAAAGTTTTAGTGTATGGCTTTCTTGCAAGATGAAATTGTACCAAGCCAGAGGATTACCAGAAAACGGAGGTTACTGGTCACTCCTAGGCAGAGGGCTTTCCAAAAAAATCTGATAAATTTAGCCATAAAAAAGATGCAGGTATTTTTCCATTGCTGTTTTCAATCAGTCTACATTGAGACCAAACTCAGTGTGAATAAACTGATTGGACTGTGTGCCTTCACTTTGCTCTCAGTGACTTGACTTTGCTGAATTGTGCCAGGAGTGGTTAGGAAGCTGTTGCTGAAAGCTAATTGGGAACAATTCTCTCTATCACAGTAGAAGAGGCCTGGAGCTCAGTCATATCTAAATATATCTGTAATTGGCGTTGTTGCATCTTACCTGAACAATTTTAAGTAATCTGAGCTATACAAAATCCAGAGACAAGTCTGTCTTGAAAGAAAAGACCATTTAAGGCATAGAGGTAGAATGATTTGCATGTACTTGTAGGCTGATTTGGTAAAGGAGTTGCAAAAATAGAAATCAGCCCTTCTCTCTGCCAATTGTGTGGTTAAACCACAAGACTGTTCCTAAACAAGCGCTAACCTGTTTGTTTTCACCCATTTTTACCTAGAGCTCCTTCAGCTCGCAAAAGAGAGACCCCAGACCGACACTGCGGTGGCGAGGAGGCTGGTGACCAGGGCTTTGGGATTGAAGCACAAAAAGCAGCGCGTCTCAGGCAGTGAAGTGCTCCCGCCAGAAAGCTTGGACCAGGAAGAGTAAAGCGTGCCAGCGAAATGAGATGTATAGATGAGCATGGCTGTGATATTAAACTGCATGCAGAACAGTGAGTTGCAACTGGGATGTTCTCTTATGGGTTAGTACTGGCATTTTCTCTCTGAAGGTGGGAATGGAAAAAGTTTAGTGAGATACTGAGCTAGAGAACCAGGTCCTGCGAGTGTTACAGACTGGCGATGAGCTCTGCATCATGCAGGGCACCTCGCCTACTCGCTTTCAAGGTGTCTCTTGCCCACTGAGGCACTCGCAGGAGCCAAGGCTGCTTTCAAAAAAAAAAAAAAAAAAAAAAGCTTTAAAAAGTTTTAAAAAACTTGAGTAAGGGAATTGTATGTTGTTGGCCAAAGTTCAGCTTGTAAGCAAGAACAGAGCATTGTTTAGTGTTTGCTTTGTTGTAACGTTTATGTAAAAATTTCCCACAAAACTGACAAGCATCTAATGCAAGCAACTTTCAGGGTTTTTTCTTATTTACATAGTATTTCAAGAGCCTGACTTGCTCTTTTGCACTCTTAGTAAAGAAAGTTGTCATCCACTGGTTAGGAAAAGAAAACTAGTACTTGACAGTTGCTTGATTTGCATAGAGCCTGTGTTAAGAGGTGCTGCGAGACACCTTGTTGCAGCAGCAACAGAGCATCCACGGCATCTCGGATTCTGCCTTTGCCACACAGTCCTGCGTCTCGAGAACAAAATGGAGTTTTCCAACTTACAGTAGGCTAAAAACCTTTGCTCRATGCCACCATCTGGGCCACTGGATAAGTCACAAAAACACCCTGACGCGCATTAGCGAAAGACTTCTGCGTTCTTTAAGCCTCACAACATCCCTGTGAGGTAGGTTATGGAGAGAAAAAGTTAGAGCCAGTTTCAGTCCCCCTGCGGGTTGAAATGGTCAGCTATAAATTATTCATTTAATTTTAGCTGCTTGTAGAAGTCTTCTGTACAAACACACAGGGAGAAAACAAATTCAGTACCAAGAAAGCGAGCAAGGCCCTCAGCCTTCATGGAGTGGAAATACACAAATGGCACAGAACATTTTGGGGGGTAAAACGGATCTTATTCAAGTATTTGTGTCTGCAGATCTGTAGCAATGTGTGTCCTCAAACAAACAGAGGAGCACACTTAGCACCATTACAAATGTACCAAGTGTAAAAATCCTTTTAAAGACAACTTACACAGGTAGTCTGACAGCACGGGTCCAGATCCCTGATGATGAAAGCCATGAAGTTACCTCTGCAAGGTACAGWGACTGATAMAATGCCTTAACTCTGCTCATCCTTTAAAGAAAATACAGAGTGAATATCCAGCGTAAAAGGTAATGTTTAGATGTACAGAGAATCTRTTGGGTGAATAGCTTACTGTGTAAAGGAAATTCACAGTCCRGTGGACTCATCACCAGGAGATCTGCTAAGTCTTCTAGATGTTACAATGCAGTCGTACAGATGTTAGAATGGAGTCGTAGCTTCATGGAGCTCTGCTGTGCTGTAGAAACCAGTTCTGCGTTAGCGGCTCCATTTAAGAGGTTGTGCTGGGAGTGGGATGTTGAATACAAAAGTTTCGCTGCAGTATTAAATTACGTTTTAGACTGTTCTGCTCAGAAAAAAGCTGTTCCAATGTTGTTCCTTTCCTGTATTTCTTTGCTAAAATGGCGTAATCACATGGCAGTACTGAGGATTAGCTGTGTTCAAGAAGCAGCGTCACGAATGGAGGCATTTGCATCAATGGTGCGTTCAAGCCTGAGTCAAAGAGCTTAAAGATACCAAGAATAATGCCTTGAAGAAAATGAACGGTAAAGACACATTCAGGTTGTTGGTACCCAAACAAAGCCAAACTGTGCTTGCTGCAGCCTGGACCTACATACGTGAATAAAGATGGTGCTGCAAAGTGAAGGGAGGGATCGTTACGGAGTGGGCTGAAACGGTGAAGATCTGGAGTCAAGTGGGATTTAAAAGCCTGCCCTGAACTACTTCAGTAGTAGGGACTTGAGTTACAAGAGACACGTGGTGGTCTGAGCACCTGAAAAATTGGAGGGAAGGCATCTTTTGAAAATAATTTACCTTGCTAATTTGGAGTTTTGATTGTTTGCTTGATTTTTCTCTTTTTGTGCAGTGGTTAGGGAAATCACCGAAGCAGGAGACCTTGCTGCTTTAAATAGTGGGGAGGAAGGCGATGCTGGTCTATCGGGTGGACACCTTGTTATTTGTGAGTCCGCTGAAGTGATCAAACTTCTGTTCTGTTTCTTCACTGAAAGAGCCACCTGGGGAGTTCACAGAGAGAGCACGCTGTTAGAGGGAGGTAGCAAAGCAAGCTTGCAGCACGTAGCAGGGACACCTCGGCCTTTTCTGTGATCCACGTAAGAGGCTGTGAAAATGAAAGGCTCAGAGCAAATGTTAGAAGAGTGAAGACTTGCATGGGGTAATTTAAGCATTAATTAAATCTTGTCRTAATTGGAACAGCTATGAGACCCTGGGAGTGCTGGGTGTAGTCTCTTTTGTATTTGGGAGGCTAGACTACAGACTGTCCTTGATTTCCCTGCTAACCTTCATTGCTGAAGAAGCTGCTGAAGTTATGACTAGCAAAATCTGTGAAATGGTTTCCTCCTTGGGGCTGTGGTGGTAAGTGGATTCTGTTTACTCTGTTCTTAACTAGGACCATACCCTTACTTTTTGGTTATTGAAGGATAATAAAAGCTAAACACACTTTTTTTTTTTTTTTTTTTTTTTTTTTNTTTTTTTGAAATAGAAATATTTTCCAGCTTAGGCTAGAGAGTCAGTCCAACGCTTAAATGCTTGTTCATCCAACTGAATTGGGTTTGGAGTTTCTGAACTAGGTCACATAACTCTAGTGTGACATACAAGACAAGTATTTTTTTTTTTTTTAAGAAAAGCAGCAAAATAATGAGAAAAATCAGTGGCTACGTGGAAGTTTTTCAGGAAAAACACTTCTTGAAGAACTTTAGCCAGTTCTGGAAATTGTCCTTATGGCTTTAACAGCAGCTGCTTGCCTACATCCCAATAATAATTTATTTTCCTTACAGAAAACAATTCTTCTGCAAAAGCCCCCAACTTATTTTCATTTTAAAATGGTCCTGACGATTGTTAGAGCATATTTAAACTAGTTTGGCTTTGAAAGCTCTAAGACAAAATAACAGAGRTGATAAGATTTAGATTTATTCAAGAAAATAGGCAGCTGGTTTCCCTCCTATCCAAGTGACAGCAGAGCCCTTTAATTTCTGGCTTGAGCAGAAGGCTCTTCTCCACTGGTCTGCTTTGCATATCACTATTCTTATTTGCTTTTCAAGGAGAGAAGCTTTTGGGTCTTAAAAGGTCAGCCCCAGGTTGGCAATAACTTGAGTCTGAGAGAAACTCGTATTTATTTGCCTGGGTCTGMCTCAGGCACTCTAAACAAGTTCTCAGATTGCACCAGAGCTTCCCTCATATCTGAGGGTCTCTGGGGAAAAAGCTCTTTTCTTGCAGAAAAAGAGATGCACAGCTGGAACATCTGTTACCCCTGCTCTACCAAGCCTGAACAAGAGGGATTTCTTTTGGATCTTGGTCAGAAAGCTCTTTCACCAGTATTGTGCTTGCTGCTCCAGGAACATGTACAGCATTAAAAAATGAGCCGTTTGACGCCTCAGCCAGCCAGAGCAATCCTTATGCCGGTTGCAGCCTGACCCTAGAGCAGCAGCACTCCAAATCTGTCTCAGTAGCTCACTTTTTCAGGTATGCACAAACAGAAACAGCAGAGCAGCAGCTTGGCACCAGATTCCCGGTGAAGAGTCTCTTYGAGCAGTGCATAGGCATTAACCTTCTCATGCAAACGTTTCTCTCACCTATGTGGCAGTTGTACATCCAGATGCGCTGTCCATCGTATCGGCACCTGCATTTCATCACATTATTTGAATAATCGGATTCAGCAACTTCATAGTTTGGGTTGATGACRACCTTGGAAACGATGGAGAAACACAGTGTGAAGTTACTTAAAAGTGGATTGCATATGACACTTCCTAGTCAGACTGGAAGAGAATCAGTATTTTGACTACATCAGAATACTTTTTAGAAAAAAACCCTCCTTTTGCAAGGTGACAAACTAATCTGGCTTGATTGAAGCCAGATCAAGATCGCATGTTCTCCTCCCCACCTCAAAAGCTTATCTACATTTCACAAAATAGCAGAGAAGGCAAAAATAATTCTTCTCCTCACTCCTCTRCTGTTTAGGTGGCAGTTTTTAGAACCAAAGAATTTTCCCCCYTCCACCCACTTGCACAAGACAGCCTGTAAGCACAGTCTTGACTTCCCAAGCAAACAACTCAAGAGCACTGTTTAATCCCCAAATGAAGCAAGCATTGCTTACAAACAGCTAAAAGGCTTAGGACAAGACAACAGCATATATATAATGTGACATTTAATGTAATGTGCTATTAGTATTAGCTGCACCTGGATTCCTTAAGAAGATCGTGTTTAAACTATGGTTATTGGCCCTGACTTTTCACCTGGGGAAGTGTGTTACCTGGTAATACACTGTTGTCCTGTTAGGTTATTCTTTATTTTTTAGTATCCTGGGAATAAAACCTCTTTATAAGTAGTAGTTTACAGTACTACAGGAGCTATAAAAATAGAGTAGTTAGTTACATTCTTGTTGTCCCTAGTGTATAAGATAAAAAGTAATGTCAGTGTCTCATACCCTCTTTTCCCCCCCCTTACCTGGAAGAGGTAATCGCCTGGTGGGATGTCGGTGATATCAATCCATTGGCAGTCAATGTCATGACGATACACGTCCCAGCATCCAACCGTGATTCCTTGTTCACCAAAATTGGCACATTCATACTGTTTTTGCACATCTGAATAGGAGGAGTTAAAAGCACAAAGTATTAGATTCACAGCAAGTTGCACTGGGGATTTCCCACCCTGGCTCAGACACAGTAGAAGAAGAACTAGCTGTTCTCCCACTCCCAGAGAGAGTGAGAAGTCCAGGCACGGTGTATTCAGTGAGATCTGCTACAACATTCCCTTGCTCATGATGTCTTGTATTTAAATACATGTACTGGTTAAATGCAATCGTCCATATCTCATTGTGCAGAGGTGAGTTTCGAAATTTGACACTTTATAGGAATTAGAAAATACACGGGTTTTTCAAGGCAGCTCAGAATAAGTGTAGAAGGAGCTGAGGTCTGAAAATCTCGGCACATGGGACCTTCTAGGATTGTCTGGACACCAGGGACTACTCCGTACGTACATACCCTCAGGACTGGTTCCAGCTCTTGTCAGGCCATGCTCTAGCCCCACTTAGGGATTTGAGGGCATCTTTGAATCCTGTCATCTTTACGGGGACAACAACAACTTCCCAGCACAAAGGGGCTCCAGCAAATATACCTGCTTCACATTCGGTGTCTTCCAGACAGAAGCTGGCTTTGTGTCCTTCAGCTATCTTGGTCCCATTGAGGTTCAGTAGGTCATAGTGGGTGAAAACCTCCATGCTGTGGTAATGCCTACAAGACGAAGAGGGACAATCACCTTGAAGGCAAACAGCCACCRCTTTAGTCACCATCTCTAAAGTGCTGTGCCGTCACCCCCAGCAGAGGTGGCCCAGTGGCTGCAGCACAAGGACCTGGATTTGAGTGGCCCAGCCTCTGCTCTTCGTGCTGCTCCATCCCTCRGGCCGGTCGCGTTACCCCCGCTCTGCCTCGTCGCCACTGCCGCGGGGTAAGAGCACGGCGCGCTGCTGGCGGGAGGAAGCGTGCGAGAAAGCACAGCCAGGAAACGGTCTGCTGAGCGTAGTCCTGCGTGGCACCATCGCCCAGGTTGCCTTCACGCTGGCTCCTAGCCCAGAGACTTGTTTATATATCACGTGCTAAAGCTGTTTAAGGAGAGCACCTTGCTGCAGCCTTCACAGGATTACAGCAATGTTTTATACAGGGAAAGGAAAAAAAAAAAAAAAGAAACCAAAGTCATCATTTCTAGTGACCTTGTCATTTTCCAGGACAACAAATATTTCACCTGCTCTTCAGCAGCAGGCTCTGAACACAGCAGAATTCACCCAGCCTAGCAACCTGGCGTGGGGGGGGGGGGTCTTTTCAGACCGAGAATGCACATTTATTGGCAGAAAACTAACAACAGATGGGATCAGCTTCTCTCGGCACTCACTTCACTTGGATCTAAACAACACGACAGCTGGATTCTCATACGACACATTTCATAATTTTAGCTGGGAAGTGTTAATGTCAACTCAGCCTGGGCTGCAGCGCTGTCAGAAACGCTGCAGCGAGCGAGCACGTACCGAGYGCTGCAGACCTCTACCTAGCAGAGCGAGCCCACTGCAGAGTTTGGGCGATGCTGACCTTCCGTGTCGCACCGCTGGGTCAGCAAAACATCTCACTAACATTAAGCCTGTGCTCAAGCCCGGTTGAAGTCCATGGGACTTCTAGGGCTTTGCTGAACAGGACGCAGGTGGTAGCACCTGAGTAAGACGTGTGCTGCTCACCTTGGTCTTGCTCATGTAACCCAGCTGAATTTGATCCCAGCCTTGGAATCAGGAGAAAACCCACAGCGCTGGGATGCTGTTGGGGAGYGAGTACAGCCACCGGCGCTGAAAGCAGACCGGCTCCTTAAATCCTCGGACAACTCCAGCAGCTTTGGGAACGCCGCGCTGAGRGACGGCAGGGCCTGTCTGCATCGCTCGGCTCTCGGGAGCGAGGCGACGGCACAGACAGCCTAATTCAAAAGCCATTGCTTACGAGTTTTCAAAGAAATAAAGACRGCAGAACAGCTCCCTTCCAGCTGTAAAAATAATCACGGCTTAAAAAACTTCCGACAGCCGACACTGCCGCACCGCTCTGCACACGTATTTACGGATAGGGGCAGGGGGAAAGGGAGGGACTTTTTCTTCTAGAAACCGTGTTTCTTTTTTACCTCCCTCTGCCTTTTCCCTAACCAAAAAATAAATTACCACCTGCCAGGAGTCAGTCGCTTCTCGCTCCCTGCTCAGGATCTTTCCCGTTTTCACATCAAGAGCCTCCTGAACAGAAGCTTCCAGCGACCGCGTACGGCAGCGAGGAGAGAAGTGACTTTGGCTTTGAAGCTGTCTGATTTGGCTGCCTCTGATAGAAGTTTGAGGTCTCGAGTCTGACTCAGTTTCTGAAATATGTCTGAATCATTAAAGGAGGTGTTTACTTTCTGATGTTTACAGACTGGAAAGACTGAAGAGGAATTGAGTTCATCCTCCTCCGTATAAACAGAAGCCAATTTAAAGCACGCACATGGCCCTCGGCCTCTTCCCAGTTCGCTCCTAGTCTCGCCTCGCTCAACCAGTCTCTCCCAAAGAGCTCCAAGTGCCCTTTCTGACCAGCCTCCAACGTGCCCAAATCCTTGCGGTATCCACAAATTCCCCCAGCCCCTTCCCAACGGGGCTGGGCAGGCAGACACGCGACRCTCGTCCTGGGTTTCCCCCTCCTTTAATGCACCATTTCCTACGTTATTTTCAGCTCTGTGCTGCTGAGGTTTTAGCTCTGCTGCTCCAACTGCAAATATGACCAGACTTGTCTGCAAGGTAGGTGGCCAGGGTGGGAAGTTTCAGGCTAGCGCTCCGGTGCGGCAGCGCCGGGGCTGGACTTCCCTGCGCACCCCGGCTCGCTCAGGCTGGGCAGGGAGCTGTTCGGGGCGGTTTCGTTGGAGAATTTTGTGCTGTGGGTGTTTTCACAAGGCACAAGTCTCATGGCAACGGCAGGACAAGAGCCGTGGAGCGTGAGTTACTTAGCTCCCTTTTACCCCAAATTAAAGAAAATCAACATGGTAACAAGCCGTCATTTCAGAAGCAAAGCATCTGGGTGGCTTGTTTCCAGCTCCCTTTCCTCTCCCTGGTTTACTTTGGCTGAAGCTGTCAGCCTCCCCCTGAAAAAATGCGTTTGGGGGGTTGACTTTACTATTTGTCAAAAATAAACACRAAACAATCCCCCAGCTGTATGCAGTGTAAGTGGAGCTGAGAGCTATTTAAAAAAAAATGCAGAATTGATGATGTGTTCCCGAGTCCTTTCCCAGGTGAGGGAAGTAGCTCGGGTGACTGCACCTTCCCTGCACGCGGCAGCGGGTCCGTAGGCACGTGCTCCCCTCCGTCCGTACGCGCGCAACCCCCCGTAGGTACTGCCTGGGCGTACACATCTCCTCCAGCGAGCGCTCTGCATCTGTCCTGCTCATGCACCATCTCGTAGCTGTATTTTACGCTGCAATAAGCTGTTTTCCCTGCTGTTGAAGACTCCCAACCGCCCAAGCGCAGCTGCGGGTCTCTGCAGGAGACACCAGCCACGTGAAACCGTCTTCCCGGCGCTCACCTGTGACAGTCGTGCCAGACCCAGGCGTGGCGGCCGTTCTTGGGGCGGAARTCGGACTGCCCGTTGTTGTGGATCTGGGAGGAGAAGCGCAGCAGCCGCCGGTAGCCGGAGGTGACGGAGGTGTTGACGGCCGAGCTGGCCAGGCAGTTCTCCTCGAGCGCGCACTGCAGCATGAACATCGGGCGGTCCTCCAGGTAGGCCGTCTGCTCCACCAGCTCYGCATTAAGCACCAGGTCGGGGGCAGCTGGCAGGAGGGGAGGAAGCTTTGAAAGGAACCGATGGAGGCCCATCATGGGCCACCCCATTTCTCCAGCACACCGCAGAGCAAACGCTTCTGCCAAAATAAAGGAAAACCCGAGCCACTCACTCTCTGAGCAGGACACCCCAGCMCCAAAACGGCCACCTCCTCTGGGGCAGGAGACGTCGGCGCCGTCRTGACGGCAGTGGGCCAGGGACATCTCTGTCCCCGAACACTTGACGCCGCTCATGACCACGTTGTCAGCAGTGATGTCTCCATGCCAGTACCAGGTTTCCTGGACARAAGGGTAAAAAGGCATTTCACACACCATTAGTGGATTGCTAGGGGAACATTCACACCGCTTTAACTTCCGTTCTTGCCCCAGAGCAAGGGGCAGTACAGAGGCTGGACGCTGCTGACCAGTGGTGCCCTGCCCTGCTGTAGGCAGCATCCCATCTCACCTAGTTTCTCTCTGCATTCCCCATCTCTGAACTGGAAAAGAAAAACATCCTGGCAGATCTCCGACCCCAGTGTCTCCACGTGAGGGACGGAGGCCACCGTTCGCCTTAGATGCTGTCGGGGCCACCTGCTCTTTGCAAAAAGCTCGGCCCAGCCTTCGACGATTAATTAAAGGACGAGATGCTGAAACGCAGTAGTGTTAAACTCGCTGCCTAGCAGAGGTCTGGGCGCATAAACGCGCTGTCCGCCCTCCGCAGCCTCAGGGCACCCCGCTCCCTCCTCACCCCAGCCTGCTCTTCGGCACCTTCGTTCACTGCTTAGCTAAGCTTCGCAGAGAGCGGGGAAGCACTGCTCCGCCGTGCACGGGGCTTACCGCAAAAGAGAGAGAGGGACGGGGGAAGAGCTTTGCTAAACGACCTGCGCAGCTCAGGAGCGGAGTAGGGGAGCAGCTTGGGAAGCGCCTGCGAGCCTGTAAGCAGAAGGCTGAGACTAGGATTAAAACGAAGGTCGGGACAGGGAAACCTGAACATCTGAGCAGTGTAACTGTGTGTCTCTCCTTGTTTTTGAGCTGCTCAGCTCAGCTTGAAAGCCGTAAACTCGCTTCTCCACCCTGCTCTGCTCATGCAGTTGATGAATTCTTTCCTGGGCTGCTTTAAGTCAAATAGGCTGTGCCTTTAGGGGAGATGCCCAGCAACTAAACCACGTCTGTCTTGTGACATCTGTGCCCTGGGGAGGACATTTGARGATGACCAGGACTCACGGGGTCTGCATCTCGGAGGGGGGATTCACAGACACTCAAAGCCTGGTCACTCCTCATCTTCCTCACCCAGTTTTACAAAACTCGTGGCAATGTCAGAAAATTAACTGCCCTTCTGCCAAAGTTGGCCAGCGGACACAGCAGTCGCTGGGCTGGACAGGCATCTGCTCCAGCTGGTTCCAGGAGCCCTCGCACTCAAAAATGGGATTCAGACCCTGAATAACCTGGGAATTTTGAATCCCATAAAGTAACAAACAAGAAAAAAAATATTCAGAGAGAAAAAAAAAAACCCAAACCCTCCCTCAAAAGATACAAACGTTATATTTGAAGTCAAGTCTTAAAACCTTCAGTTCCCAGAGAAGTTCACGTCAGCCAGAGGCAGACCTGGACCTGCCAACGCGTAAACAGAGCATTTCCACGTAGGTCACGTCGGGTCTGAAAGGGGCAAAGCTGCCGAGGGCGAGAGCCAGAGGGCCACGAGGCTCCGATCGGGGCCGGAGGTTTRGAAGCGGCTCAGTGACATGCCCTGAAGGACGAGCCCTGGCCCAGCAGCACCGCTCCAAACCCAGGCAAATCGCAACCTCCCGCCGGGCCTCGGTTTACCTCTCTGCAGAAGGAAAAGCCCTGCCGCGCTTCGGACCTCCCCTCTCGTCAGACAGGGCATCGCTGCCCCCCTCGTTTCAGAGCTCTTCCTAGATGAACGATGAGCACTTTTTTCCTCCTAAGAGCATGTCCAAGGAAGCTCCGATCTCAGCACTGCAACGCTACTCACAAAGCTAAGYGCACTAAACCCCCCGACAAAGCTGCGGCTGCAAAGCTTAGGAGAAAGCAAGGGAAGAAAGAAGAAGAAAAAAAAGTCCGATTCGCGTGTTAGCGTGCGTTAGYGACGTTTCCAGGGGAAGAAAACCCGCGCGTACCTTTGCTTCCGTCGCAGCGGGCCGTTTGCGAGCCCCGCGAGCAGCACCCGCGGCCGTGCACAGGGCCGCCCTGTTCTGCACGGCGCGGCTTTATGTTTGCGTAGCCGCTGCAGCCCGGACACGCATAAGGGCCCTTTTCTGTTCTAAATACCGGCAGTTTCAGCTAAAGGAAAAACTGTCTTGTTTCCTGCTGGACGCTCAGGGCTGTGTCAATAGAGCGGGGCAGCTGGAAAGGGCAGTGCTCCGGGGACGTGGCCATCCTCGGCTCCCGCGCCGTGCTCGGCGGCTCCGCGAGCCGATCAGCTGGAGGAACCGCGGGATCAGCGCGCATGAGCCCACCACGGCGTGGGCGCCATCCAGCCCTCCTCCTCCTCCTCGATATCTGACCCCGGCGCATCCCTCGGGAGCTGCCGATCCCTTCTCCGGCCCTGGATAACAGCTGCACTCACKGGGATCCGCCTGCCGCGTGCCCTGCGTTTCCTCCGGGGACCCCGGCTTGATCGCTCGTTAGAGAGGACGAGAACGCGCTGCGGGACCGCGCTCCCTAGGCGAAGTTCAGCTGTCCAGTCTCGCTTTCCCAACAAGCCACAACCAGCCCCGAGGATGCTTCTGCTCATCCGAGGGTCTTGATTCTCCCTGAGCAAACCCAGCAGTCTGCGGGTTGCCCGCACAGCATTAATTCCCAGCGGGTTTATCGCTGTGGCCCAGCAGAGCCAGCTGCTGCCCAAACACGCAGGAGAACCTACCGAACGCCACGGGAATCGGGACAGCCTCCGCTCCCCGGGAGATGCGCTGCAACCACATTTTATTATTTGCTATTTGTCTGAGCACTGGATTTCCGAAAATTGCTTGGGAAAAATATTTTTCCTGCCCAGAACAGACCTAAGGCTGTTTTCTGTGTGCAGGTCTACGTCTACATAAACACATACGAAGTTTATTTATTCATTGACAGTTTGAGCCCAAGTTTCCCCAGACTGCTGGTGATTGCCGATGCCCAGGCTGAACTGCCTCAAAGGGCCTGAATTTCCAGAGCACAGCAAGCAGCAAGCTCAGACAGGGGATTATTTTCTCCCAGGGAAAAACCTTTTTTTTTTTTCCCCAGCAGCCCCAATCCCCRTTTTGCCAGTGCCCTGGAACCGCAGCAGAAGCCCGGAGGAAGTTCTGCTCAAAGCTCAGGAGTTACAAGTCTCCCCACTAAARCTGCCATTGCCCTGAGGTCTCTCTGCTCCTCTCTGATGCCTCTTTCGATTTTGTGGTCCTTGGGGGATACACCACTACCAAAACACCTTGCACCAGGTCTGCGCTAGTTCCTTCCACCCGATGCCGTTTGCTCGACCCGGGAAGCGGAGGGGCAGCCGCCGTGCCTCCGCCCTCCAGTCCCCAGGGGCTCGTTGCCTCTCTTGCTGCTCGCTTTCCCTCCAGCGAGCTCAGAAGGCTGCTGCAAGAGCTCTTCACGCTGCAGGCMATTCCCCAACGTGCAGTGATGCTGAACCACCTGGGTCTCTCCAGGTAACACTTGAGGGCAACTGCTGTTGGGTTTTGTTAGTTTTTATAAGCTTCCCTCCCCCGATAACTCCTACCCCGATACCCGTAACGCTGCCGAGGCTGAAGCAGATGCGCGGCAGCGCGGGGGGACCCACCTGGAAGGCATGGCTGGCGAACCCCAGCCCCAGCTGCCGGCACACCACCATGGCCTCCACGGTGCCCCAGTTCTCGCTGCAGACGGTGCCCCACTTCAGCGTGCCGTTGCGCTCCGCCAGCACTTCCACCCGGCCCTCGTAAGGGTTGCGGCCGCCGCTCAGACGCAGCTGCAGGGCATAAAAGCAAATATGTCAGTAAGTTGCAGGGAGATGCAGCAGCTGGGCTAGCAACACTCGGGGCCTCGTCTTTTCAAGGCTTGTGGTTAAAGTCACTGAGCCCAGAAGTCTCGGCCCAGCTGCTAGCAAACCATCCGGCGCACAGCGGTGCTTCGTCTCCCACCCTGGCAGAACGGAGCGGGTCGGCCTGCAAGTGCAGCCTAGGCCAGCCCTGAAAGAAGCCCTCAGCAGCTGCAGGAGTGACACGTCCCTTGTGAAAGCTCCTCTCCATCCCCACAGCAGAAGTTGGTTTGTGACCTTTGCCTGGAGAGTTTCCTTGGAGGATCTTGCGTCTGCTTCACTCAGAAAAAGATTAAGCTGCACGTGGCAAAGATGACAGCAGCACCTGCTTCAGCAGCCATGTAGGCACCGCTGCCGTGGGACCCAGCCGAGTGTCCCACCACAGCCAGCTCTGCAAGGCCCGGGGGCTGCCCAGGTCACGGCAGACGGAGGTGACCGCAGGGGCTGCAGCAATGACGRCGGACGCCTGCTCCGGGGGGGCCAGGACTCTTGAGACACCCTAGTTTTCTCTGGCATTTTCAGTTTTGCAGAGAAGAGATGAAAGGGACTGCACTAGGTCACGGGCAACACCCTTCCTCTTGCGCAGCAAGGAGAAAAGGTAACGCCCACGTGACAGAAACCCTCACTCTCTCTGAAAACGGACTTCAGTCTCTTAACAACCCTGGACCAGCTCTGTTCGCTGCTCATGTTGAATTCTGCGTGATCTGTTGCAGCTGGGGCTTCCACTCACGTTCTTTGGGTGGAGATATCCCCAGATTAACATTACAGCAGGTAAAATAAGACACACTCTGACCGCACAGCAAGGGAGGGCAGATGATGCTCTAGGAAGACGACACCTAGCCGTGCTCATCACATCCAGATCACTTGGCCGCTCACCTGATTCTGGAAACCCATCGCTGGAACGTTGCACCTCACAGCAGCATCTTCTTCGTGGTTACAGCCCTGCGACTCCGTGTTGAACTTGCAGTCCGTGATTGATTTCTCAAAGCCTGTGCAGTCAATTTCGTTCAGATGAATCGGACCCATCCCTTGAAGAAAAAAAAACAAAAATCAAGAAAACAGTCTCTTTACTTTCTGCCTTTGCTACTGTGGGGAGAAGAAATATCTGATAACAGTTTATTCATACACTGCAGACATCAAATTGCCTTCCAGCATTCAAAACACAGTAAYGCTGAAAAAAAATCCAATGTTTTCTTGTATAAAAGTACAAGATTATTAGTATTAACTTTACCATTAAGAAGTTCTTTCCAGTAGCCTCTAGGACTCAAACACAGTAGAAACATAGAAAAAGCCAAGTTTCCACTGTTGCATAATTTACAAACTTTAGCTGCAGGGATTTTCGGATTACGACCTTTTGGCTGGATCTATATGCCAGGAATCTGCTCTTGATCAAGCCCTGACATACACGTTAAGTAGGACATCCACGTGTTCACCGGGGCAGCAAAACAGAGCGACGCAGGGACGTGGCAGGGAAACACAGGCGCAGGCAGGTGCGTTACAGACTCCAGCAAGGAGACCCCCACGCTGGAGACGGCAGTAGTCCTGCCAGTAAAGCGCCCAGGTCCCGCTTCCGAACGGAGCCCAACGCTGGTTGGGAAGAAGTTTTGGAGGAAAGAATCAGAGGTTCTGGTAGATGATCTTGATCACAGGAGAACAACTGGAGCTCACACAATTCACTCGTTATGAGTCTTGCAAACACGCTGGATAGTCTTGATAGAAGAACCCTGCAACTGGCCGACRTGGAACCCGACTCCAGCAGTTTTGAGGAAGCTTTAGGAGAGAGGAGGCCGAGGAGACAAGTGCTCCTGAGCTGTGCTACGACCGCGCTCTCTCGGGACTCCGCGTAGCCCAAGCACCGGCAGACGCCGCGCTCCGGTCTGCAGACGGCTCGCGTCCCCGTAGCCCACGGTCAGACCCYGCTCTCTGGTCCGCATGGTGAGTCGTGGGGTGGGAAGGGTCTCCGACACATCACGACTCAATTTCCGACAGCAGCGGCAAGCCCAAGCCGCGTGCGGTTACTCCTGATCCCACGCGCAGAACCGATCGGGCTGCGGCCACGCGCCTGCGCCGCAGCACCTCTTCCAGCCCYGTGCCCTCCAGCCGGACGGGACCCGCGTGGCGCGGGAGCAGACCCCCATCGAGCCCGCCCGGGAACGCGCATCCAGCCTTTTTTGCGGTTTTGTGGTCCCCGTCTGTAAAAGGGGGAATAAACTGCGTCATACCAAGAACTCTTTGTGTTGAAACTTGTTTCCTGCAGCTCCTAACCTTAATCTCTTAATCTTAACTTCAACCTGTAGACGCTGCACATCGATCTACATGTTGCCCATCTTTGMGTATTTTGGCCTACGAAACTAGATCTCCAACACAGCGATGATACGACTAGTCATTAAAATTTGTATTTGAACAYGTCAATTCTCTATGCCGTTTCCTAGATGCGTTTCAACACACCAGCAGCTCCCTGCATCCTACTGCAAGGCTTTCTGGCGGGTCCAACAGGTCMCATTTAAAAGCCTCCTGAGCACCACCACCGTCTTTTACACGTGCCGTTACTTTCCCTCCCGTTCTCCAAGCCACGCTGGTCTGGAGAAACTTCACCCTTTCATTTGGTCCCACAACATGGGTTTGGGTTTGGTGTCGTTTTCTTCAGGGCTTACGCTATGGGAGCGAGGCCTGCAAATTGGAAGGTGGCTTGAGGAGGACTTTGTTGGGCTTTGAGATTAATAGTTGCCTTTACCAGAGTTTGGCATTTAAACCAGCTGCCAAACGCAGGAAATCCAAACCCAAACCAGGCTATAAAATATACAAATGACTCTTCTATTTATAASAAGCTAAATTAATGTTTTGAACTTAAATTAGAGAGTGCTTGAAAACTAGATCTAGATCTACTTTTGCCAGGAACTTTCTAGTAATGCATTACACCATGATGTATACCTAGAACATTTTTAAAGAGAATTTGAGTGCAAAGAATGTGATAACAAACAGGTAATTGCTATAGCAGCTGTTCAAGGGAAGGGTTAAACTCACCATCCCGAGACATCTTCCAGTGAAGACCGAATATCTGCTTAAGTCACTTATTCTAGTTCGACCTCAAGCTCCTGGACCCAAGAGACTCACCAAGAGTAGCGAATACATAAATTCCTGGTCCCCCAAACCGACTTCCCAACGAAGGCACGCTCTCTGCCCCGACTCACGAAGGGTTTTGCAGAGGAGGACAAGGCACGGACCGTCCGCGAGGCTCTTCTCATCTTACCTTGCCCGAGCCTCGCCCCCGTTATCGCTTCCTTCGCGCTCCCGAAGCCCAGCTCCCGGCACACCACGCTCGCCGACACCAGGTTCCAGTTGTCGTCGCACACTGTCCCCCACTCTCCGTTTTTCAGCACTTCAACCCGTCCTTCTCCGGTGTTGGCTCCTCCTTTCAGCCTCACCAGTGGCTGCTGCCGGACACAGACGGAAGCGGTGTTACTGCTGATTAGCACGCTAATTAGACACTTAACTTTTAAGGCTGGAAGCACGCACGGTTCTCCAGCCCGGGGTTGCGCGAAGGCCACCCAAAGCCTACGTGAAGACTTCAGGCTCACGCGGCTCAGAGGATTCACCACGCTTTACAGGACCCTTCGCCCCCGAGGCCTGGACTCTGCAAACTCCTGTGTGCAGGCGTGACGGGACTCCAGGCAGACAAGCGGCAGGCGGGACCGCGCTCTCCTCGCTTCGCCAGAGCAGCGTCTGGAGACGCTGTCCGGGGTCTTGCCAGGCGCAGGAGAGCACCCACAGCCCCAGAGGCACGGGGCTGGGACCGGGGCTGCAGGCATCCCCCGTAACACCTAACGCACCCTGCACAAGTCCGACTCAGCTGCAGGAGCCTCCAGACCTCGAGGTCACCACAGTGTCCTAAGGTTGTCTGTACTTTATGGCTGAAAAGTTTCCTTTAGCATCAACTGAAATCATCTTTGCTGCAAGTTAAACCTCTTCTTTCACATCCAATTGCTCCAGTGACACTGGGAAAAACTGATCCCAGGGTCCTTTTATAACTTTTTTTGCATATTAAGATTTTTATGCTGCTACTCAGGCCTCTCTTCGCTAGACTAAGCACACGCAGCTTTTTAAGCCTTTCCTGTAGGAAAAGCTTTTCCCAGCCTCTAAGGACATTTCTTTGGGACATTTCTCTGCAGAATGCACAGGAGTAGTAGAAATACAAGCTTACTTCTACCGTATCTCTACAGGAGACRCAACCCAGCGGCATTTAAGTAACTGTGAAGCAGCAAAGCCCAGCAGCAACTGGGCGTGCGTTCAACTGGCTTGAGCAGAGCAGCTCAAACAGAAAYGTGACAAATATATATTCTTACTGCTCTCTCAAAGCCTTGCCAGCCGCGGCGGCGAGCGAGTCTCCCGCCCCGCTGAGCCCTGGTACCACGCAGCGGTGAGGACAGCAGCTCGGCCGGGCGAGGAGGGCATGTGAAGAGGGGACATTAGGCCAAGGGGCTGGTTTGCGGTCAGGTCTTGGAGCTGGTAATTCACTCTGAATAGTTACGTCCCCAAATCCAGGCTTTTCCTACTCGACGGGTTGAGCTCGCCCCTTCCTCACCTCCTGCCTGAAAGCTTTTCGGAAGCCGCTATGGCTGCTCGGGGCGAAGGCGCGTCCGGGGACGCAGCTGACCACAGCAGGCATCCCGTTCTCGCAGGTCGCGTTCTTCTCCGCGTCCACGTTGAGGTGATTGCCCAGTTTGCAGCTGGAGATGTGAGCCTCAGTCCCACTGCAGTCCATTGAGTAAGCCCAGTAATGCTGCTTCCTTCTGCTGGCAAACATCCTTAGAGGAATTAAAAAAGGCAAAATCTGTCAGAAAATAGTCAAAAGAGAGAATTCCCTGTGAATAAAGCTRTGCAACTCCCTACGTCATGAAACTGCTGAGACTAATCCTGGGGCTGGATGCCTTTTAAGCAYTTGGTTAACTGAAGTCTGTTACTGAATTCCCGGTGCAAGGATGAATTCCGGAGGTTTCATCAGCCCTTTGCTGCCTCCGGCGCTCTACAGAGAGAGGCTCGGGGCAGAGAGCTGAGCACAGCCTCCACTCGACTTAGGCTGACGATCAGAGGGGGCCAGCGATCGGAGCTGGGAGAGGTAATTCCAATCGGCAGGGTGCAAACTGGGGCTGTGCAAACCCCCCGGGAGGGGGGTTGGGTTGGAGAGGCCCTAAGAAAACTTGCCCCTTAAATAATGGATTTTAAATAATGGATGGATTGCTGGCCACCGCCCACCATCAGCAAGAAGATGGCAGACTGGGAAAAAGCCACAGGTCTCCAGCTTCCCTAAAAACTGCAGTGTTAACAACTGCGAGCCTGAAAGCAATTTCCGAGAGCACAAGCAATTCCCTTGATGACATGTTCACAGCACAGGAGATTGGCAGCAGCTTTTGCTCCTTGCTCCCAAACTGGAGCACTTGCTTGGAGCTGCTCCAGGGACTAAGGGGGAAGGGGCGTGTGTGATAAATGGGAAAAGAAAATAACCTAGCTTCATCACAAAGCTATGGATGACCATATTGGAGCTAAAATAATCAAAGAACCAGAAATATGGGTCAAAGCATTACCAAAACAGAGATCTTAAAAGTTTTTTTTTTTTTTTTTTTTTTTTAAATCAGTCAAGATGCAGAGGAGCCAACGCCTTGCTGCGATCTTGACGTGGCTTTGCAAGATCCCTGTGCTGTTCCCTGCTCTGGGACTAACTGCCCTGCAGCCCTGGCGATCCAAGGACCGGCTGCGAGAAAGGGCACAGCAGCGYGGGGGGAGTCTGCTGGGAAAAAGCAGCATCAGCTTTAACTGCAGCATGTCCCTGCAGGACAGAGAGCCTGAGCAGGGTCTGGAGACGGATCAGAGAGCCTTTTGCAGCTTGGTGGTTTGAATCTAAACTTGGACACGTTACGACTGAGAGTTACTCCTGGCTGGTACCCTTTGGTGGCTAATCTGTGTTATCTCAGATGCTGGAGAAGACTTTCCTCTCCTCTTCTGCTCGCTGAGCCTTGCTGCCAAGCTCAGCAGTTATCACGGCTCATRTGCCTCGCAGCCACAAACTAATCTTTCCTGAAACCAAATTTCTCTGGCTTGAGGTTAGGGCCAAATACAGCTGGGCTTGAGCTACAGATACAACTGCATCACATGATGGGGACTAAACACTCCCCTGGGAAGGATGAAGGATGGGGCAGGTCCAGTAAAGGCAGGCCTGAGCTCCGTCTCATGGAGCAGCAGCAGGCAACCTGCCTGTCCTACGGGTAAAACACTGGCTGTCAAACTCCAAACCTGTCAGATCAGAGCTGTCAGGGACTCTGAATCAACAGAAAATAAACGGGATAGGAAGAGAGGAGTTCAAAAATAGWAATAAAACACCCAGGGAGGACGTAGGCAGAAAGAAAGTCAGAAGTCAGAACGTCTGATTCATTTTTGGACCAAACCTCGAAGCTTTTTCTTCCTCTTAATTAAACTGCCTGGGATACTACACGCCAAGGCAGCGACAGCCTGCGTTAAACGCCCTTGTACTGCTAGAGCTCGCACCTGGGTCCCTTAAACATTAACAACCTCTCTCTCGGGTTGCAGAGTGATCGAGCAGATTTGGGYGTGCTTTACACATTGCAATGCATCCGCAAGCGCCCGACCTTTGGGGACGTTACTCCACGCTCCCCTGGCAGGAGCCAGCCCCGCTCCCCCGCGGAGGAGCGCTGCTCTGACGTCCTTTCACGCTGTTTGTTCCTTGTAGGRACGAGAACTGGAAGGGTCGTTTTCACGCTCGCATGTGCGGGGAGCCCCGTGAACTCCAAAAGCAGGCACCAAACGCGGCCTGCCGTAGAGAAGCAATTACGGGGATGCCTTACGATAGCAAACAGTGACCTCAGCCTGGAAATTTCTTGCGGCATTAACATCTGGTTGATATTAACAGCCCTTGGTAAGCTGAAAGACAAATAGCCAGAGAAAGCCCCACCTCATTTCCCAGATGATCTCTACCGCCAGAAACTCGGGGCATTCTTGCTATTTAATTTTTAAACACAGAGAGTGAGCAACCCCCCTCCATTGACCTAGGTGTAAGCCAAGAGCAATTCTGCTCAGAGGCATGAGTGAACAGTCATGCTGAAAGCGTTTAGCCGACTCCAGGTCACGCTGGAACCTAAAAGATCCCTACTGACCAGGACAGAGGGACTTTTGCCACACAAGCTTTAGAAAGCTTAAGCCCAGGGGCTTGGGAAGTGTCTCAAGGTTTAGGTAAGCAACCTTGCTACGGTAAGGCTGTGTCCAGGAGGGCTCAGTGACCAGCAAACGAGTTCATTACAGGAGAAAGAAAACGAATCATCGTGCATATATACTGGGAAAAATGACACACCGAATGGGAGCTGGTGAATTCCTCTTCAGGGAGCGTGAGCATACGTTGCAGCGCTATGAAAAGTTTTTACCCTGGTCTAATTCTTCAAGCATTTGCTGAAGTTAGCAAGTCTACCTTCTGCAGTCTCAGTCAGCCGGGCAGAAGAGAAGCCAGACCCGCCGCCGTCTGCCAAAGCCCTCAAGATCCTGGCTTTGCTAGGGAGAACCCAAACCACGCAGGYTGCTCTCTCAGCCGTACGAGCAGCTAACCGCCCTGCGCATCTGACCACGGCCGTAACGCTGCGAGCAGCCCGCTAAAGCCAAGAGCATCTCCCGGCCGCAGCTCGGTTTGGACCGAGACCGAACGACACATCCAGGAACCGCTCCGCTCTTCCACCCTTTGAGCGCTCTCGGACAAATCGCAGAGCTGCAAGGTGACCTCAAGAAGGCGTCAGGTTCGTCTCTCTGCCTCAGGCATCGCGGGTCGCAGACTCGTGCTCTTCCCATCAGCCAAGCGCGTTTAATCCTACTTGTCCCTCTCTCAGCTCGAGCAGGGGTTGCAGGAGGAGTTAACAAACAGCTCTTATATAAACAGCTTCGAAGAATGAACAAGAGCACGGAAACAGCACCGAGATTTGTTTCATTTCCCAACATAAATTGTACTGTCAACTGCACAGCCTAAGTTACATTCAGGAATAAGCCCTGGCATAGCGACAACGATGAACTAAGTTGTTTTCTTTCAAGCAAGATCCATCTGCAAATCATTTCACCTCCCAGCGCTGTGCAGCCGCAGAGCCTCGYATCAGTTACCCCTGCACGGAAAGCCGTAGTTTGCGGGGAGCAGGACRGCTGCGGCTCTAGCAAGGGGCACCCGCAGCCCCAGCCAGCCCGAAACCCGAWCCCAGCCGCTGCCTCCCGGCGCGGCCGCGGAACGAGGGCGGGAGAGGAGCCGCTCTGGGGAGAGCGGGGTTTGCACACTACGGAGAGCAACGCCCRAGAAACGAGAAAACCGTTTCCGAGGCTTCACGCTCGGTGGAGAGAGGGTTTAGCCCAAGCGACCGTCAGAGTCGGACTCTCCCCTCCCCGAGGCGGGATGCCACCGGAACGGGTGCCGGATAAGCCGCGGAGYGGCACGGCCGAGCRGATTGCAACGGCGGTCGTTCCGGCRTCCCGATCACGAAGCAAAGATCACCCGGAGCGTCCCAGCGCAGACCTTACGCAGGCGCACGCGCTGGGAGTCTTTCCTCCCCAGCAAGCTCAGCAGCAGCGCTGGCGGTCCTGGGTGCATCCCCTGGGCGAGCCCCCTCCCGTGTCCTCTGGGCCTCCAGGGCACAACGGCAAACGCTACAGAAGAGCSACAGCTCCTCAAGCTACGCTAAGCAAACAAAACTGCCCATTTGACAAAGTTTTACTCAGGAGGAGTTACGAACAAAAAAGTTCAAACTCTTTTCCCTCCAGTAAAATGACATCCTGCCTTGTCCCAGCCTGGGAAAACACTCAGCATATTTTCCAAAACGTCTTTCTGCGGGTGCAGGAGCCCGGTAAGCTGTCGCTGCTTGCAGAACACGAGCAAAGGTGGGGGAGGCATCGCAACCCCCAGAACTACTTGGGTAACCGTTGTGATTTGGTGCAGACACCCCAAGCCCGGTTAGCACAGCGCGTTCCTAACCCCAGCTCTGCTCCACGGGACGCTCAGCATCACAGGCTAGCAGGCTCCGCAGCTGTGCCTCAGTTTTTCCATCTCTATATTTGCTATTGTAAGAGACAGGACAACTACCAAGCACCCTTTTATTTAAGGCAGATGGCTCCAGCTGCAAAAGTTAATGCTTTTCTTGGAAWCGCTACAACTGAGGAGGAAGAAAAAACATCTCCTTTGTCTTACTAGGGGCAATTTATACTGCCTTTTTGCTCTGATGCTGGGGATGGGAATCTCAGAGCTGAGTTTGAGGGAGACATGCTATACAGACATACGGACAGGAGCAAACACTCCTCGAACCGGTGTCCAGGGCAAAACGTGAGACTGCCTGGTACAACGAGGTCAACGCTCGTCTCCGCGGGAAGCCTGAAAACAGAATTCCAGGTGGGTTATTTTGTGTTCTTTGTGCTACCACGTGGCTTTACGCATTTCCAACCAAAGGACCTCTTCGATTGACCGTGACCTTGCTAACGAAGGGAGTGAACCATGGCCAGTYGGTTCTGGGGGAGCCTTCTGAAATACCAGTCGCACAGGCCAGAAAGAGCAGGCAGGAGAACCACAACCCCTGCCTGGAGATTTCGGTTCTCCCCCTCACCAGTTGACACTTTTCCACTCCACAGGTCGCACAGCAGAGGAAAGAAACAAGACAGATTTTAACCTAAACTATTTTGCATCTGCTCTAGGGTGTTATTTCTAGGGAAACGTGTAGGAGGAAACACGTCTGTGCTGAAGGCTGGTGACAGAAAGCAAGCTGAGACACTGACAACAAAAAAGACACGAGCTCCTGACTTCCAACAAACAGCAGGAAATGCAGTTTGAACATATACGAGCTGCATGAAGCTCCAAAAGACACAATGTTCTCCTATGGGTTACAGTTTTCTTCCTTCTTTTTAATGCAGTCTATGAATAGAGGAAGAAAAAGCAGCTCTAAAAATCACAGCTGCCCCAGYCTGTGTCCTCCTAGACCGTCTCAGATGCACAGGCAGAAGCAATGCTGGGAGCAGCGGCATAGACACACTACCAACATTTTTAGCCCAGCGCTGTACCCTGCTCAGAACCGGCTTTAATGGACAAAGCAAGTCATACAGTCGGAGGCGGCTGGCAGCTTCTCCGGGCTGGGGCCCTGAGGAATTGTCAGGGCCAACAGAGCTGAACTGGGGTTAGCAACAGTGGGAAATATTTTTACTGGGAAGTATTCCCCTGGGGAGATTGCTCTTTGGTGAGAGATTTGGCAGCTGGACACCCGGCGCCGTGGAAGGTGAGCCTCCACGGGGGCCAAACGCCAAAGCAGCTGGTGAACACCGGCATCAAAGGTGCGGGGCCAGGAATTGCGTGCAATAGCAGAAAGGAGGAACCYGGGCAATAAAGCAAAACAAAGACCCATTTTATCACGAGATTACCCAACTGGAGCCCTCAGCACGTATCAGACCTGCTGCTATAGCTGACTCTGCAGAGGGATGGGATAACTACTGGATTCGCCTGCAGCTGACGGGTTTATGGACAGAGTAGTCACATCCATCCCTGCACAAAACACAGCCCGAACCCCTCGCTGGTGAAGGAAATGACTATCCCATAGCTGGAAGCAAAAAAAGGTTTCTCAGGCTGAATGTCCGTGTCTCCTACTTTAGTACCTGTGCAACATTAAAACTGATACTGCGCTTGATCTTCRTCCAGAAGGTGAGGATCAAACCTTTCCCCTGTCTGCACAAGGAAACGCTTGACATTTCAAATATTTACACAGCGGGAAAATCTGATCTGAAGGAATGAAGCCGTTGACGGAAGCTTTTCTACCTTAAGGTCTCCAGTGTCATTTGACAATTTGCATTTTTGAACAAGGCCCCAAGTGTTCAAAGAAACATGCCCGAGTCTCACACAAAGCTCCGCTCTTACTTGTAGACCTTGGCGTTGTATTTCCTCTCACTGGGRAATCCAAACATGCCACAGACAACTCGGGAATTTTTCATGGTCCAGTGCTTGTCACAGATCTGCTTCCAGGTCCCTTCATCTTTCACCTCCACGTAACCTTCCGTGACGGGCACCCGCTTGCGGTAGGTGGCGAGGATGGCACGGATTCTTATGTCTTCCACTTGGATGTTCATGTTCTGCGGGCAAAAAAGAAACACAAACGATGCCGGCTTGCGAGGGGACTGGTTCTGCGGCTTAGGGATGGGGAACAGAGACCGAACGGGGAGAGGAGGGGGGCAGAGAGCTTGTTTAGGAAAAGCCACAACCAGGAGGTCAGCAAACCCTTCCGTCTCGTTCAAATCCTTCCTCCATCCTGCAAAGAAGGTGTTTGTCCTCACTGAAAAAAAAAAAAAAAAAAAAAAAAAAAGGCATTATTTAACAAGTCACTACGTAGAAAATCTCCTTTGCTGCTTAAATTCATCGAAAGCGTTTGCTTCAGACCTTGACTCGGTCTCCGCCGTTACGGAGGTGAACCTAGAGCAGCCCGGGTAGCCCCGCTGCAGCGCCGGCAGCGCGCCGGGAAGGGGGAGCYCCGGCAGGGACCCCGCGCCCCCACCCCGGCCGTTCCCCGGTGCTCGGGCTGGGGTCCTCCGCCAGCTGCCCCGGTCCTCGGGGGCGCAGACGAGTCGCGACGGGTTTCACGTTTGGAGCCTACGTGAGGACGCCGCGCACACGAACCTTGCAGGGACCCAAGCCCAAAGCAAAGGCTGGCTGGAAAATATCTGCTGTGGCAAGCAATTACAAAAGAGCTACTGAAAATTTTTTAACTTGCTTCCAACAGAGTTTTTCTAGACAAAAATATATAAAACCACGTGGTTCCCTAGGCAGTTACATCAGAACAGAGGAATTCTGCCCTCCCTTCCCTCAAATTCAATCACTTGGAAAAGAAAAAAAGCCCAGAGCTTTAAAGAGAAATGGGCCTCTCTGGATTACTCCATCAGTGACAGACAGAGGTATTAAAGTTAGGGAGGTCACACTGGGATTTGCAGAGCCCTGAAAATAGACATGGCACCTTTTTTTTTTTTTTTCTTTTTTTTTGTCTACAGCTACCACTCAGCTTTACAGCAGACACGAGCACCAATAGTCCCACTTGGACAGAGCTAGGTTGATAGTTTAGGCTCAGATTTTTAAATCTCGTATGTATATATCTCATATACACATGCATCCCTGAGACGCCTCATGATGTTTAAAGGGTCTGACGCAAGCGCAATGAATTCACACAACTGGGGACTTCACAGAGGCTGCAAACCTGTACATCTCCTGTGCAGTCTGGAAAGTCCATTTGCAATGCACAGTTCCTCCTCCGTTTGGCAGGTTCTCCTAAAACATTGCATTGCTTTTGCCTCCATGCTGTCAGGAAAGTAGCAGAGCCTCTAYGCACTGAAGACCTTCCGAAAGTGGTTTCCAGAGCCTGCAACTCACTTTTCCCCCAGTGCAATTTATGAAATGTTTCCAGTTCTTCACTTGATGCAGAAAGCATGCTTACTGGAGCCACAGGCCAATGCCTCCTGACACTTATTTCTCTGTTCCCTCTATCTTCTTCTGCAACTGCACCTCAGTTTCTTCACCAAATGAGGCAATAAAAGTCTTAAACCACTTGGAAATAGCTTTGACTGCTGAGGATTGAAAAATGTTTTTAGTAAAAACGTAGTAAAAGGGTTAACCCAAAGAACAGAAAGCCAAAGCTTAAAATTGTGCTGGAAAAACACATGAAAAGACGGTAGTTAAGGAGGAAATCTGCACTGGCAGCTGAGAAAGTGGGTGAGACAGCCTAAGTGATTTTTTCCATTGGTGACTGCAGGATATACCCACCCAATATAAAGCTCCAAGTAYGTTTGCTACATGTAATTATGTCTCTGTCAGCCCTGCAGCCCAGTCAAGTCACTGAAATGGAATATTTTCCCTGACTAGACCCGGCAKCAGCAGCGTGTTGAGATCCGCCCGGGTTCTCAGCTGATGGCCACTTCCACGTTGCTTGAGCGTAGGCAGACCAGAGGCCTCAGCTGTACTTGGCACGAYGGAGAAGGGCTGTTCAGGAGCGAGTGTGATTTCTCGCGCAAGAACAGTGCTCGAAGATGCCTGCATTCTGCAAGGGAGCTGCGCGAGAGCAGCCGCTGGCCTCATTCGAGGTGTGCCGAGCGCCGTTCCAGATGTTCCACATCTGCCTGCTGCTTCCACCACAAGAGAGTAGCGACGTTATTCCCACATTGCATCCGTTRGTCGTTGTTAACGTGCTACTACGCTCACCGCTGCGGCATCAGACCTTCAGAGATGGGAGCTCCCTCACCCCAGGTCGTGACGAGCCTGAAAAGCCTCCAAGGTAAACAGAGCACTCARGGGGTGGAGGAAAGGAAGCACCATCAGCCTCCTTTTGCAGAGCGAGAAAAAAGATGGAGGGAGACCAAACCACTTCTCCAAGACCTCAAGGGCAGTGAATTGAATCCACATATTCTGAGGCACAAACTAACCTACACATGAAGCCCTCTCCTGCGTCAGGGAACATCAGCTGAACCTCTAGCACTGAAGAGCACATTGGGATTTCTTTTGCTTTCCCACTTCACCCACTTAACAAGCAGCTGTATTGCACAAAAGCAAAGACATCCAGCTGGTCTCTGACAGATGCCAACAACATATGCTGAGAAAAGGGTATCTGAACAGAGCAAGCACACAGCGATATCTCCCTGCATCTCCACTTCACAGACTTCCTGAGCCAGAGGTTACATTTGAGCGTTCAAAAGCCCCAGGCAGATTTGGGAATCCCTTGCTGTGACGTGCTGGGATTTATTACATCAGAGCAACAAGCAAAKGAAGAAACCCGCCCAGGTTAGAGGAAGAGAGGGACATCATGAAATTGCAAAAGTTAAAAACTTGAAAAAAGAAAACACATGGGCAAAGTGAGATGCRAAGAAGTCCTATCCTGGTCAGGAGCTGACTGACTCTGCAGGTGAGAACTGCCRGGCTTTGGGAAYGCTGTTAGARACCTGCTGATTTGCCTGTTATTTTTGCAGTTAGTTCAGCAGCKCAGTAAATAAGCACAGGTTTCCGCRTGCATTGCCGGAAGAGCTCTGGTYCCCGCAGCAGTGGGGATGCCAGGGGCCCAGCGTGGACCCTGGGCACCTGCATTCCCTGTGCATTTGGGCAARTCTTTTCCGCCAGCTCTGACTGGACTGGGTCATCCTCGTGGATCACTCTACAGAAGTGAAACATAAGGTGTAAACTTAAATGGGGCTCAAAAAAGCATCGTCAGAGTCAGCATGACACCTCAGACACTGCTCTGGCACAGAGGTCCTATGACACACCTCTCCCCAAAGAGATGCTGACTTATACCCTCAGCTTTACATTGGAAGATTAAAGAACAAAGAGGTCAAAGTAGGTAGGTTTTCCAAAGAGAAAGGATTGCTAAAAGCTTTCTCCCAAWAGCCCTTTACAGATTGTAACGGTTTCCTCTTGCTGCAGAGGTTTTGTTACACTGGGAGTATTCAATAACGCAAATACAAGCAGACATGTTTTACCTTCCAACACCAATGTGTAGACCAGCTGGGTAACGAGGAAAACAGACTCCACATAAAAATCAGAAGCAAACAATATTTAATAGCTGAAGTAGACCTTTTTGTTTAAATTGCTCTCCCTATAATTTATGTACACGTGGAGAGAAATGCCTGCAACTAGCTCTCATGTCAACAGGAAAAAAAAACCCTCATGTCTGAAAGCCTTTACTTACATTCTGGTCTTATAACTGCACACAAAAGCCACAAGGTAACTCTGGGTCTGGTAAATCTCCCAGGAGGAGCGGGACTCCCACCCGCGGGGTCTTGTCCCGGCCGGCTGCATGCCAGCTGAGGACACAGGCGGCAGCAGCAAAGGATGTTCTGCTGGAAACACTTTGCAGCTGGGGAGCGCTCATGCGGGCGAGGAGACACTCTTGGAAGAGGAACTGGGTTGGTTGCAACCCAAACTACAGGTAGGGAAATAGAGGCCCAGTCCCCAAAGCCAAAGGGACCTGGTGTGCAGGGTCYGAGGCTGAAGAAGGCAAGGCAGGAAGGGGGCGAGAGCGCCGGGCGCAAACCYGGGCCCTGGCTCCCTCCATCTGTCCCGTGGGAAAAGTGCTGCTGSGAACTTCTACCTGCGCAGACAAGAGGAGCCCAAGCCTAGAAAGAGTTAACTCCCATGGCTCCTGCATGACAGTCCTCCTTCCGAGGGAGCCTTGCGCAATTTCCACCTATTTAGGCCAACAGCTGTGGAGATGTAGGTGCCAGCCTTTTTTTTTTTTTTTTTTTTTTTCGGTTAAAATTCCAAATCTGAGAATTCAGCTACAAGCTCAGTTCAGATCTGGATCTCCAGCCTCTCCTCATTGCTTATGAAACAATCCCACCCACATATTTGAGGGTGAATCAGCTCTTGCCTTTATATCCTGCTCTCCAGAAGAGTGCTTGCTCAGGCGGGACTGCGCGGCGTGCACTGCTGACCCTGCTCGCGGGGGTGAGCGGGTCTGCTTCGTCGTAAATCCTGGCCTCGTTCCTCCAGCTGTAGCTTTGCTTTCAGAGACATCTATTCTTCTGGCACAGATTAGCTCCGTTAAGGAAGTCAGCGTGCAAGCAGCAAGAAATCCTAAGAAATGTTTCTCCTGCTTGAGTTAAATCTTCTGAGCTTAGAAAGTGCAAAGAAGCCACAAGGCAAGATAAAGAAACAAGCTGGGGATGGGAGGGAGGGGGGAAATACAGCAGCTCTGTAGATACATTCACAGCTCYGGCTTCCACATCAGCTTCTCACCGGAGCCACCTGACTGCACAGAACGACGTAGAAATCGGACCAAAGCTAAACTGGCTTTGTGGTCTGAGCCTGGCGAGGTCCTGTTCAGTTCCAGGCCACCAAAACCCGCATCCCCGTCTCCTCCCCGTTCGCTCAGGCCTCCCGCTCACGCTTCCTCCCCCTTTCTCTAAAGCAAAAACAACGCTAAGCCCGTCTCGTCTCATCTGAATGATAAACCTCTACAGCAAGGGCTACACATCTGTATTTGCCCAAGTCCTAACACAGCAAAGATGTGATTTTGGTTGGGACTTCCAGCATTACTACAATAAAAATTACTATAAAAATGAAAGAAAGGATCAAACTATTTGGGGTTGGACCACGTTCTTCCCCTACTGCTCCTTCCCCACCACAAGCCTCCTCGTGTCCAAGACCCACACTGCAGTTTCTTGCTGCTGCTGCTCTTCCCAGCTGGACACTGAAGCCCACCGCAAGCCGACACGCTGAGCCAGTGAATCCCAGCTTCAGAAAGCTGGGGCCTGCCTGGAGACAGCAAAGAGAAAGGGGGTTGTTTTTGAGCTTTCACAAAAGGATTCCTGGCTCCGAAAGCTTTCACATGAGCCTCAGCTGCTTTTGTTTCCACTCTCTGAACCAAACGCTTCCCCACAGCTTCAGTTCTGATTGCAAAAACCGACACAACTTTCATAACGTTTTCTTTCGCCTTTTGCCATCCGTTTCGTTTTGGCAGAACAGTTTTGCCCGCGACAGTAGGCTCGTGTCCTCCTCCGCCGCCCAAGCTAAGAGACGCCCTCCCTGCTCGAAAGGGCTCTTGGTTTTCATCATCACCATCAGCGAGGTAAGGAGGGCAAAGCCAGCGGGCRGAGGCATTCAGCCCCGGCTCTGCGGCTGCCTGAGCTGCAGGCAACGGTGCAAAGCAGCTTATCCCGGCGCTCGGGAGGTCCAGCTCTCCCCGCAAACCCGCGGCAGAACGAGCGCCGGGAGGCTGCGCGCTGAGCATAGCTCTGGCTAGTTCACGTTCGTCGCTCTCCTGCTTTAAGGCTCCCCATTTTCCGCTAAATCGCACGATTAGGTTAAGAGACGACGTGAGCAGGATTTTACGCAGAATTGCACGCCTTTACAGAAGGTGTTTTGGGGGGAAAGGGGCTTGGATGCACCGTCACACGGACCCGCAGCCTCGCTGAGCCCTCGGTCGCAGAGACCCCTCTCCCCYGTCAAATTCCCCCCCTCAGACTTTCCATCCTCCCACTCCACAAGCGGAGACCTCACGTTTGCCATCCTGCCAATCTGCTGCCGCTTCCTCGTCAGCCCCAGCTCTCTCCTCCTTCCCCACTGCCTGACCCATCCCGCTGCCCCAGGGCTGCAGAAAACTATTCACAGCAGCCTTTTCCACTTAGGACGGAGCCCCAGGATTTCTTGGCTTTCCAGGCACCAGTACTTCRAGATGGCAACTCAGACGGGAAACGAATGGCGCTCTGGTCTGCAAACATCACGGTTGGAGGTTTCCACGTTGAGCAAAGCTGTTACATCCTCCCCTTCCTCTTCCCTGCATCATCTTAAAGATCTCCCAGATCAGCTGCTGTAAGCCAGCCACATTTATCACCTGCCCTCTGCATGCAAAACAGCAAGATCACGCTCTTTCTCAGGCTCGATAGCTAACGCTGATAGCTCCCAGCTGCTCCGGCCGACTGACTCGGGACACAGTCAGCAGCAGGAGACAAGCCGGTGAACTCCGTCCCACGGGAACGAGGAGCAGACCGGCGCCAGCCTTGGCGCTCTCTCGGCACTACCAGCTCCACAGCCTGCGCCTTCTGCTAGAAGACGAACACCAAACCTGCCCAGCGAACCCAGCACCGGGTCACACCATGAACCATCGCAAAGGAGCCGCAGAAACAAGCGGGAAACACGCTTTAAAATTATAGCAATGCAGAAACGTGGTGGCTTAATGCAACAGCAGCTTAACATTCATCCGGAGCTTGCTCCAGATTGGATGCCGGCAGGAGCATTTCACCACGCCGCGCTCGGCTCGTCTGCGCGACCCCGAGCGGGACCGCGCCRTACGGACCCTCCTTCAGCCTCGCAGAGCCGGACCCTCGGGACCACTGGGCTTCGGAGCGAGATTCGTGGGCTTCACCCGCGCCCCGGCGGGGAAAGCAGGACAGAAATAGCAGCCCAGCCCGGTGTGTTTAACCRGGCGCAGTCTGCCCGCAGTCTAGGCTCAGGTACCGGAGCTATTTGYGAACACGCAGCGGCTGCAGCCGTCTCCTATATTTAGAGCATGTCCTGTTTGAAGCGGGCGTGTGTGTGCACAGAGGAAGAGGGCGGACAACAAATATTTTGTTAAGGATGTTTTGGAGGGATAAGTTAAAAGACATACCTATCATGCATTTATTAAAGAAGTAACACCAAAAGTAGGAGCTAGTTGCTGTGGCCTTAAAATTGCTGGTCAACCCAGCGAGGCAGTCACAGGTGGGCTCGTGCCGTGTTTGGACAACGTAAAGTGCTGCACGCACTSCTTGGAAAGCGGGGTCTGCGCTCCCCGCTCACAGTTTTGTGGCCACCCATTAAATCATTCTGATTTCAGAGCTGCTGGCATCCGGCAAAGACTTAGGAAAACATTCAAGACTGTGCACACATTTGCRCTGCAGGCCTTGGCACCACGTAAAGGAACCTCAGGGCAGGTCCACGCCACCCAGCCAGCCACCTTCAGCCTCTTGTGAGCTGCAAGAAGCACGAGCAGGAGYGGTGCTGTGCTTCGGCATGGAGCTAACCTGCTCCTCGCACCTTCTGCTGCGACCCGTCGGTGGAAGCAGGACTGCAGCTCRGGACAGAGTCGAGATGAGCAGCTACCTGGGGCAGAGGCACAGCACGAGATCCCACGAACGCGGCCCCACGAGCGGGCGCGCCGATGCCCCGGCGGAGGATCACGGCACGCGGAGCCGGCGCCCGCTTCCTTGGGCTCCCCGGCACCCGTGCGGCTCCGGGCAGCCCTTAGTTTCCACGCAGTTGCTCAGTTGAGACACGCTCGGCCACACGCTTGCAGCGCCTCCGTGTACAGCTCCTGCTTTTTAAGCCTTTCGGGTGAGGTGAGCAATTTTTGGTGTTTGCACAGTGCCTGAGCAAAGGGGTACCGGGCTGATCCTGCCCGGCCAGCAGCCCGCGCAGGGCTGTCCGGCCGTGTGCATTCATCTCCCTCCAAGAAATAATCCTTTGGACAAGGCCCAAGGCTACAAGCTGCAGTGGCTGCAGAAAACATCAAGCAAAAATGATGGGAGTTTCTTTGCCCTTTAGTAAGAGACTGATGGATTTCAGACCTGCCAGGAGAGTTAACCTCCTCCTGCCTGGCTGCCTCCCATCTCCTTATCACAGACATCCCGTCACTCACCTTGGGCTGCAACGTTTAACTCTGGCCTTCAACTGGGAGCGTCTTTYACAGAAGCAAGGGCAAGGCACTGCCCCTTCCCATCAGGGCAGGGGGGGAAGGCACGGAGACAGGAAGAGGTATGACGTAACCCTCCAACTATGAGCAGTGACGGGAAAAGATCTGTCTGAGCGTATATATATATAAGCCAAGTGGTTTATGGTGATGGAAAATTTCCTCCTATGTTGCTTATCTACCGCATTTCCAAACGGGGAAATAGATGTGCATTGTCCAGTAAAACTAAACTCTGCTCAAGGGATATTACGTTGCATTTAGAAGAGTGAACTCTGCCTGTCAGACCTCAGGAAGCAAAGCCAGATCCGAGCGAGCGTCAGTTTGCACAGCCCCTCCGAGCTGGAGCCCTGTTGAAATGAAGTCAGATGTTTTCTTATACCTGCTGGCTTTCAGCATTAAATCTTAGCAGCACTTGGCAGGCCCAGAGAGCTTAGCACTAAGAGGTCTTTAAGACACTTTCTAAACGATSAATTTAAGACGGTCTATCTGTCCTTGGCAGTAGGAAGATAGAGAGCTCTCTATCAGGGAGAAACCCAAGCGCACTGGCACGCGTCTGGTGGTGCATCAACCCCAAGCACGCCTGCAACAGGACGGCAGAACTCGTCCGCTGCTCCTACACCCCGACACACTAACGTGCAGCAAAGTCAGCTCTTGCTCCTGGTAGTCTGCTGGCTGTGAAAACGAGCAGATCCAACTGGGAAGCATTCTGGTTGTTACCAATTACTGTGGGAATGAGGCATTAAAATGTGCAATTTGGTACATAAACTTTGTGCGTCGTTTTAAACCAGTTCTATTTTGAGTGAAATCTGGTTTTAAAAGCAGCATAAGGGTAAACTGAAATGTCTCCTGTTGAAAATCTCAGAGGGAGATTTGTACTGGTTTAGCTTCATCAGTTTAATAGCTGAAGCCAGTGGAACTGGTGGAGAAACCTAACCACAGCATTGCTATTCAGTAAAAAATTCCAGGCCACTCAATCCTGGATCTCATTCCAGTTAGAAAACATCAGCTCGACAAGCTGTGGGCTACCCAGAGGCTTACAAATCTCTGACGTTTCCTCCGGCGAATGCGAAGCACGACAGCCACAATTCCCAGGCATGTCAGAGGGGGCAAAGACTTTCAACTTGCTTTCACACAAGCCTTTTGACCCCCTGTTTTGACGACCCTAGGAGTGACCCTTCTCATCGTCTTTGACTCGAGCTATGTCACACCAGTTGCCGATGAGATAAGGCAGGATTAGGAAGAGGAGGAAAGCTGAACGAAGGGGGAGGGTTTAAACGTTTGACAGCTAGCTGTGACTGAAAAATACTCCACAACGGCATTTTAAAAATTTACGGCGCATCACCTTTAGCCTTAACCCTGCTGCAATAAAACCAGTAGGAAAAAAGAATCTTTCAGCTCCCACCGACCTTCAAGGAATAGGAGAAAAAAATCAGTCGATGTGCCTTGTTGGCGGACATCAAGCTGTGCCAAAAATAAATGCATTTAATTACAGAGACCTCTCAATTCACAAAGGACAGAAATTATTTCCCTTTAGTCAAGTCTCTAAAAACCCAGACAAGCGATCATCAGAGTGACCTCAGAGGCTACGTCTCGCTAGGAGACGGGTAACGACACTGCACCGACGWGACGGGAAACCACTCCGCCGAGAGGCTCCGTATCTGGGTTCGAACGCCAGCGCTTCCCACTCTGCCCAAAGCCAGCTAGCGCTCTCTTTGCTCTGTTCACCCTTATCTGCTGCGGTACTGACACTGTGTCTGCTCACACCAAACCCACGGCACGCAGAGCTGGAGGTGGTGATGGCCCAGAAAACCCATAGGCCCTGAAAATGCAACACTATTTCCTGCCAGCTCTTACGGGCAAGCCAGGCTGGCAACTCTCAGCTTACTGCAAGCACTTAAAAACAAAACTGCTCGGTTTTTGTTGCACCAGGTCAATGTCTGTTAGTCATCAACGCTGGGAACGCTGCTGCTCATAACGCTGTGTGGACGCTTTCATCCATCCCCAGCTCCCAAGAGCTGCAGGGACATAGGGAATATAGCTTGTCCCACATCTAYTTCTCCTGAACCATCCTGCTGGTGACTCATGCTTCTACCATGTGAACTGCTTCAATCTCATGATTCATTTTTCTTTTCATACACRAAGCCTAAACACCCACACAGCATCAGCACAAGCTAGCCCTCAATTACCCAATGTGTTCAATTCATTAGTCAAACTCCAGTGCTTAGCTAACGGAAAAGCAGAGCCCTCCGAAGTTTTTATGATTAATACCTGAAGCATCTCAGAGTAATGTCCTCTGTCTAGACTAAAGCATCTTTTCTTCCAGTCCTCTGCTCTGAGGATTCACTGTGGCTGCGGGGAAGCCGGCGTCTGCCAAAGCCATCGCTGATGTTCCATGATCTCGCCTCGTTCCCTGCRCAACAACGGGGCCATTGACCCAGGTAGTTCGGGATCCCTCTCTGCCAGGCCTCTCCTTCCCTCCTTGGCCGAGCGAAGTGAGGTCAAGGCAAACAAGGCTTCTGCTCTCATATCCCACGCCTCCGTACCCTTGCATGGGAGCCTTCCTCGAAAGCCCCCGATGCTGCCTGCTCGCGCATGCACTGTTCTTCCAAACACCTCAGCAGGGCAAAGTAGTAAATGCAGAGAGTGTCTCTATAAGCTGATGGCTATGGGGTGGCTATTTGAATAATTTTGCTTTCAAGATCCATTGTATCAGGTCACGAACAAAGCCAAYGTTCAGCTACGGAAACCACGCTGTGGTATGTGATACATCCTGGGTTTCCTTTCTGCTTAAAATAAGATTTGTCTGTGGTAAGCAGATAGGATCTTCTGGTAAATTTTAACCAAGGGCAACCCCAAATTTGCACGCTGAAACACCATAAAACCCGAAACAAGGGAGACTTTTAGCTAAGTCACCACAAATACTTTCCACCCTGAAAGCTGAGGGAGCAAACACATTCTTTCCTTTGAAGACTTCAGGCCCAACTTCTTTCCACCCGGCATTCCCCCTAGATCTCGGCTCTGCAGTAATCTAACAAGCCCAGTTGGAAAGTGGTTCAAGCGTCTTGCTCCTGCGATTTCCCCAGGAGCCCAAACCTCAGCCTAGCAGGCCAAGCTCGCAGCGCAGAACCTTTCCCCCAGCGACCAGCCTACATTTTCCTTTGCTTAGTTTCATTTATTCAGTTACAGCGCTAATCCCCCATTCCCTTGGATATTCCCACACAGGTATCACAGCCTTTCCATCACTCCTTAGCTAAACTGTGCAAAAATCTCTTTATATCTTTCCTTGTAAGTCTATCCGTTTCAACCTGTGGTTGTAAACCCTACTCACCTCCACATCCAACCCTAGCTGCTGGCTCAGTGTTAGGCCAGAGCGTTTCAAATCGCCCCCTGCACCCAAGGGGAAGCGTCGGGGGCAGTGCGGTAATTCAGTACCATACACCAGCAAAGCCACCTAGGTCCAAGGGCTACGAATACTGCATGGATCCTAACTCTCCAAGTCCATTCTGCAAAATACTAAGCCAACTTTCAGTTCTGCTAAACTGTTGTGAAAAAGGAAAGTGATATATTTTCTCTTTAGCTATTCGCATGCTGAAAAAAAAACTTTACATTTTTACTAGATTAAAAAAATGCTGTGAATAGCTGAAATTCAGATCTGAAAGTTGCAGCTTAGCCAGCATCTAAAGCTGTTGTCAGGAGTTTGTTTTAACCACAGCATGCCGTTGAGATAAGCTATAATGTACTGCGGCAGACTTCCCCGTCTTCAGCAGGCTCTGGGTCAGCGGCTTGTGATTTTAACTACATTTACCTCTATCTGATTAAGCARCGAGTTGTCAAACTTGAAGCCAGGGATCCTCTTTTCACTGCAGACCACTCCCACGTCTTCCGTGTGCTTGCAGTCGGTCACTCCCCAGCCGTTGGAAGTGCAGGCCGCCAGCGTGGTCTCCTTGCCATTGCAGTGGACGTTGTCCATCCAAATTCTCCCTGAAGGGGAAAGCAAGCAAAACTCAGATTCACAGAGATGGGAGATCTCGACTACGCTGATGGCTGGTAGAGAAGCAAGCAGGGGTGCCGTCCTCCTAATTAACTGTCCTCCCTTGCATCCCTGCAGGATAACATGTCCTTTGGATATGAAGGACTGCCCGACCTTCGGATCTGCAGCTCTGCAAGCAGCAGCAGAGCAGTTTGCCCTGGCTGCCCCGGCTTCGTACGAGGAGCTCCGACGCATTTGCTTGGCTAACGGCCCAGAGGATGGGTCCGCCAACCCCCTCGGGGCTGCCCGGACAGCAGGGCAGGAGGAACTCCCGCGAAGCCTGGCGCTGTCATCCGAGCCAGGCATCGTTCCCCACCGCATGGGCTCTCCGCATCGGGATATAGCCGGCACTACCCTGGCGCGCAGAGAGCGCTCGCTCCCGTTAAATCACGTGGCAATGTGTTTCTGGTTTATTTTCAGATGTCACAGGCTCTCCCTCTCCCCAAGAGCCAAAATCCACAGCCTGGGACAACACTCGAGGTTTCACGTTSCTGCTTGCTCTTTTACGGGCAGCTTTACGGGTGTGAGCACTAACGAGCGGTGCTAACAGAAAGGCAGCACGTTTACCCCTGCTGCAGGGGAATTAATGAGCCCGTGGGTTACATCAGCAGCGTGCCAGTCTTTAATCTTTGAAGAAAAATTCCCAGTAGGCCAACATTTAACTAACAGTGTATCAAGAAAGACAATTAAATGCATCTATTGAGGTCAGAAAGCGACATACTCTCACAGAGCTGTTCCAGCTCAAGCAATATGATTTTAATAATCCATTGCTAACAAACAAACATTCAACTTTCCAAGTCTTTGTTCAACGTATATTTGGGCACAAGATGTGGTGCGATTGCCCACAYGACCATCAAATACAGTTTCAAAGACCAAGAAAGGAAGGACACGCACAGTTTGGTGAGCGAAGAGCTCTTCCCCATAAAACCAGCCTGCGAGYGTCCCAAAGGATTACTATAAATGTAACCTTATACGGGACGTGAAGCATGCATGCTTCTTCGGGGTGCCATAGGCTAATCTGCATTGCACAACATGATGCGTTTCTAGACTAAGCTAACAGGAAAATATATATATATGATTTCTCTAGCATTGTATAGGTGATCCACTTGGAGCCTAAGTGGAGACGGCTCGTACAATATGACTACTCTGGAGTTTCCTTACCTTCTCCTTTCCCATACTTTGAGCTCGGTAGCCAGGACACAGCCTCCACGTAGCCCAGCTCCCTGCAGACCACGTGAGCGGCGTGGATGGAGAAGTCATCATCGCACACCGTGCCCCACTCGCCGTTGTAAAACACCTCCACTCGGCCTTCGTTGTGTTTTCTTTTCTGCCCTGCCAGCCGCAGCTGGATCTTGGGAACATTTGCTGGCCTCTGAGGGGTCTGGTACACTTGCGGGGGTGGCTCAGGGTAACCAGGGAGGTAGGGCCAGTGGTCGTACTGGGCAAGGCCCAGCGGGCTCAGGGAGGTGAAGAACAACAGCGTGATGAAACAGTGGTTATGGTTAAAACCCAGGAATCTTTCCATTTTCAGTGCTCACAGTTCTCARAGCCAAGTCCTCTGCTAGCAGCTGCTGATCAGTGCAGGTAGGTACTGTGTGGCTGTCCTGAAACGAAAGGAAAGTCTGTGTAAGGCTTGGTAATGACATGGGCTTCATAGCTCTTGCTTCAGCAGATGATAAAGCTATGGAAGAGATTACATCCAATGCTACCTGTGAAAAAACAAAGTCAAGCAAATTATATTTTGTGGGATGGAAGAAAAAACAGGAAAAAAAACCACAAAAGCCATTTGCAAGTTTGGGCCAACTTGCCAAACAGTTTTGGCTGGAAAGTATTTTTTCCAGGAAAAAAAAATCCACAGGTCGCAACTGCTAGCAGTAGGATTTTCCTACTCTGAAAACCCAGTAATTCAGTGCCTCTAGCAGGCTTTGGCCAACCTAGGTTCAACTCCTACCAGGACAGGACTGAACCCCGTTTCTCCCACACCCCCTTTGACAAGGGAGCCAAATCCATCATTTAAACAATGGAAAACGAGGAGAAAAATGAAATGCAACATGGTCAGAAGCGAGATTGGTACTGAGGTCTGTTTTCCCAGTACGATGATAGAGGGCTTGCTGCTGCACAGRTGCAACCAGGCGTGCAGTAACGGACACTTGCAGAAGGAGCTTTGTCCAACCCTGTCTGCTCAACGCTARCTGCTCTTCAGCCTTCGGTCCCTAACTCTAGACAGGGACTCACTTGTGGCACAACYGCTGCATCTTTCTATAAGCTAGTCAGTTAAGCTATAAACTGGGAACTTTTTGACTCGTTAAAGGAGCTTCACCCAAAATGTTGTAGAGAGTTTAGTGTTTGATCATTTTCTGCCCCTCCTCACTCACATACTCCTCACCTTCGCTCGGGCACCCGGCACGCGGAGCGGTCAAGTTGCGCATGGCGAGGTTAACGGTTGAATAGTTTCCAAATGAAGCAATGCCAGAGCACAGTGGGGAAAAGCTCCCCAGCTCTTTAAAGCTCCATTATTTCCTGGCAACAATCAAAGGGGAGGTGGGAGAAGAGATTTGGCTCTGAAAACGGATGTCTGGAAGCAAAAATCCTCCAGTACTTTTGCTAGGTCTTAGCTACCCCCAAAAAGCGACGAGAAGACGACATACACGGGTGAAGCCACGGTGAAACGCATTGAGCAGCTTTTCAAGGTAGAGAGGAGATGCATCACAGACCCGAGGCGACCAGTGCAAAATCCAGGAGRCATCAGGTCAAAGCTCAGCTCTGATGCTCACGTGCTGGGCGACCTCAGGCAAAGCACTTCCACTGCCGTCCCTCAGCTCCCCCGGGGTTAAACAGGGCTGATGAGAGCGAGCTTCCTCCTAGGGCGCTTTGAGACCTGGAGATGGGAAGGCACCTGCCTAAGAGCCACACGCAYGAAATAAAAGCACGTGGGTTAAAAATCTATCATTGCATATCAGCGAAGGGAACAGGAAAAGTGAGGTGGGACTCAACAAGACACCCAACTGCCCCAAAGGGGTGGCGAAGGGGGGAAACATGGGCAGAAAATTCTCGAGAGTCTTGGTTTTGAGTAAAAATTTGGTTTCAAGGAGCCAGAGACTCTCACAGCAGTTTCAGTGGATTGAGATTTCTAAGTTTGCATAAGGCACTCTAAGAATTACTAGTGTGGAAACAAAAGTATTTTTAGAAATTTCGCAGGTCAGGGAACTGGAAGGGAAGAGAGGCAGGAAGTGCAATTGCTTTCACTAGGCTGCCTTCTCCAGCAGCAGAGGGGATTCCCAAAGAAAACGCAGTCCACAAGGCAGGATAGGCGTGTTTTACAAAAATTAAAGGCTCCTGACTAAAGACGGATTCATACTAGTCAGACGTGCCTGCCTTCAATACCAACCAGCRTAGAGTTCACAGGACGCCTCTTACAATGCTTTTCATGGAGATAAGATGATTAAGATAAGAAATAAGAACAGGAATTAGAGCACTTGAGACGTRTGGATGGAAGAGGAAGGAGCAGTGGACTTAAGAGGAGAAGGTGAAGGCTGGCAGTCACCAGCAAAGAACGCATGGACAGCATGTATTGCAGCCCAGAGGATAAAAACACGGGCAGAGTGACTGCTATAAATAGTAKATTAAAAAAAATGCAAGTACCCCCAATAGTCAGATCACAACGGGGAAGAACAACGTACATTAGTTGCATGTCAAACACTGAAGGGGGGGAAAAAAAAGGCGGAGAGAGTGCAGCCTCCCCGGATAGAGCAGCAGGCATTAAGACCACGACTCCTCTGTGCAGGGAGACAGCGGACAGAAGCTTGAATCCAGCAGAGGACTACTGGACTTCAGAGAATTTGGGTTCCAGTTCTGATCTTCTTCAAACATCTGTTTTGACTTAATTCATTTTATTTAGCTGTTTGTCTTCTGCTGCTGCATAAATGCTTTTGGATTTAATAAGCCTCAGCAAATAATAGTTAAAAAAAAAAAAAAAAAAGTTGGACTGAAAAATCTTTCTCCCCAAACTAAGGTGAGGGGTAGCAGGGCCCCCTCACAACCATTACAGCCTTCCCATGGCTGTCGCACATGTACAAGAACGCAGCGCCCCACGTTTACATGTTGCTGGGACCTGCTGCTGGGTCTGGATGGTCTCGCTGTGCAGCAGGCAGCCCTATGACGGGCATTTCAGGAGGCAAAGCCAGATAACCTGTGGCGAGTAGCCTTAAAGTCAAATCTCAAAACACCTCTAGCTCCCAAGAGATGAGATGACGTGTCACCATAATTAACAGCATAGGACCAAATCCCCTCTAGCTTACAGTTTTGCTTATGATACTCCAGAAAGCTCAATAATAAGCTAAACAGAAATAYTTTGCAGGAGAGAACCTACAAATGGTCGGTAACAGCAGGTCAGTGCGTTTCACTTATCCCTCTCGCGCCAAACGGAACGATGACCAGCGGTAACTCTGCTCTCAGGCCGAGAAGGGTCTTCCACGACCAGCGGCCGCGGAGTAGCTAGAAGCAGCATAACTCCACCCGCCAGGACTGCTTTCTACCCAGAGCAAAGCTCTTGGGTCGTTTTACTGAAGGGCGTCAGCCAAAAGACACAAGAATCTGGGGAAACCATTCAGAGGCAGGATGTAACAGTTACCAGCTGAGCACGGTGCTCCCTGAAGTGTTAATTAATAAAGCAGACAGATCACTGCACGGTGCCAGAGCCTCAAAAAAAAAAAAAAAAAAAAAAAAAAAAAATCATAGCAATGAGGAACCTCATGGTGCACGAACAGCTGTAAGATGGGGGTGACAGAAGGCTTCCAGGTTACTGTAATGAGCTACCAAGCTCAGTCAGGAGGTCCTAACCTAGGTCTTTGTGCAAGAGCAGCAGGTCCAGCTCGCGCTCTTGGCAGAGCCCTGCTGGCCTTGCCCGGCCAGGCAACCCAGGAGCCCCGTACTCCGAACGGCAACCGCAGGCTGCTTTGCTTTTGYTCCCCAAAAGCTTAGAGACTTTGGGAATTGGGCGAGACTAGGAAAAACATCATTTACTATAGAACTTAATGAAAACCAGGTGAGGGARGATAAGATTCCCCGAGAGCCAGTTGCTCAGCAAAGGGAAGTTGGACTAGCAAAAAGGTATTTTAACGAGCCTGTATGAACGCTACCCCAAACCTTCGCCACGGAGAACGAGCTGGGGCACACGGGTTTTGCAGCTAGGCAATACAGCATCCTGCCTCATCTCTCTTTGTCGGGATCCTCCAGGGATCAATTAAGGCTCCAAAACAGCCTCTGGAAGAGAGACTGGAAAAAACACCCACAGGTCCCCATTCCAGTCCAGCTCCACCTGGAGAAGCGAATTCCAGCGATCCGAGCAGCGGCAAACCCGCGGGCTTCACGCCGCGGCGCGTGCTAGCGACCCCGGTCTGCTTCTGCTTCGGGTCACGTTACCGTCCGCTCCGGAGCCGTCACACGCTCAACCCTTCGGAGCCAGCGGGACTCGAACGCAGGCAGCTGGCACCTCAGAAGACGTCGTACAGCTTCTTTCGCTCCACGCTGAAGCACCAAACAGCCACGCGAGTTCTGCGTTTATTCTTCCCTGGCCCCTCCTGCAATCCCTCTCCTTAGCTACGAGGCGCTAGCTGTATGCACCGGTATTAGAGAAAATCTGCTCTGGAGCAGAAACACCGAGGACTCAGTGACAGATCCACTTCGGAGCATTTAAAGAAACAAACGTGGACAGTCTATACCGGACAGGAGCCAAACACACGAGCAGCCTTACGCTGGCATCATAAGCCACAGCAATGTTTATTAAGGGAAATATTTAAACGAACATACTCTGCTGCTGTGCTTGAGAGCTGGACATGTTTTGCCCCCAGGTCTCAAAGGAGGCTGCATGTGCTGAACCCCCTAAAAAAGTCTAGGCTTAGATTCGCAAGACATTTCATTTATGCTGGCTATTCCCTTTATTGTAGGGCTCATTCCTCCTCTCGTATCCTTTCTTCAGCAGCCTCCAGACTTATTAATGACATAAGCCTGGAAGTGTGTGTTGTGGTCTCTCCATTCAAGAGAGTCCARGACAAAACATTAAAAACTTATTCAATAAATTCAATGGAGAAGCCAGGATTCTTCTGGCTCTCTGTCCTGTGCTCCAGACCATAAGATTACTCTCCATCTTTGCATTAAATTGTAATTTAAGGCATGTGCCTGCAAGCTGCTGACTCAGCCCTTTTCACGACTCCGGTCTTGAGTCTCGAAAGGAGCGGATGGGCGCACAGGCTCACAGGGAAACGTGCAACAATTCACCCTGAAAATAACACTGAGCTTTTACTTGCTAATACAGCATTCGCCGCCCCATATCAAAAGCTTAGTCCTACCAGCAAGGATCCCTTTTCTAATTTTACCAAATCAGCCAAACAATAGATCAACTCAAACAGAACGCAAAACACCAGCTTTCCTGCTCCCCTCCTCGTCCGGACAACAAAAGGGAGGTCTGCAGCGGTCGGCTGGAGCCCTTTGTGCCTGGAGACCCCGCAACGCTCTGCTCGGCGTGCGTTACACGGAGCATCCGTCGGGAGGCAGGAACAACCAGCACCGGGACCGCTACCGGCCCGTCCGCGTCTCAGCCGGGAGCACCGAACAGCGGTTATTCGGCCACCCGAAACGTCGCCGTCGGCTCCAGCGCGAGCCGAAGCTCAGAGCCACGTTCTGCTGCTGTGCAAGAGGCTCACCTCTGCCGCCGGCACCGGGGCTGACGCTGTTGTAGACAAACTCCCACCGAGTATAATCCCAAAGCAGGCACGAATCAGAGTCTGCTCATCCCCGCCCGACCTCGCAGTAGTATCACCGAATACCAACCGATGTCCACGTCTACCAACCGATGTCCACGTCTACCAACCGATGTCCACGTCTACCAACCGATGCCCCCAAACACCGGCCAGAGGCAAAGGGCAGGCAACGCAAAGAGCGTGCTGCAGGCGGACGTCGTGCGCCCCGCTGGCCTTGAAACTACCAGAAGCAACGCAGAACATAGGGAATTGCTGAGGCACCACGGCCCGTTCGCTTCGTGATGCRCCTACGGTCCACAAGAAGTAGGTGCCTGCAGGGAACACACAAAGCAGTCACCCTAACGGCACTTCTCCTGCAGGCAGAGTTAGTCTGAACTGCAAAACACACGGAGCGATGCATTAGGTTTCAAAAACCAACGTTACACAGAGATATCCAAGTGCAGCTTCACATGAAGCAACAGGAAAGTTGTCCCAGGCTCTTCCCACGGACAGGTGAGAGCTAACTGCTGAAGCCTAGAAGATTTCTGCCTGCAGCTCCCACGTGTAGCTGCTTTGCATGCCACTTCTGAAGCTGTCACACACTTGAGAATCACCTGTAGCAGGATTCTCCCAGGTTAGAATCAGCATCACCTCTGCAATCTAGAGTTACAGCATGGTTAAAAAAAAATACAATTTCCRAATGAACGATTCTTAATGTAAGCTTCAAGTCAGTGAAGGAAGCTGAAATGCTGTTGGAGACACCTAAACCATAAACYGAAGCTCGTTCGGTAAAATGTTGTATTGGAGTCAAAGCAGAGTGCAGCACAGGCAGGACAGCAGAGATCTTTGCAGGAAAAGATTCCTACGTGTTACAARCCCAGAGGCTCTGCAAGCCAGAAAGAAAGCARTATAATCAGCRAGTCATCACACAGAGGAACACACGTTTCTCCAAATTCCTCTTTGCGGTTGAGATGAAAAGAGCCAACAGACATTAGCAAGTGCCCCTGGGTTGTTTCCATTTGCTCTGCCCCTTCCCTCAGGYCTCCGATCAGCAGAGGACTTCTGTAAGCCACTTCGGGCAGGTGCCGCTGCCGAGGAGCAAGAACGTACTCTCGGGAAGCTCCGCGCTGCCTTAGGAAAGCAGCTCTCAGATTACTACAGACTGGCCAAGGGCAACTGGTGGCAAACGCAGTTCTTGCATCAGGGAAGCTGACAAGCGCAGTTCACCTCTTCCGCTTGGTCGGGATGCTGCAGGGAAGGAGAGAACAACGTCCCGCTGTGCCCCGGAGGCAGCGGTAAAGCTTGCGCGATCTGCAGCTCTAGAGCTGCCACAACTCCACTGGCTGCCGCCCATCAGCCGAGTCTGAGCTGACCCCTGCGATACTCCCTGCCCGTCTGCGCTGCAAGCCAGAGCGTGCCTCCTCAGAGCCCGCGGCGCGCCCGGGGCGGCGGGCAGAGCTCTGCGGGCGGCCAGCAGCCAGCTTAACACAGATCAGCGCCCTGCAGACTCAGAACAGACACTGTCATCTCAGAAGATCTCACTCGAGAGAGAAACGAGACTAATAACATCTTAAGAATCTTCTGGCCTCTCCTTCACATGCAAACACACACCCATATATACATACACATATGCATAATTTTTTTCCCCCTCCTAGAAAGCTACTGACTTACTGCAGTGAGTACTACATGGAACAGAAAAGAGCTTGGAGTGCTTGACAGCTGAGATGGGGATAAATGTGTTCTCCTACAACAGACGGCTCTTTGAAGAGCCGACAAAAAGGATGCRTGCAGCCCAGGAATGCGTATTGCTTGCCCTTACTTGCTAAAGAAATTATATTCAGAAAGAAAAACTSCAGTGGTCAAAGATGCTAGTTAGGAAAGTAGGAAAGAAAAGGTACTTTGCTTTTGTTTAAGAGATAGCTATAGGTCTCCTACAGAAAATCCAGTGTTTATTAAAGTTACCTAACCAAAGCCCTTTGCGTCATYATTTGATTAGGACTTTGAGATCCAACCTTTAGAAATACGCTGCTGACACATGCATGGCATGCTGCACGGACACAGCAACGGTTGCAGGCACAAACACCATGGCCCACGTTTCAGCTGAGAGGGGCCAGCGGAAGGTTTCTTATGGCTTCCAAGTCCGGGCTGTGGTCTCTCCAAAGACCTGCTTCTCCAACTGAAGCAACTGATGTTTGCTTTCAATTTTAGTACTTTGAGGCATTGATTTATGTTAAAAAGATAAAACTTGCCTGTGTATCAGATGGACACATGCAGCATCTTCTCTCTGAGTCATAGTTCCAATTCAAATATGCTCYATTTTGGCAAGAGATATTAATTTGCCTTATCTCCTCCCTTTGCCCGGTGCCGAAAAACGAAGAGGAATAGAGAGGTGAATCACGACAGTTCTCAGGCTCCTGGCCAGCACCAGCTGGCCGTTGCACAGACCTTGTGCTGCACTCTTAATAAGAAACAGACCTTATTCCCAAGTTTACTTCCAAGACAATTAAGCAGGGAAAAAAATGATTTTTTTGAACCTAGTAGTATTAAGTTCTTTAATTTACAGCTAGTGGATGCAATTGTGATGAACAAAAGCTGGAGCTACAAGACTCAATTCCTCTTTTCCTTAAGSGTACCCCACCAGTTCAGGAAAAGGACCCTACGGAAAGGTACCGCATTCAAATCCACCGCCGACACGCACGGATCCACAGCACCAGAACACGCAGGTGCACGTCCTGAGGTTGAAAACTGTTAGCAAATAGCAGATACCCTCTAAGAAAAAACTCCCTCCCCTTGGCATGCTCCMGCTGTGCGTAACACTGTCTTAACGCAGCCTAGCCCAGAAGAGCGCAGACGCAGGACGGGGATGACGACCTGKGTCCCCACTCCCACCGCACCGGCATTCAGTCCGCTAGCCACACTCTGAGTTTAAGCTCCTGTGAAGTAACATAAAACTTCCGTCGGCATTACGACAGATTAGGACTGGGATTTTTCTCAATGTGTATTTCTCAAAGTTTGCAGGCATTTGCAGTAAATAGGTATCTTCACTTGCTCCCAGAGCATTCCAGAGAAAGCGCTTTACAAAGCAACGCGTTGAKGATCCATTAAATAACTCCATCCAACGGAGCAGCCATCTCCAGGAATGCACATTATTGTGTTTTTAAACAATATCAAGGARGCAAGGGATACTGTTTTATGAAACAGTTCAGGAGGAGAAAGGATAGCAGGTTAAAAACAAAACAAACAAAAAGCAAGAAAAAAAGTGGAAAAGTTAGCGGTGCAACAAAGCAAAGGCAATTAACTTCGGTGTCAAACTATTGAGAAGAATCTAGAGGACATTGCTAAGCAGACATTCTTCTCTGCTTAGCTTGCAAAGGGATAGCACTTTCAGCAAAATGCCTGGCTTTTCCATTAAATCATCCTGTTGACAAGAAAGATATTGTCCTCTACCAAATCATCACGACTCCCTTCAATCTTGATGGTTTTTCCAAACTACTGAATTATCTTGAATTTTTCCTGAAGACCTCATCTCTGCATTCCCACCCTGTGCTCAGAAAACACCACACTGGATTTGGCTGGTTAGCAGACTATCYGAGGAGTTATCCTGAGCCTCGGCACCACTGGGCTGAGATATTAAACTTCATATGAAGCAGCCCTTTTGGGGGTGCATTCCAACATCACCGTGCGCTTAGAGCTGAGCTCGTCTGAAATTCCTTCCTGCAGCGATGGCCATCCAGCACGCCACGCTGAAGATGTGGTTTCCTCCCCATATGCTCCGCTAGTACAGTAGCTCAGGCTAATTTTTCATTTTATGTTTTCTAACTGCTCTCTAGCTTCCAGCTGAGGAAATTCCACCACTGTGGGTGGTTCAGTATAGATGAAACGATATGGGCATGTAGTAACCCTAAAGCAGATTATTTTCAGTCCCTATTAGGCACGCTTTTGAGAGCAACGCAATGCCATCTTTACAAGCTGATTATAGAGGTGCTAGCCCTTTCTCTCCKGTAAGGGCTTGCTTTATCTGCACACCATAACCACCTCTTCAAAGCTGAACAGCAGCAGTTACTCTTAAAGATAGCAGTCGTCTAGAGGCGCACTTAGGAATTGGAACTCAGCCTGGGCTATCTTCATTCCAGGAAGAAGCCGTCCCGTGTTTCRGTGCTGCAACTTTCTAGGCAGATGCTGCTGCATATCCTGAAGCCACCCCGAACACTTCTATGATTGCTGCGTGATAAAACAGCTTCACTAATGAAAACTGCTGCGAGGCTGGGGACCGCTTTGCAAAAGGGCAGTGCATCCCTTCAGATTTAAGAGAATTTAAACGTTGCAACAGAAAGCAGTTTCTTAACTGGAGACAGATCTCTTCTACGCTTTCTGCCGATGGGAAACATCTGCTCTGAAGCCTTTCCCTCTGAAAGAGCACRTTTATTCAGGAAGGATAATTTAAACTGCTTATGAAGTTTAGCTGGTAATATTTACACAATGTTTACGGCACATACTGTAGCTTTCTGGTCTAAATAAAGCATACACTAATGACCTTACAGAATAGGCACTGTCCCAGCCTGTAGACAGTTTGCAACAYGTCTTTTCTACTCCGTTAGTACATGCCCGAGAGCAAGCAAAGGGAGAAAATCGTTAACCACATTGCAACATCTTTGCAAAGTGACATCGCYGATCTGTGTCATCCCGTCCTGCCAAATCAAGTCTTCAGGGAGGGGAGAGGATACAAGAATCATCTGCTGCCTTCCCAGCTCTGAATATAAATGCTCAATAGCATATGATGGTAGAGGGAAGGGGGGAAAAAAAAAAAGAAAGAAAAAAAGATGTTCAAAGAGAAAAGGAAAGAAGTGAGACCGAACGCTCAGCCCTGAAGCARGAGAGGCTGGGGAAAGTTTCAGAGTTTCCGCGAGCTCCTCAGCCCCCCTTCCCAAGGGGTAGCACCAGCGCTCTGCCCAGCCCCGCAGGACCGCGTTACCTCGGAGTTAGTGGTAGGCTGCGCTGGGGACGACCTCTGTCTCGTCCTGCTTCGTCGAGTTCTTCCTTCTGGGCTGAGCGCGCCGGCCGAGCGGTSCCTTCTGCGCTGGAAAATACCCCGCAGCCAGAGAAATACGCTGCGAGGAGCTGCTGCTTCCTGGCAAATTTCACTGGAGTTGGCCAAGCAAACCCCTCCCAGACCCGGCCCCCTCGGCCGCGCTCCGGCCCCGACACCGCGGGCTCCTCTCGGAGCAGAGGCACCGCGAGCGGCCGGGGGCAGCCGCCCCGAGGAGGTGGGCGAGGAGCCCGAGCGGCTCCTCGCTGCGCTCCTGGGTGCACGGTTACGTCACCGCCACGGTTAGGGGTCCCGGGGGGCTTTAGGGGCCCCGAGCCGAGCCGGAGCCTCACGGCGGGAGGCTTTACGGCACGGCATCTCCAGGCTCCCCTTTGCTGCTTACGTGCAGGTTTGCAGCATGCCATCTCCGCAGCCCTCCGAGCAGGTTTCATCCGACTTAACCCTTCAGCATCCAGCAGCTGCTGCTTCAGCTGCTCGGTCGTCTCAAAACGCGTAACTACAGCGGATCAAACCAAGGCAGATGCTTAAAAMCCACRYAGATCTGCAGCAAGAGTCACCCCATAGTCTGCAATGTCCTGAGGAGCAGCCAGCTGCTAAAACCAACTCCTCTTCATTAAAAACAAAATCTCTGCTGTGCCAGAAGCACCAAAAAGACTCAGTGAGGAAGAATTTCAGACTTAACCCCTGCAAAGCAGCATATACCTGGGGCTTAAAAAAAAAAAAAAAAAAAAAAAAAAGAAAAAGAGGTTTTGCAATGCAAGCCAACGTTTGGAGGCATATGAAACGGCCTAGGCTTGTCCCTCAGATCTCAGCCCAAACTGCAAGAACTGAGACGGCTCAGAGCATCCGTAGCGTGAACGGCTATCGGTGAAATGGCAGCGCTGCTCTGAGCTAACTCAAACTCTTCTTTCAGCAAAACAAGTAGTCAGATAAATCAGACACTATTCTGAGGTGACTAAGTTTCTGTAATATTTCCACCAAATAAGAGGGTTTTTTATGGTTTTGAACTGTCGATTTTTCATTTAGGCTTTCATCACATCATAACAGTTCTATTCAAATGTTTTCTGTATCTGTGAAATTACCAAGGGGGGGGGGGGGGGGGGGAAGTCTGCAATTTCTATTCCAGAAAACACCTTGAAATTTTGTTTTCTGACTCAACTTCGGACAGTAACATTCTGAAGTGTCAGTGTTCTCCAAAGAATGAAAATTTATTTTCTGACCAGCTTTGCCCTTGAAAATTTAAATCTGCATTCAATGAGATTTTCAAATAGGTCAGTGGAAAGTTGCTRGGCACAGAAAAAGCAGTGGGTATTCACAAGGGCTAACTGCAGAGGGAATATCCCCCGCTCACTTCCGCAGACTCAAGGTGATACTCCAGATTTGCAACGGGCTTGCTCACAAGCCAGCGCACCCAGCGCCTGCCCGCCCCTTGCCCGCACCAGCACAGGGCTGCTGCCTCCTGCGCTCTTCCAGGTTAGTCCTGCCTCGCTTCATATCCATTCTGAAAAGCCAAACACTCAATCCCCATCTTTGGATGTATTTCCAGCAAGGTAACAACAAACCCTACAAAACACAGGTCTGTTGTCAGGTTACTYCCTCCTCCCAGGCTTTCCCTCCGTCTCTAAACCCAGTTCACCCRCGCCAAGTACGCCGGTGTCCTGCTCGGAGCACGCCTCCGTTTCCCCACCACGAACCGCCACGGGAGAGGCGTCATTTGTTTTCAGCCCCAGATGCTATTGCACTAACGTGCAAAGCTTCCCCAGCCTCCGATGCCACCTTTTATTAGAAAGGGACGCTGCATTCAGCCAGGCACCAGCACTGGAAGAAGCTCCAACATGCTAGAAACTGAAAGGAGCKTAGTTTGGAAGCGTGATTAAGCCTGGCATAACGCAAGCAAGGGCGTAAGCTGCCCTGAACGGACCAAGAACACCAGAGAGGCCCAGCCTTGCCTGCAAGAGCCTGAAGCCGTTCAACACGAAGTCTCTCTTGCTCCGTTTCCAGGCGCTGCACACRGAGCAGTCTGGTTCTGGACCGCGCGTCCTGCCCAGCACAGGAACGGACCCGTAACTTACTGCTGTGGCAGGCTTCGGAGACGATACCCACCCACRGGGACGGCACCAGGTGATGATGCTGGCACGGAGACAAGACCCCGATTCCCRCAGGTGGCAAAGCCTCCTTGCGGGGCAGCACCCAGTGTCAACTGCGTTAAGGGGTTGAAAAAAATTAGTTGTTTCTTGGTGTAACACAGAATATCAGGGCTTAAACCCAGGATGAGACCGAACCGGAGCTCGGGCGCTGCTCCCAGGGGAGCTGGCGCGAGGTCGCTAGCAGCAGCAGGTCTGTGCTCTAGTCAGCGCCCTAATCCCTCCGGAGAAGGGAGGGGAGGCGAAACGCCGCGAGCTGGGACGAGCAGCACGGCCGTGGCGAAACGCCGCGAGCTGGGACGAGCAGCACGGCCGCCGGCAGAGCACCACCTGGCGAGTCGAGCCGCCCCGGCCCGCCTCGCGCGAGTCCCGGAGACGGGCTCCGGCGGAAAGCGTGCCGCAGCAGGAGCTGCGCGGAGAAGAGCTCCTTCAGACCGGCAGGAAGCTGAAGGCAGCTCGGCCAGAGGAAGGAATGTGTGAGCGTCTGCTGGTCGGGGCAGGGAGGAGCACGACAGGCTGCAGGAGGAATGCTTGCTGCATGCCCGGGTACCGAGGGGTCGGGTAAGGATACAAGCAGCAAATGCCATGCAAGCTTCCAGCCGATGGAGGAGCTTGCTGSTTGCATAAAGCAAAGCATTCGGCAGGGATTCAGTGAAGCTCCTCAGAGGAGCACGCTGCATCCAGGGAAACTTTCTGTGCCCTCATACTGTAGATRGAGAAGACCAAAAGACAAGCACCCAGAGGGGAAAAAACAACACCCCCCCCCCAAAACCTACACTCAAACTTGCATCATCTGCAGGGAAAAAACGCTGCGTAAAGTGGGTTTGCATCATCTGATCATGTAAACAAGAGACCAGAAAAACTGCTTGCCAGGCCAACAGGCCATCCTGGCACCTTTCAGCTGGTTTAACCACTGCCTCATTGCTCTTYGGGCCCTGTTCCTGCACCCCTCTTTCCTTTGGAGACTGCTGCCCTTCCAGGGCAGCACAGATCTGCCCCATCCATCTTCCTCTCCCCAGCAGTAATCTATCCACTGCTTCCAGCAAAGGGGCAAAGATGCAGCCTCATGGGCAGCAGGCACTGGGTCCCTGTGTTTGGTGACCCCACATACACGGATATTTTCATGCAAAATACAAGCACCAGCTGCAGCTGAATCCATCTCCTGGCCACGCGCACAGCCACCACGACCCGTTTCAGATCCACCACCCTCGCCTTCTTCTGTATCTGCCCGAAGCACACACCTTGCCGTACGGACAAGTCATGATTGGATTTGACCAAGTAGTCACGGTCATGGTCCGTGCTTCCCAAAATTAGGTACGCACCATTAGGTTCTCTAACCTCTCTTCTCCAATCTTCAATTCTTTTAAAAAGGGAAGGCTCATTGCCTACCCAAGCCTTGTGTTTTCACCCTGTAGACTCTCTGGAGCCACACGTCCAAATCTCACCCAGGTCGACTCGGCCTGCCAAATTCACAAAGCAGATACACTGAGCTCCACGAAGGTTGCTCTGCACGGAGATGATCTAGGCGATACCTGAAGAACCAAAGGAGCTGACTGCTCTGGCAAGAGTGTTAAAGACACGTGGCAATTTTCACACCAATTGGCCCTACAGCATATAATTGGAAAGCTGTATATCTGCTCTGGAGCTTGTAGGACAGCTAACAAACAAGCAGGTCTACAGATCCCTCAAAAAGAGGCATAAACCTATATGGTTTGCGTCTCCTTTAACCCCTACTAGAATTGCTTAGACTTTTGCACAGAGAGCTTGGCAGTGACTGTGAACTGACCTCCCAGACCCAATATTCTATTTACCACTGTTTGGTTACTGCTAGCTTGCTGCTCTGCCCTGACTATTCCTGGGTTTGTATAGACCTATGTACATGGGGCAACTAGAGCTCAAGACACTGTAAACTTGAGTTGCTTCTATTTACAGAGAAATCCTGGTAAAACATGCTGCTTTTGCAGCCAGCAAAGCTGAAAAGATGAGATTAATTTTCTATCAGAAACAACAACTTTAGTCCTCCAAGTTCTCTATCTTCTCTGCATGCATTGCAGTCCAAGGGTCAATGCAATGCAGACAGCCACCACATCGTGCCTTCTTTCCCTCATCCACACAATTTTCCATGCTTTGCAGTCACCCCTTCAAATCTGCTGCCCTCAGAACTTCAGTGCTGCCCTTCATAACGGGTTGCTAAGGACAGCTGAGCTCCAGGCTCTTCAAAAATAGCCCATAACAGGATCTCTGCTGAAGTCCAGACTCTCAACAGTGGCCCGTCAGAACAGAAGCACAGGACAGCATCATACAAGGAGACCAGTGAGAAATCCATGTYTCCTAGCTCTCTGTTGGATGCATCGTCTAGATAGTAACACACCTTCAACATCCATAAACTAAACATATCTTTGGGCAAGAAAAGGCTCGTGCACCAAACCATCACGAAGGAGGGTGAAACTCCTAAGCCCCACAACATACTCAAAGTACGATGCTCGTTCTCGTATTGCAATGCTTACATGACTGCAGCTGTTGCTTCTCAGTCCCAGGCAACTTGAAGAATAGAGCAGTGCATACACAGAGAAGACACATACATCTTTCTTCCAGTTCTGTCCTTAACCTTTTAAGGAAGAGGGAAAAAAGGCCAATTAATACTGAAATCTTCCAACTGGAATGCAAGCTTCCTGTTTTCCTAGGCCAAGGAGGACTCAGGCACAAGGCACTCTGCAAGACCTTTCCACGCTCTGTCCATGAGAGCTATTACTCAGAGTTCCTAGCTGTCTTTGAGCACTGAATCAAGGAGTCAGCTGTTGAAAGCCCGCTTCCCCCAAGCAATCTCCTGACAAAACGCAGGCAGCATGCACCATCTGACCCAGCACGCATCCGCATCCTTCCCCATACTCACAGGTTCTTCACGGGTTTCCTTTGTGCCACCCAGGAGAAGATGAGTAAAGGAAGGCTTAAACACAGACTTTTACCTCTAGGAAAAAAAGGAAGAGAAAGTGTGAGATTTCTGGAAAGAAGAATTTGCGAGAAATCCAGCTTCAGTGATCTGAGGCAGTCAGGACGCCGTGGGAAAGCGGTGTGAGCTGGTCCCACATCTGCAGTGAAGCAAATCACATACCAGCAGCCTGGGAAGTAGATTTGCATTTTGTCTTTCCATGCAGAAGGACAGCAGAGCTCCTGGAGGTTTAACCATCCCCTCCCACTAGATGGCAAGAGTCCCCCTCTGAAGAGCAGAGCCCCTGCGAGCGCAGACTCCTGCGCCCAGGGGTCAAGAGCCAGGGAAGGGACTTCTGGCCCACACGAGCCCTGAGCGGAGAGAACYGGCCTCCCATCCAGTCCAGCCTGTGGCCTTGAAACCGATGCCGCCACTTGCTTAACATCCTTGATCTTTATCTGCAGCAGCAAGCAGCCGAGCATCCTCAGCCTTCAYGGCAAGCGATGAGCCAAGAGGTAGCCAAGTTCACAGCTTTCCACTGCTTGTTGCTGCTTGCCAAAATTTGGGCAGGGCAACCCTGACAACCACCTAACGGGCAAAAAGCCTGGCACCGGTGAAATCTTGTTTGCAAGCCATCACTGTGTTTATCAGCAGAAAAGAAATGTTGGTAGAGTGCCACACACATGAAACGTAAGAACAGAAAACATCTGTGATCTGTAGGCTCAAATCATGCCATGCTTCGGCACGCTGTTGGTAGCAGGAAATTTAGAGCTGGAAAGCACGAGCAATTTAAGAAAAATCTGGATATCTGTATGGACCATACATTTGCAACTTCCATGTGTTTGTATGCTGCCTGGTACAACAGTGCTGAGCACCTCTTTTAGATCACGGTCCTAAAAAACTTCTGCAGTTCAGCAACACAAATCACTTGTCATCTACCAAGCCTCTGCTCRGGCCAAGCCCAAGAATTTCCCCAGCACTATTTCCCACCAACYCAAAGATCTTCAAGGACAAGCACATGAGAAAGTCATTATTTAAAGAATGGGAGGGCAATAAGGGGAGGGAAGAACAGCTGTGTCAGGACCAGGTCCCCCAAACACTGCCCACACAGAGGCTGGTGCCCAGGCAGAAGGCCACAGCAAGTCCTCCCTGCACTCATTTCAGCTCTCAATGAGCTTCATGCGTTATTTAGTAGCAACAATGGCAGAAACAATGGGACAAAGAAGAACAAGGTGCCCCCGATCGGGTGTACCATCGAGTCGCTGTCGCTGTTGACTGTCCCCTCCGCTGAGTGCTCCAGAAAGACCGAAAACCCTTTTGTTCCYACACGCGGCAAGGCTTCAGAGCCTCCAGGTGGATGGTGCTCCCGGAGGAGCCCCTCTCCTCCCACCTGCCTTTCTCATGGGCGTGCTTTTGTCTCCCAACCGCTTCTCCCATTAGGGGCCGCGTCCGGCCTTGTTTATTTTGGACATTTTCCATACACAAAAACACAGCAACAAAAGGAAGAGCGATATGTTTAAGAGGCCGTGAAGCCAGAAGCTTCGGTGTCRCTTGCCTGTCTGCTCCAGGTCCCTGGGAAGGTCAAAGAGCAGTGCCCTTGCCTCTCTTCTTGCATGCTTTACCTGTCCTTAATGGACCTAGAGAAAGGATGGAGCGAATAGGAGAAGCAGGAKAAAGAAAACAAAGTTTGTTAATGCAGCGACACGCACAAACAGATAAACGGTACCATCGCGACTGGGGAATCCAAGCCGAGACAGCGAGTGAAAACTGCCGTCGCCAAGTCTCTTAGAAGGATCACGTTTCCCGTGGTGGTGGTGTTACTCAGGGTAGCCCAGGCTTGTCCGGGGGCGGGATGGAAAGGCTTCCTTTCTTCTCGGCGAGCTGCAAGAACAGGCTGGTTTYAGTCTCCCTCAGAAGACGTTACAACCCCGCAGTAAACTTCCTTCTCCTCTTCCAGGGCTCCTGCCCCATCCTGCAAATCCCTCTAGACTGAGTTTGGGGGGGGGGGGGGAATATGCTCTAATTCTAATTTTTAGGATCCTGTGGCCAGATTTTCAAAGAAACTAAGAACTGGATTTGCAAACACTTGTCTGAGGCTAGTTCAAGCACCGAAGAGCACAGCAATCCAGGCACTCAGCCTCGAAACTTGGCCGAAATCTGTTCAAAGTCCGTGCCTCCTTCCCCTGCCGACGAAGGGCAACAGGCAACAAGCTCGCACGAAGCCCTCGCAGGAACCCGCGCCGTGCACCTGGCCCTCCCGGGGTCCACAGCCTAGGACCGTGCTGAGATCCCTCTCGATAACTCAGGAGCAAGCCAGTCTACCACGAGACCACTGCTAAAATCAAACCCGAGCCCCCAGGCAGCCCGCGGCTCGGTTTCGCGCCGCAGCTCCTCGCTGCAAGCCACGGCACGCTCTGCTCCCCCCAGCACCCCACTGCACGCTCCCGTGGCTCTGCGGCAACGAAAACCCAACCCAACCCTCTCCAGCAGGGCTAAAAACCTTCATTTTGAGCTTCAAATACCTCAGACGAGGAGTATCACTGCTGGGGAGYCCCAGGCAGGAGCACAGCACCGTCTGCTCTTCCCTCCACTCCCAGCCCTTAGCTGCTCTCCCTTCTCGGGGCCGAAACGGCTTTCTCCTGTGGGCCTTTGGGGAACTTAATTGACTCAGGTGCCTCTCGTTATGCCCCCTACACCTGCAAGAGGGTTAGCTCCCAGCTTGCTGGTAGTAAATAAGGCCCTGAGCTGCTTTCGCTCAACGTACTCCAACCCTGCAGCTCGCCGCACAGCTTCCAGCGTGGAGGACGCTGTGGGCATGGATGTACTGCTTGGAGTCCAGGCTGAAGCAGCCCACCCCCCTCAAAGCTTGCAGTTACCATTACAGCCATAAATGGTTCATGTAGCAGAAAAAACATACAAAAAACCCCCCATAAACCCAAGAATAACTGGGGGAAGAGAGTTTATTGATCCACGTTTTCACAGCTTCCTCCCCCTGCACCACGACTGGCCTTCTGGTGACAAATCGACCATTCCTACACAGACTGAGAGGCAGCAGAGCATCTAATGAGATTTGTTGAAGACCTGAGGACTGAGGAAAGCAAATGCAGAAGCAAGCAAACCCCAGCTGTTTCTTGTTTTGAAGATGCTGAGCACCCCCCCGTCTCTGAAGCATCTTATCAAGCCCAACTTGTCACCTGACAGCTGAAGGAAGGGGGAAGATACAGGCATGAAATAGGCTTTGGGCACAATTTACACAAATAAAGCAAGCTTGTTTAAGGTTCTAGACCTTAGCTTTGTTTGGACTTGTTTTCTCATACACTACTTAGGTTCTTAACAAGCAGAAGCTGTTCCTGAAACCAGTTGCTGCTAGCAATGTCTTTTCACTGYTTGGGGAAGAAATATTGGGTCATCTTTATTCTGCCTTTCCTGACCCAAAGTACTAAAGAAAAGCTACAGCCTATATCCTTCGAGCAAGGCATTGCTGCTAGGATCCTAGAAAAGGAGAGGGAAAAAAAATCTAAAAATAAATAAAAAAAAAATCAAGGAATGAGACATTCACCAACTGTATACAGCATAGCAGTCACTGCCACTCCATTTTCCCCATTGCTTTCTCACCACCCACTCACCTTCTTGTTTTTCTTCACATTTCAAACAACTCCAGCTTTGTATCTTCATTCCTCGTTGCAGTGTTTTCCAAAATAGGTGTGAAATGCTAAAGCAGGCACATGATGCTTTATGTAAGCACACAGACCAGTCTGGTTCCCTTATGCCATCCCTATTCCAGCCTCTACTTATTTGTCAAGTTTCCTGGTTGTTTTCTAGGAGTATATATGAACATTTAAGTTGTCTTTGAACTGAATTAGGACTTTTGTGCACTCTAACAGTACAAGTTTGATGCAGCTGTTTTTCCAGGTGAGCTACAAGACACAAACTAGGCAATGCTTCTCTTACACATTATAGCACTGGTGAGGGCCTGCCAGAGCCCATGAGACACCTACCAAAGTCGTCTTAGGCTCTGGGGGCCACAAAACACAAAYTTCATTGAATGCAGCCACAGATCGTCCATCCTACAAGATAAGAGAGCAACGTGCAAATCCTGCGCTTGGTTCCACCACTAAAACAGTAAGTCACTTTGGACAATTATCTTCCCTTTTAAAAGGGAAGTTTCACACTACCTGAATTTAGGACAAAATATTTTTTTCATAATGCCTGTCCCTCATTTAATAAAAATGAGCTTCCACTTCTATTACAGAATCATTTCTTAAGTGATACATTAAAAGATAAAGCCTTTAAAGAAATAAAAAGTATCTTAAGAATATTTCTGGAAAAAAAAATCCTTCAGTATCTGAAAGGAAGTTCTACTTTGGGTCTAAAACTTTCTTCCTTCAATTGTTTCTTGCTTTTATGGTTTTTTGAAGTGTTTTGCTTGCATGTTGCATTTGAGATACTCTGTCTTCTACTAAGAGATGTTTGGCAGAGTCTATCCTCCCGGGATTTTGCCACTGTCACACACTGAAACTTCCTCTCCACTTTACTGCTAACCTTAACACTCGTCCAAAGAAGGATGCTTTATCTAGACATTCAATTAGAGGCCCTGTACTCAATTCTCAGCACCTCTGAAACAGGAAGTATAGGCTTATTACAATCATCAGTGTCAATTTTCAGATAATTCTTATCAGCCTACGAGTGCAACAAGTTTGCACCAYAGTTCCAGATATCAGAAGCAAGAGGAGCATTACCCTTGTGTGTTCACTTAGTTGGTGCTCAAAAAAACAGCAGAACGCAAAAACACAGACTCTCAACTAGCAAACAGATTTGTCAGGTATAAAAATCCTTTGTAAAACAGAGATACTATTTGTTATTTCCAATGTTCAGTTAAAGACCCATTACCATTTTAAAATCGTGGTCATTCCAACAAGTATCTGGTTAATTCCTACGGCACCAACGCAACCATCTGCCAGACACTGGACAGAAGGAGCAGTAAGTTTAGCACCTAAATTTAGCTGCAGTTCAGGAGATCAAACCTAAATTCCCTCAACACTCAATGGTAAGAGCAGGCATATCGGGAGCAGATGATAGAACAATTTGAAGCATCTAGATGTTTAGATGAATAAACTGCACCTAAAGTATGACAAAAAGTGGTATCAGCATTTCAGCGCTCTACTACTGAAAATGGTATCCAGTTTTCTAACATATTCACAATTACTAGAAGAAAATTTTGCCAATTGGATACACGCAGTGAAAGCAGAAGTGATTTATACTACACAATAAAAATATTCATCCTTCAGAAGTTCATATAAATCCCACTTTTAATCATGGACAAATTTTTTTCAAGTAAAATTAACAGTTTTAAATAAAATATAAATTAACAAATCAGAGTACTAAAAAACAAAGAAGTCACTGTGCATGTCTACTCTAGCAGAAACAAAAGCTTAGACATATTCCAGTTTTTTTGACCTTACTGGAGCTTCAAGGAGATCTTTTAATGATTATGAAACAGAAATAATGATTAAAAGGTAGTGACTTTTGCCACTACATGGATATAGCTTCCAAAACAGAGGTGAAACTCTCACAAAAACAAAGTGGTGATTTAAGCAATTTTGTGGAAGCACAGCATTGGGTGCAATAAATTTTTCTTCTACATCACAGTACTTATTTCAGAATATAAAACAAAGTCTGCCTAAAAAGTTGTTTCTTACTGCTTTTAAAAACCCTGTACTTCCTTTGCTTTGACTGGACACACTCAGAATTGAGAAGTCAAATACCAAGCATGGATCTGGAGGGAAAAAAAAGGAAAAAAAAAAAAGAGGAAAAAAAAATGTCATTCATCCCAGCTAACAATATTTCACAATCCCACCCAAGGAGAATACACACTCAGTTCTCTTGACACACATAGCTTATACTGCTGCTACTCATTTGCTGACATCAAGTCTTTACTCTTCCCAAGACACACAAAAGTGCATTATTTAAGAAAAAAAATAAAGAATTTTTGGCAGATATTGTCTAACTAGACAAAGCCCAGCAGACCTTGTTTTCCCATATTTCCAAAGCCTAGCTAAATTCCACACTTGGGGTGATCTGCTTCTTCTATGATTTAAAGGGACAAAAAGGAGAAACCCTGAGGCAAAAATGGCTTTTTCTGTAGGCAGTCCAATAAAAGTTCTCCATCACAGCATCTCATAAGGCTCCTGGAATCTTCTGTGGTGGGAGACCTTCCTCAATCCATAGGGAAGTGGATGAACTGTTACGCAACATTCGCCTGTGAATTCGTCTCAGCCTTAGCAGGTAAAGCAGAATGGAGAGCAGCACAATCAGAAAACAGACAAAAAACAAGTAATGATTGTAAACAAAGGAGAAGCTCCTCCAGTGGGAGTGAATTCCACGGAAGTTTTCTTGCTGGATGTCTCTGAAAAGTCAAAGGGATAGACATAAATCGCAAACCAAGCTTTGTCTCAAAACTATCTTATCAAAGAAAAGAGAGTCCATGTTAATAGAATAGGCTTTAATCAAGAGTTACTTGAACTACCTGAAATAGGCACACATATACGGACACTTTATATAAACGAACTAGAAACAACATTTTGTCTCCCCCTGTCTGCCAATTGCTTTGCTGTCAGTGTCTCCCTTCCCTTCAAAAAATGTTCATCCCACCCACCCAAACACTATTTCCAGACATTTAAGTAAACAAGTGGTACCTTAAAGGTAAAAACCGTGTTCGGTAAAGAATGGCTCCCAATGTCCATTGCACCTCTTTATCATAAACCTGCAGAGCTGTTTTCAAATTGCTGTAACTCGCAGGAAAAGAGAAGCCATTGTGAAATACTTCATACATCCAGGCAGACTTAAAACACTGGTACCTATAGAAAAAGTGGCATAGAGTGAAGCGTTTATTTTCTCAGTAGTTACACAGGTCCAAAGGACTGTGGAGCATATTTAGAAGCATTGCTATCAGTAATTTTTATGGCTGATGCAATATTTAAGGTTATATTCACACTTTTAATGATGCCATTAAATGGATCATTTGGACATGACCTCTCCTTGGCTACTCTGCATGAATGAATTTGCTGTACAAACACAAATACTTACTTCAATCTGTGGAGATCAGCATGTGATGCATAAAGACCACGGTCAAAACGTTCTCGCAGGACAGACCACTTAGTGGCACAATAATCCTGAAAGAAAAAGAAAAAGAAAAAAAAGGAAACCACGAGAGACTTCAAAATTGCATCTGCTTTGTGTTAAGATTTGTTTGCCACCAGATAAGATGCTCTGTAAACAGCCAAAGCTAGAAAAATTAGAAGTAACAACTTCCCTTGAACTATCAATGTCAGACCACACATTTCATATTTCCTTTAATAACAAATGTCAAATATGGGTCAAAATGATATTAAACTAATATTCAGTAGCATTTTAAGTCTTTAGTAACACCATTGCAGATACACACACACAGAACCCCACTGTTTTTAGGGCATTGACAAAGCATGTAATATTCCTTTAGTTTATGCTGTAGCCTTACTTTATACTGCTCTGACAGAATGATCCCTGCTAGGATTAGCCCCAGTAAACCAGGTATGAAATATATAAAGCAAGAGGAAAAGGGAATTTTTTACTAATCATTACTGAGACCTTCATAAAAAGAAGTACAGGGTAGAAGTAGTACAGATTTATCCTTATTTCAATAGTTCTGAAATCTATGAGTCCTTTTCCCTCTGGAGTCAACTCTATTATTGTGTCTTAAAACAAATATTCTAAAAGAAAACCAAGATGAGGCAAAGAGATGCCCTGTGATAATTCATTGCAGGGTGAAAGGAGTTTGGACCTTTAAAGGAGTTCTGTTACAAGAGTTTCAGAACAAAATGCTTTCTACAGCAGTTTGTTTCAAATTAGAATAAAAGAGTTCTGTTCAAGAATACTTACCTTTGCAGCTTTAATAAACTTAGCAGCATTGTAGTCTCCTCCCATGCGTAATACATCCTCAGTACAGTAGTAGAACTCTGAGAAACCATAGAACTCGCTGTTCTGAAAGTGCAGGGCAGGCTGATAAACACCATTCAGAGATGTCTGGGTTTCATTGGTTTTGTTCATGAAGGGTTGAATAACTTCACGGCACATATTAAAGTCTCCTGTTCCACGCAAATACATTATCTGTCCATTTTGCTGAATCTCATCCTGAGCATCCAGGGGCAGGCAAGGATCTAAGTAGGGTGAATCAGAAGTCATACCAATCTGTTTGCCCAGCAGCCTGCACACAAGAGCACGCACAACTGTAACAACTGTGATCAGAAACACCAAACTCTGAAATATCTCAGTATCAAAACAGAAAGACGTTCTCATTTAAAGAGATTTCAGCATTTCACGCTGCACATGGCAGAACTTAAGTTTTACATCAAGACTCTTTTCTAGGCATATTCAAGAGTCTGCTGAGCCTAGTGATGCACAGAACCCAACATTCCTGAGCTACTGCAACTAGTTACCTGTTTTTAAATAAGGTACTGGTAAATAAACTGTCTTCATATCTCTGGCGTGCTGCATTCCCTCCAAAGCCAAGGAATGTTGCAACGTAGACTCTATATACATGTTCAGTTTGATGAGCATCACAGCCCAAGTTGAATTCTGCTAGTAAGTTTTTGGCTACCTCCTCCTGTAGAACACAAGCACTAGGATTAGCTATAAACAATATGAATGAGAACCTAAAGGTTAGCTAGTTCATTGAACAACAGGATGCCTTAAGATCTTTAGGCATCACTTCTTACTCATCTATTTCGGTTTTCACAGGTCCACATTACCTTCTATTTGATAGTGAGAGAGCACATTCTACTTGCAGAGTACTCTATCATCACTACTGATACCCAAGGAACTTTAAAGGGCAGGAAACTGAAATTGCTACCCCAGACACTGAAGTCTCTTCCCCGGAAAAAGGTTTCTCTACAGCTATTAAACTCAGTGCTACTACCTCTGACTTCCCAATGCCACAGATTGCTAAGATAGGTAGACTGATGGTTGGCCAGCAGAACCATTCTTAGTTTTCCAGAATTCTCAAGATTTTCAGGAGACTTCTGCCAGTCTCTCACCTCTCTTCATATTCCATACCTCAGTTGGTTGGAAGTAGCCTATTGGACATTTTAAGAGACGTGTAGCAGAAGCACCGCACGTAGAAGGTGCTCAGGAAAGTAGCGTAACATTGCAGAGCTTCCAACAAACTTTGTAAACAAGAAACAGAAATAGGACTGTACAGTGTCACAGTCAGGGAGCCTGGATGGGCTGCAGGTTGAAAACACCTTTTTTTAAAYCAATTTATGTTCAGACAGGGTACACTTATCATCAATTTTTTGAAACTCTTCCTGTTTCCAAATTCACATTTGACTGTGACAATCAGCTCAGAATCTGACTGCCTGTATTTYTGATTAACAGCCGAAACTGCTTGTTATGCCATCTGTCTGAAATAGGAAGAGTAGTTATTAAAATCTGCAGTAGCAAAAAGAATAAAATTTCACAGCTGAAGATCTGAACACCATTACCACAGCGCATTGAAAGCCAAACCATGGGGCTTTTATGCTCTTCTTTCTTAATTTTTCATTGAAGTCAATGAGAGGTTATCTAATTTAAAAAATTCAGAATTATTCTAGTGATCAGTGCACTGAAATGAGAGAAAGTCATGCTCTATTTAAGACTTTGCAATGAAGAAATTCATTTTAACAAATGAACTGTGCTGAGAACACAGGTGATGTTTCAACAAACTATTGTTGCCAACTAACTTATTAATTCTGTATCTCACAATCCAACTTATAAAGGAAAAAAACATATCTTATGTAAGCCCTTTTAATGAAATCATACAACTTTTAGTCTCTATATGCCACAAAGTCTCTTAAGCATAAGAAGTGTTAAAAAAAGGAATATACATTTATGTACACACAAAGAATGCACATCCAATTAAACTTAAAAATTGCTAACAAGTTATACTAACTGAAATCAACTTTCTGAATGAACAAAATACAAATGAATTGCTTAGCTGATGAAGGACTCGTATTTGCCATCTTCTCTTGCCATTTGGAGATGTGATGTAACGAAGAGTAAGACTCAAAGCAATGAAAACAAACAGAACAAATATGCATTAAAATAAACCAAAAGGAAAAGAAGAAAGTTGCACAGATAATAACCTGCTGTGAAGAGGCAAAGCTTACAGTTTTAGGAACTTCGTATGCTATCTGAGTCGACACTCCGCCCATGTCAAGAATACCCACTGTCCTCTTACGAAAGATGGCCTCCTTGTTTTCACTGCCTGGGACRTGCACCTCCACAACTGCTTCATCCTCTGGAGAAAACAACGARAAGTCTTTGAGAAATAGAGCCGGGGCGGGCCTAAAGCAGCATAACCCTCGGAACGCTCTCCAGGTTTGGTAACAATGAAGATCATTGAAGTTTCACGTACAATTTAAGCCTATACTGGCATTCAGAGGTGCACTATTCACGGATTGATCTATCTGAAAAAAATACCATCAACACTGAAAGCACAGGAGCAACATATCTGAAGTCCTTCCTAAAACCTAGTTCACAATTAAGATACCTACCATCATCTGTATGTTCAAATCTTCCAAGAACAAAGTTGATGCCAATCCATGCATATACTCCTACATACACAAAGGGGAAGAAAAAAAGAAAATCAGATATTTCAGGAATGCCTAATACATACCATCTTAAAAACAAAAGGGTTATTTTGCATTTGACTTGTTATCACTTATCACTGCTCCTATTTTACACAGTAAAACACTTAAAGTCCTGACAAGTTAATCTAGTCTTTCTGTCCCAGGTCAGGATTCTGATGAAAATTCTAGTTCAATACATTAAAGATACTTTGGTTGTAGATTTAAGAAAAAATAAGCAAATTGGCTTTTAAAATGACAAAGTTTTACAAGCTGACTACATCAGATCATTGATCCCTTTAGAAACCATTTGTGTATAGCACTTCTTCCGCTGAGAGAAATCTTTTATCCTATCCTGATCCCTGTCTCCCTGAAGTTGGAGAAAATAGACTAAAATCTCTGCAAAACAGGGATGTGTTAGGCTCACAACTAATTAGAAAACATTTAGACTAGTTAGAAGATTACAGCTGATGATCTGCACCATCTAYTGCTATTGAGGAATAAGTCTCTCATCTGAATTAGAAGTTTAAAAAGCAGTTAAAAAGTATTCAAATTGTAGCAGGAAAATAAGCATTTTAAGAATTTTTCCAACATTAACCTACCTTCCTGTTTCCCAGAAATAACCTCTGCATGCGAGTCCGAGAACAGGAAGTCAAAGTGTACAGGGATATCAGTGAGCAGATCCTCAAGTATTGCCTTCTGCTGGCTGCAAAATTACATTTTTCAACAGTTAAAAATAGTCAGAGACACCAGGATCGCTATTCTAAATGCTGAAAATAAGATAGCTAACAACCTTTCTGGTAGAATCCTCATTCCTGCAGTACACAGAATATAAAGAGGAGTCTCTTTGTGTTTTGCACGAGGTACATGCTCAGCAGCAAAGCTCAGAAGTGGAGAAATGTAATCACTGACCTTCTCAGGAGAGCTAGCAAACTCTGAAATGCCTRGTGAAACAGATGAAAAAATGAAAGTGAAGGAACTCAGGCCTCAGGCAGCTCCTGTCTGCAAAATCTTGATAGCCAATGCACTGAGCAGAAACAAAATCCAAAGCAAGTTCTAGGAAATCAACTACAGGAATAAAAATAAATAAATAAATAAATTTTAGAAAAGAACTAACACTAATTCATCCTCTAATCATTAAACAAAAACCTGTATTACTGTTTTATAATTATCTCTTTGTATAATTGGTCAAATGCCTATTAGAAAGCCAATTATTTACTTACTTTTAAATAGAACTAACTTAACTGACAACTGTCTTAGCATACAAAGAAACCTCCTTCCTTCTACTTGTTAGTGTCATGTTTCAAGTTGTAAAGCCGAACAAACTTTGTGCAAATCAAAAGCAAAGAAACTGGAGGACTGCCATACTAACAACATTCAAGTTTCCTTTACTCAGATATTTTAAATACAGGCTTTGAAAAAGCAAGGTTAGGATAGGCAACTACCTAGAAAAGCAATTCTAAAAATTAATTTCTTTCCAGTACCTGGTTTAATTTTCATAACCACTGGTTTTCTGTTTTTGTCCCTCATCTGTTTGATGTCCAACAGGTCGTGTGGGTTACCATTGTGCCTTGGCCAACAATACACAAAGATTCTAGAGCCGCTGCTGCCACAATCCACAACGATTCCATAGTTCAGATTTGGATTGTTTGTATCAGTAGCCTCAGTATCAGTTACTCGGGCAAGATATCTAGAAGAAAATTTGGTATTAATACATGATAATTCAAGCTTTGTATGAAAGCTTTTTTTTTTTAAAAAAAAATCAGATTCAAAACACAGTAACAGCTTCTACTGGAGGAATCTCACACTAGTTTTTAGCATTTTACACTGCTGAAGGCAAGGGGGAAAGGGTTGCTGAAAAGAACCAAACACTTCAAATAAATTCCAAAAGTCATTTTCAGAATAATTTGTTACACAACACTCCTGCTCCCACATTTTTATTGTGCTATGGAAACATCAAATGAGTTATCATAAATTTAAATTGTTAATAAATTGAAAGCAATTTCAAAAGAAAATGGGAAAAAAGCATGAAATTTTATTCGTGATTTTTTCTCCTCTGTTATTTTATTACATACTTCCTGTCAGTATTTTGTCTTTAACATCAAATTCCTGTCCCAACTGTAAGTAATTTAACACAAATCTGTAGAATGAAAACTACATCTTTACTCTCCACTAGAGCACTTTTTAAATTCTCACCTGTGGAATCTTTTATCCCTGTAGGCACGTCCATACTTATTCCAGATGACAACCACAGAATAGTAAAGCAAAGAGACAGCAGCAGCAAGTATTCCAATAACAACAATCTGTCGCAAAGTGGTGTTGAAAATACGTGGACACCCCACAGGAGAGATGCTGAAGTGCCAGGAAGCAGGAAGCAAACATGAGATGTTGATCCTAGAATTCAAAGAGGATGATCTGGTTTAAAAATAGATGCTACAAAAAAGAACTGCAAGACGTTCTTTAATAAAAGCTAAGAACCAACAGATTTTTCAGAACACTTTTTACTTTGGTCTGCTCCAGCTGCACTTTGCCTGTGCTTGGGTACAAGCAGAGTCAACGCTCCGTCCCCACCCCAGGACACACAGTTAGGCAGGAATTCACAGCCAGGTTCCTCACCATTTGCTCCGATGATACCACAATTCTGATGATACGCCCTTTCTTTTTGGATTCTTACCTCCCCATTTCAGGCTATGGGCAGGACCAACAGAGAGAAAGCCCAGCAGGTGTCCCAGTATCAGCCAGTCACCTCTGGCTGAGGAGACACACGAACCCTCCTCAAAGCCATCGCTTCTCTGCTCCTGAATTAAAGAAAATAAATAAATAAATAAAGTGACGATCTTCCCCCAACCACCATCGGTCGCTACGCTGCTCAGGTAGTCGAGAGGAAGTCAGACGCACATTCAGCTCCACCACCGCGGGCAAACCCCGTCCCTAAAGCGCAAAGGCTCCAAATTTAACGTTAACGATCTTCCTTTGCAGCCCCCGGCGGGCAGCGCGGCGCCCGCCGCCTCCTCACGGCCTCGGCAGCCCGGGGCAACCCCCGAGGCCCGAGCCGGGCCGGGCCCCCATTGCGCTCCCCCCACGCACACAGAGGTGCCCCCTGGCCTCCCCGCTTCCCCCCCCCTGCCCCGGCCGGAGGGGCCCAGGCGTCCGGCGCTCACCTCCCGCTCCGCCGCCACTCTACCGCCGCATAGCAACCGGCCCAAGCGACACTTCCGGGTTCCGCCGCCGGATGTGACGCACGCACGCAGGCAACGCCCCCCCAAAGAGCGGCAGCGCAAAGGCTGCGGGAGGGGGCGTGGCCTTGGGTGAGCGGCCTCGGGGGCGTGGCCTATGAGGAGGGAGGCGTGGCCTATGAGGAGGGGGTGTGGTCTAAGATGGGGCGCGGGAGGGGGCGTGGCCAGCGCTGAGGCGCGGAAGGAAGATGGCGGCGGTGGCGGTGGTTGGTTGCTGTAGAGCTCGGTGTGGAAAGAACCTGTAATAAATAAATAAATGCAGCTGATTAAAGTGAAAACGATGATCTGAAAGGGTTTATGGCCGAGTCCCGGCCGCGTCGCCTCAGCGCGCTTCGGCCGTGTGGCGGGAGGAGGGCGTCCTCCCCGCGCCGGCCGGAGAAGGTGCTGGAAGCAGCCGGGATTCACCGCCGAGCCCCTAAAAACCTGTCTGCCGAGAGCTTGTGTTTCCTTCCAGCCCCTGCGGTTGCACTGTGGTAAATCAACCTGCTAGCAGGTACCAGAGAGCTCCAGGACAGATTTTAACAACTGTCGGATGAGCTTGTAAATATTTGCTGGCACCAGACCCGGGGAAGAGGTGTCCAAACACCCTTCAGTCTGAAAATCACTACAGCCGTGTGCTGCTATCCTTGGCTCCGCTTTTCCATTTCGCAGCGTGCAGCTGGAAACGATCGTCCGTCCGCACGTGGACCCAGAAAGCTGGTTTTGCAGGGTGGCATCTGCCCTGCTTTGGTTCTGTAAACCAGAGGAGACCTTGACAGTTACTTGTCACCTTTCCTAAACCAGGAGAGGTATTTCTCCCTTGCAAACCAGCAGCCATCAGGTTTTTTGGTTCAGAAAATCARAATTAACTTACCGTGGATTGTCCTTCCATCACAATTCCTGTGATTTTGATAAAAAATAGTTTGCATTTCAGCCTTTTCCGTATAGCAAAGCCTGGATGCTACTCCTCCAAACCAAAAGCTGTTTGCAGTGTCATCTGGATGTGTAAGACTGCACGTAGGAGCAAAACTAGCCTTCRGGGAAGGCTCACGTCTCGGAGACGTAGGCACGCAGCATCTCTGCGAGTCACGCTGCAGARGCACCCCCGGAGCCGGCGGCAAGATGAGGGGATCACCGGGCYGTGCAAACCAGTGTACAGTACTAGTTAAATCTCACTACCCCAAATTACTGAGGCAGAGACTGGAAGCAGCTTCCACGGCCCGCGCAGACAGGCAGCGGCTGTGAGGAGCTGAATCTGGAGTTCAGTCTTCTCACGCTGTATCTTCCTGCTAGACCTCTCCTYCATCCACTGAAACGCAAATATCCGTTGTAAGGGTCTGTCCTCGAAAGGGACAGTGYTGACTGGATCTAGTTGTATTGCCAAAAATAAATGCTTGTGGGTTTTTGCTTTGCAAAGCGTTGAGTTCGGATGTGGAATCACACTTCCTGGAAACTGTGCCAGAATGCCTGTACTCCTCAAAAAAATAATGGCAATAATAAACTGCTGTAATCTTTCTGTGACAGGAAAGGTAAAACCATSCTGCAAGAAGCCGTGCTGTTCATTGCCACTAAGAGGCAGTAAAGCTTGTGTATTAGCTGCTGGGAGATCATTCCAGAGATCTGGAAAGACACAGAAAGTTTATGAATGTAAGGCTACGTTTCTTACGCACATAAACGCAACGCTGAGAAAAAAATGAGATTGCCAAACATATCCCTACCTACCACTGTTGACACAGTAAATAACTAGATCAGTCTGAGATGTTACTGCTCCTCGGCTATTTCTACCTCTTCTGCTAGAGGTTATGCACTGGCGTTCGCCCCCCTTGCTCCCTCTCCTGCTTCCCAAAAGAACCGGGGCAGGACTGGCTGACAGCAAYGCATTAATGCAAATTGTAGAGGCTCAATTTAAGCCCTAGTTTAAAGGAACTATCAGGGCTATTATCACCCACATAAGGATAATAACTGCCATAGTATTCTAGGTTTCTGAGGAAGATTCACACTTGGGGTGAACTGCATAGGGCTCAGCTTTAGCAAGTCCAGTAATGAGCTGTGGATGCCTGTGGCTAAATGGCTTCTTATTTCCAAGCTGGCCAAGGTAAAATAAGTCCATTTGTTTCCACACCACAAGTACAATCCTCATGATCACTGCAGACAGTCTTGTCTCCTGGTCAGTGTGCTCACCTGGCAAGCAGAAGTTCTGGTGTCGCAGCACGGCTTTGCCACTGGTCCTRAGTATGACTCTAGGTGAGAAACTTTATCCCTTCATGCCTGTGTCTGCCTTGACAACTGAGCTCTCGAATGGCAAAACACCCTTGATTTCGGAGTGCATTAAACGATCAGCATGTRCGAAGGGAACTGGTACGTAGGCCTCTCTTCCTTGCTTGTATTGCTCCATTTTTGAAGGGGAAAAGCACAAAAGCAAACTCATCCAGGAGCTATGTGGGACCAAGGCCTAGCCTTGAGCTTCAGTGCGATCTTATCACGGAATGACTCATTCATTCATTCCTCTTTCAGCATGTCACTTCACAAAAGCATACGATCTCCTTGTATTATTGCTATTGCTTTCTTCTCGATGTTCTGKTGCTTCAGGACTAGTGTCTTCAAGTGCATTGTCATTTGGGGAAAAGTTGTGTGTCCACTGCTTTGCCTACGGAAGCTACGCGGTGTGGACAAGCCTCATCTCCGTCCATCTGTCGCAGGGGGATGGCCCCGCCACGCAGGACGGGGTTAACGTGATGGCTCTGTGCAGACCCTGCTCCGGGGACAGCCAGGCTCCCACTAGGTACGGACTGCACAGTAGCGAATTAACCTTCACTTACCTTCAGTTGTGGCAATTATTTGCATTTGCAGGTCAAAGCGTGCCATCTAAGAGGTGCTTCTTGGTGCCTTCACCCCCAGGCTGGTGGTTGAGATCAGCAAACATCCATCTGATTCCCTTTACCTTGAGCTAAAGCAATGGGCTTTCCTACCACCCGGCGTGCTGCTTCTCAGGCGCGGGGGGATTTCTGCAGCAAGCTGGCCGCAGGTGTTGCTGCGGCGCTGGACCYGCACCCTCGCTTCCCCGGCGCTGACCTGGTGGGGTAGCCGACTCGTGCACGCCGGGCGAGAGCTCCCGGGCCGCCCCGGCTGCGGGGAGCGACGCTCTGGCTGCAAGGCTGGGTGGATTTGCCTTGGCATTAAAATGCCACGTGAGCATGCTCCATCATCGGGATCTGGAGGCCGTGCTGCCGGCCGCGGCGCTGGTCTGGGGAACCAGGGTCACCCGAGCGCAGCAGCCCACGGAAAGCGATGCCCAAACTGAGYTGAGTCGCAAACTCTCCTTCTGCAGTGCCAGGGGCTGGGGAAGCACRTGTCCATGTGCCTGAACTTCAGACTACATCCAGCTGCCTCGGGCGAAATGAAGCGTGGCCATGTGAGCAAAAATATATGCTTGTTAATTAATACATGTCCAGGCACAAGGTTTGGAGAGTATTACATAAACCTCCGGAGGGTTAGACTGGATGTGCTGCTCTTCCAGGAGAAAGGGGATGAGCGGGATATCGGGTGATTTTGTAATGTCGAACGGGACAGGTTTGCTAGGATGACACAAATACCTCTGCTACTCATTTTTCTGCAACAACTTCTCATTTGCTGATCACAAAGCAAATTACAAAGGTTCGTTGTCTCTGTTTTACAGATGGAAAAAGCAAACTGCAGAGACAGTCAGAGACAGAGTTGAGAATAAAACCTAGTCTTAAGATTTCCGGGGCCACATATCCATGCGATACACATCGGTTGATCCACTGAGGTCAATATTAAGTTACAGCAGCGAAGGAGCTGGGCTGCTGGATTTTCTTGCGCAGGGCTCCTGTTTTCCTCCGTCTAAGCAGTCGTGCCAGAGGCCTGCTAGGTTTGCCCTCTGACCGACCATCCCACAACTCGCGGAGTCATGTGCACCAACACCAAGTCCTGCCAAGTCACTGCGGTGGTGTTGTGTGCATACTTTGCACAACGTTTTTCATATGCAATATTCTGTAATAATTCAATCTGATTAATGCAGCAACATGAGCAGCCTTGAGGCTAGCCACAGAAATAGCTCTRCTTGTCAGCCATCTCTAAAAAGCATTTACTCTGGAAGATTTATTTACTTTCCCACACAGAAAATTTGATTTTATCACATTTTCGCAGCTCTCGGTTTTTTTATTTATTTATTTTCATTTCTTTTGCCATTACAAATTGTTGCATTACAGGCTTTGCTTTTTCCCTTGGAAATCCAGCAGTGCAAATTGTGAAAGAAAATAGCATCCAACCTTCACTGCTGACATTTTCTTAAATTATGGTGCGTATTATGTAATTGCTGTTTGTCTGTCTATCCATCGCATGCCTGCGCAGTTCAAGTTGCTCAAACATAATGCTGTATTTTGGATGTCCCAGCTTGAAGCACTGGATTAAGGCCTTGCAGAAGTCCTTAAGYGAGGAGGAAAATCAAGCCTTAGGAATGCATTTAGAGTTGATTACCAGAACTACCCCTGTTTTGAAAGCCACGATCGCGTTCAGAGTGGAGGAACTGAATGTGGAGGATCTGGCCAGGAGCGGAACAGCGGGGAATGGGGTTGTCCCTCTGCTCCTCCTACGAAAACCGGCTGTCGCTGAGGAGCTGCGTTTCTCCAGCAGGATCCTTGGCTGGCTGAAGGTACTCAAGGAAAGCAGCGGGTTTGTGCACGAGCTCATTTAGTGCCACGTTTCCTCTTCCTCTTTCTGTACGGCCACAAGAAACTTTCATCTTTGTCCTTCCACCCCCCGTTTGGTGCTTCTCAAAAACCCTTTGGCTTTTGCTTCCCCTCTCTGGAGCGCCGCGTCCCGCAGAGCAAAGCGACGCACGCGGCCCAACGGGGGGGACGGGCTGTCAGACAAGTGTAGGCACACGCTGCTGCGAGCGGGGGAGAGGGGCTTGCGCGAGCAGGAGCCAGAGGAAGAGCTGCAGCCCGTGAGCATCCCCGCTGAGCCGCGCTGCAGAGAGACCTCTGGCCAGCCGTGTGGCTCTCCGTAGGGCTTCTTCAGTAGGATTTAAGTGTTCCAACTCCTCTGTTGGCATACGCTCATGGAGATAGGACTGAACACCTAGAAGGAGTATTTTAAGTTCAATCCAAGCCAGACGATGCAGCGTTTCCATCACAGATTCCGGCTTGGTGGAAGCCCTTGYGAGAGGAAGCCCTGATCTCCTGAAGCCGTTGGAGCAATGCTTTTCAACCGTACCCGATTTGTGTACCTTTAAAAGCACCCGCTGCGGGCGTGCAGCCCCTGTGCAGCGCGTTTGAGCCTCCCGACCATCCGCTTCGTCTGCTTCCGCAGCCCCCTCGCCATCGCACCGCCGGACCCCCACGCCGCGAGCTGGGACCGCAGCGATCGAGCTGCGCCCGGGACCGCGGAGCCAGCGCCGAGCCGCGCGGCCCTTTGGCCCAAGCAAAGTCCTCCGAGGTGATGGAGGCAGTGATCTGCTGGCAAGGGGCCAGGGACAGGCCGGCGGGGGATTGCCGTGGGGTGGAGAAATCAGTCCGTCCCCGTGGCCTTTGCCTTCCTTGCTCCGTCTGTGGGGAGCGCCCTGCGTGGGCAGGGGACAGCGCGAGTGCTGATCTCCTTGGGACTCTGCGGTGCTCAGGGTGTCCCGCTGGCACTCATCCATCCTATGAAGTTCCCACAGAAAGCTGAAGTTGGTCCGGGAACAGATGTGCTGCTGCTCTCTTCCCTCGCTRCCTTGGGCCGGAGTGGAACCGACGGTCTCAACTACCCGCTGGGAAGGTGTCTGCTCGCTGTGCTGCCCGGCTCCGGCACGGCCCTGGGCGAGAAAGCAGGTGCTGATGGAGAGCAAATTACGCAAAGATAATGACGGGACCTCTAGGGATAAGGAGTTATTAGAGCTGCTCTTGGTTTTCAGGAGAAACGCGAGGCCTTGGGGCAGAATAGCGCTGCCTGGGCGCCCGTCCTGCCAGCCTTCGCCTTCGCCATCCGCGCAGCGGCGAGCGGCTCCGAGTCGAGCTGCCCTGTGAGTTCCCGTCCAAGCCCGGACGCGGGCCGGGCTTGGCGTCCTCCTCCTCGCCTGGCAAATCCGACTGCCTGGGAGGAGGCAGCTCTCCTTTTGCACATGCTTTACCTCTGGTTCAGAGCTAAAAAAAAACCCAGCTACTGTGACTCCTAATTTGCAGGGGAATGGCTTCACAGCAGCCTGTCCATGATGCTGCCATCACCTACAGAGACGGAGGTTGGAGCGTGTTATCGACTGCTAGAAAAAACAAAGGTGCTGCCCTCAACCCTTGCAAAGCTGTGCTTTGGGCTGGTGTGCTGGGACAGAGCATGGTGACTGCTTCAGCAGCAAGCTCTGGTCCGGGTTTGTCCTGAGCTGCTCTTGCAGGTTGGTGGGTGGCTGTATTAGACGTTAACAATATTGAAGAATATGCAGAAACCGAGAGCTGCTGATAAAACCGTATTTGCCAGAGTCTGCAGGCGGCACAAAATGGAGGCCTAGGAGGAGTGAGCGAGTTGTTTTTGTGAATGCTAATTATTTCCAGATGCACGGTCCTTGCAGCTACAGAGAAAATATTAGTTGTCTATGAATATACTYCATTGCATGCTCAACAGTATCACCGGTGGGAGTAAAACCTTCACCGCTGGCTGCTGCTCTTGGTGGCGGCACACTCGGTCGCTGCTTTGGCCGCGCGGCTGACCGAAGCTGCCGYTCCCAGTCCGAACGCCTTTTGGACTGAAGGGAAGCTTGACCAAAGCGCCAGATGCCAATTTTGTTATCCCAACGCATCCCCGAGCCGCCGCGCCCGCCCCGCGCCGCGCCGTTCCTGCACGTGCTGTTTCCAAATAAGAAGCTGGAGACACACCAGGTTAGCAGCAACCGCCCAAGCAAGGTGCCTGCAGCGTGCCTGGGCCCCTATCTCTGGGCAACACGTCCCAGACGCTGCCGGGACCCTCCCAAGTGTCTGCCCGCGGGATGGAGCAGATACAGGAGCAGCTGGTGCCTCGGCGTGTGTCTTTACTGATCGAAACGAGGGAGGCAGTTTTTTGGCTCGTGGTGCAGTGAGGGGGATCTGATAGGAGGAGGCGGAGGTGAACTGCGTCGCAGAGCTCTGTGTTTGAACTTATCTTCTTGAACTTTTGTGTTTTTGCATTAAAACTCCCTCTTCCAAACCAGAGAGATATCCCCACAGTCTCATTGCCCTATACCTGCTGGCAGGTTTTGCTCACTCTAGTGTAAATAATACTGATTTTTTTTCATTTGTTTGTATTAAGGTGGCAGGCTAGGAGTGCCAGTCACGGGCTGAGACCCTTTTGTACCCAGTCTTGAACACGCAGGGAACCMAAAGCTTGTTCTTGCTCCAGAGAGCTTCAGATCCAAGTAGGCTCCTGAGCCAGAAGGACGCGTGCCAATGTCCAGTCCGGCCTGACCGGTCGGAGGACATCGCCCAGCACTCCTTGCACATAGCCAAGACCTGGTGTTGGGGAGCATGAGTGTGAGATGCCCAAATGCTTTTTTTTAACCTCATTTGCAGAGTGTTCTTCTCATATTCCTGATCTCACAGTCACGCCGAGCTTTGCTTACACGAGTTACTAGGGCACATCAAAATTAAAAGACCTGATCGAGGCTATGCAAGCAGTCCACGGCAGAGCAGGATAATCACCAGTTTTGAATACGTTGCCTGAAAAATAAGCCAGATTTTTTTCTCCCTCCCCTCTGGATCTAATTTTGCAAAGCATTATAAACAAAACTAAAAGGAGAGCTGCACCAAAATCAAACCAACGCAGCGCGAGTCTTCCTAGCAGCGTCTCCTCTGCTTTGTGCCACGAGTAAATCCCGAAAGCACTAACGTCGTGTCAGAGGGCTGCACCTTTCCCATTGTTCCTGAGGGCTTCAAACCAGAAAGGCAAGTTATTGAAAAGATTTGGTCCAGGAAGTGGTACAAAAAGGCAGGCGTAATTATACACATTCTGTATTGCCTCTCCCTGTTACATTAATCCATTGAGCTAGGCAGTGGTAAATTAGGTCAGATTATGTGTGCACTGAAATAAAACCCACAGGCCACATTCCTCGCACCCACACCTCGCTTACCTCCGAGGTTGCATGAATTCTGCCGGTTCTGAGCCTGCACAGCCGCGGCTGAGCTGCGGTGCTGAGATGCCTTCCTGGGACGGAAAGTGCATTGYCACGTTTCGGCTATTTTGGCATAAGAATAACCCCACAGCATCATCGGGGCTCAATTCTTTCTAAATTACTTTGCATTCAAACTAATGTCCCTCCACTGGTCTGCTACAGCGTGGCTGATCTCTTACGCAGCCTGCAACCCTACTGCRCATACACTGGCTATGAAACTAATACCTTGGTAATCTGGAGTGCTGCTGTTGTGAATCAAGGCAAAAAGATACGCTCGGAGCTTATACCGAGAAGGGATTAATGTTCTGGGTGGCTGAGTTTCTATTACTAATCAGGTTAGTGGCATCCAGGTGTCTTAAGGGAAGGCATAAAAACAGGGAATGGCTTACGCTGATGTTTGAATAAGTGGGTCAGCCCACTCCGAAGACAAAACAATATTGTTTACTTATTTTTATGGCATTTGGTGATACAACAGTAAAAAAAAAATAACTGGAACACATCAGCTCGCCAGCGACTGATGTTTTTGTGTGGCCTTCTCTTCCCAGCGTCGTCTCTGCTCCAGGCTCTAGGACTGCGAAATGCACCYGGGTATGCCAGCTCCTAGGAGGGGACCGCGGTGGGCGTCCAGCTGACGAAGCCGTTGGTGTTGAAGCGACCCTTTGCCAGCTCCTCATCTGAAGCCAACAGTGCAGGGCTCGGGAGAGACACGGAAGAGGAGAGGTTTGCTTCCACCGAGGAAACGCAGGGGGGAGAGGGAGGTGAGGCGGTCTCCTTTGGGTTTGAGCTAGCTGAGTCTCCACTCACTGAAAACTTGGGCCCTTGCTAAAAGTTTCACGAGAAAGGGGTGAGTTGGAAGGGCAGGTTTGGGTCTAGAAACTCCAAGAAACCTGCCGCTTTTGCACATACCCAGGGACAGTTTGGGTGAGTGAGATGGCAGGGTCTGGTCCAGACTCACTGTTCAAAATGGTTTTTGAAGGCTGTGAGCCTTTCCCTGGAGAACCGGAGAAGAGGCTCCTGTGGCTGCTTGTGGACGGCACCTGCCAGGTTCTGCCTCGCTGTGATGGTGAGGGACAAAACGCAAACSGTGCTGGGGAACCAGCCCTTTTTCACAGCAAGTCTTGTGCGCCCTGCACTCGTAACCCCGATCAGTGGTAACTCCTGGATGAAAAACATTGTTTTTTCAAGGTAAGCATCTGGCTCTCAAGCCGGCRAGAAAAGGCTCTGGAGATTTCTGAGCAGATCAGTACTGAACAGCGAGTTCGGTCTGGCTGCACTGGATAGTAAGGCTGCAAACGTCTGCCTTTAACTGCATGCAACACGTCCGCTCTGCTCCTTCGTCTGAGGCGCCGCTTTGCACCGCCTGGACGTACCGAGGTGCCTTTCCCTTTGCACAGCGAGAAACAGAATTACCTCCAGTGCAACACGTGAGGGAAAAAAGCATCCCGTAACGTGCTGCGAGGCGACACCGCGCTGCTAGAGGGCGGATCGCTTTACAGCGTGGTCGCCCTCCCCGTCCTCGCTGCCCGACTCGATGTGGCGGGCCCAGGCCCCCTCTCCGCGCCGCAGCACTGCTGTCCGCAGCCAGATAACGGCGGTGCGAAGGCGAGAGCCCTTGGCACGTCGTGAAGAGGATAAAACCCCCTGTAAAATAAGGTGTTGCACAGCTGTTAGCTTGCAGAGTTGTGGAAAAAAAGTGGATCTCGTAGATAAACCCCAATCTCTGCGGTTCCCAGAAGGTGCCCGCCCCTGAGCGAGACACTCCTGCCTTATCTGGCTGCGTGCAGCTGCGGCATCCCGCGCCTCCTGCCAGGGCAGGGGACCGCGATAAGCAAAGACGAGTCGTCCTAAGCGGCCAGCTGCCTTGGGCTCCCGGAGGATGCAGTCGTCTTCCTCGGGCAGAGACTTACGGACAGGAGCGCTTCACTCGAGAGTCCGAAATATTTAGGAATAAAGTTTCCGTGCTTCTCATTTCTCACTATACACCTCTGGCCGCGTGTTGTATTTGTGCTGTGTAAGAGCTGTCCTGTGGCAGAAGCACTAGTGCTAAGTACTAGCGAGAAATCAGACCTGTGGTCTGATTCACCGGTTTATTTAGTTATTTGCAGTGATGCAATATGGGTGCAGATTGCAGCCGTGTGTTTTGCATCGACTTGTTGGCGCACGGTGTCCTCTGTGCAGCCTGAAGCTGGACTGCGCTTTTAAGGGCACGGATAGTTTTACCTCTTTCTGCTTTTTTGAGGTGACAGAGCCAAGCTGGATCTTGGGGGCTTTTGAGCGAGCAAGCGGTGCGTTCAGCCGAGGGCAGCCGCCGTGCGGCGTGTACCCCGGGGCTTGCCGAGCTCGGCGGCACTGCCGGYCCCCCACCCTTCGCGCCCTTGCCAAACGCCTTGGAAAGAGATTAGCTGGTGTTGGCTGTTGTTTATGGAGTAGAAAATCTAGATAAACTTCGTGGGGCAATACTGAAAAGCGTTCTCCTTAGAGGAGTTTTAATTCAGCCGTTTCCTTGTATAGTCTAATTTTGCCTTAAGAAAAGGAAGTTCTTAGGCCCGTGTTTGATTTATGGCTGTGTTTAGTTTCGCAGAGCGGCTCCAGCGGGGAGCGTGGTCTGCTGCGTACGGCTCTTCGGGGCTGAAACGCCGTCGAGGCTTGCAAAGGCAGCGGCGAGCCGGAGCCGCGAGCAGCACGCGGTTTAGTTAGTCTCCTTGGAGAAAACAAGTCCGTCGCGATCGAGCGGGGGGCACCACACGAAAGAGCGGTGAAGGCTTGCTCCGCTTTCCACGTGCCCGGCGCTGCAGCGAGGCTCTGCCCCGAGGCGCCGGCGCTGACGCACGGGCTCCGCGCACCCCGGCCCCACGCGTTGCCCGTGGGTCGCGGAGGCTTTGAAGGCTTTTTCCCGCCCCAGCGGCACAGATGCCTGCAAATGAAGCGGCCGCGAGTCGCCCRTGCGACGCAGCGTCATTACTGGTATTTTTTTTTTTTTGCCAGGAGCACCGTGTTCCCGGTGCAAACGAGCGGCTCCCAACGCAAACTCCTTGCAGCGTGACCGCGGCAGGGGGGAGGCGCTGCCCCGTGCCAGCCCCTCCGGCCGCGGCGGCTCCGGGGCCGTGCTGGCCGAGCTGCAGCTTTCCTGCACCGAGAGCAACTTGCCAGCACCTCTTCAAGGTCTGCTGGCGA
>NW_028185828.1:191601-205517 GCF_003343005.1 Rhea americana
GGGGGTTAGTGTGCTGGGGGGGCATTGGGGTTCAGGCAGGAATTGTGCTGGGGTCGTGCAAGGAGGGAGTAGTTGTGCTTGTGGGGTGCATTGGGGCATRAGCGTGTATGGGGGCCCCTGTACCGGGGGGGTCCAGGCCACGCTGCATCCCCCCCTCGAGGCAGTGAGCTGGTGCAAAACAGCCCCCGATTTCCCTGCACCCGCGCCTGTGCATCCCCGTCCCCCCGGAGCGCCTGGCTGCGCTGGCCGAAGGCGGCGTGCGTTTGGTGTGGGGCAGGCGCGGGGGGGCTCCGGTTGGGGGGCAGCGGGGCGCGGGGCTCGCTGGTGGCAGGTGCCCGGCACCTCGGAGGAAAACTTTGCGGGTCGCCAAAGCGGTCGGAAACGCGCTGCAAAGGATGTTGGCTCCATCGGTCTGAAATTCCCCCCCCCGTCTCTCCCTTCTCCGGCTTCTTGTGGCCTCTCCGAGTTCACGGGAGAAAATAACGCTGGGGAAAGCCAAACGCCCCGCGCGTGGCGTTGCCGGTGCAAACGGATCCTCCGGGATCCGGTCACGCGAGAGGCTGAAAACAGATGCTCTAATTTCTGCTCTTTTAATGCAGGACTCGGTGAAAGAGCAGGCAGAGGAGAGGAAAGGCAATGCCTTCGTGTCGAGGCGCCAAACGCGCCGGTGCCGTGGGCTTAACGTAACCCGCTGCAGCAGCTGCCTCGAACTGCTCGGAGGTGGATAAATATTCCCGCTCCTGGGAAGCTCCCGTGGGTTTTTCCCAGGTCGCTCGCTGTGCCGGAGGCAGAATACTCTGCAGCGTGCAGGTTTTGGGCCCCGCTCGAGGCACGGGTACGTGCTGTGTGTTTGTGCCTGTTCTGCGGCGCAAATGCTGTTCTACGAGCAAAAAGTGGCGAGAACCGACCCCAAAAGGGCTCTTCTGCAACGTCGGTAATGACCCGCTGATCATGCTTGTCGCTGCAGCAATCTTTCGCTTTATTGCGGGAAATCCGCCCCTTTTCTCCCGCAGAAGAGAAGCAAGCTTCTCCCCTTGCCTGGCTGGGCTGGTCTGACCCTCTGGGCAGTATTTCCTGGAGCGAGCCGCGGCTGAGCGGAGCCGGTGGAGGCGGCAGGTTTTCTGCGGACGCCGCAGAAAGCGGCGTTTCAGGCCCCCCCAGCCCCTTAGATTGCTGCTTAAAGGAAACATGCTTTGGTTCCAGCAAGTCATTTCCTCCCAAAGAGAAACCGAAAACATTGCAATTTGGGGAATTGTTTGCTTACCCAATTCCTCAGTGCGGGGAAGCAGCCGGGGCAGAGCCGGCTGCGACGACGGTTTCCTATTACGGGCGGCTGCGGGAGCGAGCGGTGAGTCAGGGCGAGCAGTTCACAGCCCCGTAGCCCTCCGAAGCGTCGCAGATGATGCGGCGTTGCAGCTCTCCAGAGCCGGGGCACGGCGGCGGTGCCTGGGCGGCGTGYGCGGGGATGGGGGCGAGGGTGTAAGTTTGCAGTGCGTGCAGCCTGGGCTGCGATTTCCCCGCTCGGTTCCTGGTGCCGGCAGCCCGTGAATCTCCTGCAGCAGTGTCGCTGCGCGTTGCAGGAGGAAACGCGTTGGAGACCACCTACAGCTTTGGTTGCAGGCTTGTGATGGCTGAGTTGCTTGGTGTGTCTTTTCCTTCCCATCATTTTGCTTCTAAGGATAAAGACAGACCCCTCTACGGCGGCAGGCTGGGCTGTGTGCTGCCCCTTCTTGCCCGCCGTGGGTGCGTGAGGCAGGTTTGTAGAGGTGTGCTGACGGCGCGTTGCCGCTTTCTCGTACCGCTTAGGCTTGTTTTGTTTTGTAGCTGCTGAAAACACAGCTGTCCTGGCAAGCCTGATTGCTTGTCAGATTAATTTTAGGAATCAGCATGTCAAGGACTTCTCGCTGCGATGCTGCRGGAGGGATCTTCTGGAGGGCTGCTCTGGAGTCTGCTGCTGCTCCTTTGGCTTACGCCGTTCAGGGGCCGTCGGTAAAYGTGCTTGCACCGGAGCTGTTCTCCAGCAGCCTCTGCTGCTTTACTGGTAGGAGAGGTTTGGTACTGGGTTGTAATGGGAGCCGCTGGGGGGAAGGAGATGAAACATCCCGCCTGCTGCATCCCTGTCGCAAGAGGGGGAGGCAGGAAGGGAGGATGGAGAGCTATGATGAGGCTTTTGGGGAGGGATGAGGTGACTGCGTTGGTGGCTCCAGCCAGGGTGGTAAAACATGGTCCGTGCGTGCAGCCGGGGCAGGACGGCGGGCGGTCACGGCGCTGGGCGCCCTCGGACGGCGGCTGCTGCCGCTGCCCGGGCTCCGTGGTGGGAGCYGTTGCTCCTTGCCCGTGCTTGCTAGCAGCTAGGCGGAGGCGWGCATGCCGTGCGTGTAAAGCACTCGAGCGGAGCAGTGCTGATGGAGCTGTAGGAGCCACCAGGAGGCTAATTAAGTGCTTAAACCTGAGTGCTCGGAACTGTCTATATGTCACTTAAGTCGCCAGTGCAGAGGCATAAACCGGATTGAGCGTCAGGGTGCTGGAGAGAACGTAAGGTAGGAGAGGGGGTCTGCAGCTGACAGCGGTGAGCTACTYGTGTCCAGCGAGGCTGGAGGTGCCCCCTTGCAAACGTTCACGTCTGCCTCGTTTGGGGCGTAASCGCGCCGGGGAGATGAGCCGAGCCGTGCGGCGGCGTACTCGGAAGCGCCTAGCGGGGGCTTCGCACGCGCTGACAGCAGACCGGGACGGTGAAAACCGTTGTCGTGCGAGCATCACCGCGCTGCATCTCTGGGGTCTCCTCTCGTCCGCCTTCTCCAGCCGCTAGGATCGGACATGGTCGTTGCAGCAAACTGACTCTCCGGCTTGCGTCCTGGTAAAGCACGGGGTGTTTCTTGGTGTCTGCTCTCGTGTGGTCGCAGGAAGAGACTGGTGCATTTTCCTGTTGTAAATGTACAGGATTAGCTGTGAGAGCCTGCACGCCAGGTTAGTGACGCTCTGCTGGGATACAGCAAGCTGAAGATGTCGCTCGTCAGCAAAACACTTCTAGATAGAAAAWGACTTATCCTGCGTTGTTGCTAATGCCTGAAAAACAAAATGCTTCTACGTATCTGCAGCGTGTTGCTGCTTTTAGCAACGGTGCAGCTTGCAGCCCGGTGGTCTGGCACTGCTGCGCTGTCAGTGCTGCGGCCTGTCCGTGGCCCCTGGGAGCCGGAGGCTCCTGAAGGAGTTTGCTGACTTCAGGCAGGTGTCAAAAGCCACGGGCGAGCTCTTTACGTCTGCTCCCGGGGCTGTTCGGCCGGTTTGCGTCCGCGGCTTTGATGGGAGGCGTGAGCCCGTGGATTTGGCTGTGGGGTGAGTGATGCAAACTGCAGCTCGCGTCAGCTAGGTAAATGCCAAATACGCTTAGCTGCCCTGTSCGGGATACAGCGCGAGGTTTTGAACCCCGCTGGAGTGGGTCGGGCGATGCACGGAGCGCCAGCTCCCTGCCTTACCGGGGCGCCTCCCTGGGCACCCTTCGGAGGAGCCGGTGCCTGCTTAAACTGCCCTGGCTTCGACGGCACCGCTGGTGGCAGGGCGTCCTGCAGCAGCTCCCGCCCGCCGCCCCGAAATCCTCCTGCTCTGGGATGCTGGGAGGCGCAGAAACCTGTGCAGAGGTTGGAAAACCCTCCTGTCTGCTGACCCAAAGCTCAGAAGCGGCTCCAAAAACTGGCTTTAAACACGCCCCGGGCTAATTCAGCGTTGCAGCTGCCGCCGGAGGAAGGCTTTTCTGAGCTTCGGGGTCTATTTCCAGCACGCTTTGCGCTCCGGACAGGAAGCTTTTGCTCCAGGCGGCCAAATTCCCTGTTTCTAATCTGAGCCCCTCAACGCGGAGGGAAAGTGGCCTTGGAGTCTGCTGCTGGCTTTCTCCAAACACAGGCTCGAGTGCTGGTTTGCAGGCCTTGGGCGTGATGTGCTGGGCTTGCTCATCGGGCCAGGCTGCAGGCTCCTTGGGGCAGCACTTCTTGGCTGCAAATGCACACGGCAGCGCTGTGGTTAAAGAAAAAAGTGGTAAAAGTGGTGTGGCGAGGGAGCCGGTGAATCCTTCCAGCAAGCTGCASTCTGCTAGGGCAGTGCCTTGTCATTAGTGACCCATGCTTAGATTTCCCCTAAAGTCGTAAATTCAGCCAATTGCTCAATTGCAATGACTTAGCAAATTTAACTCGTCCTATTTTTAGGAGACTTGCTGCAAATACAATAGTTTGTTTGAATTAGCCTCACATACTGCTTTACTACTCAAAGCAGCAGCTTGGTTTTATTGTGCCGGGTTAAAGTCCCTGGGTATCAGAGCGGTCGCTGTGCAAGGGCTCCTCCGTTTCCGAGAACTGGCGCGGCTCGTGGAATCTAGTGCCCAAGCCCAAAACATTTTTATTGGCTTAATCATGCCTGAAAGCTTAGCTGTAGTATTGCCTCCTGGCTAATTGCTTATGTAAATTGATAAACTCGAAGGGCTGTGTCCCCGTATGAGAAAGCAGCAGCGCATGCGAGTCCCTCGCTCCTTCCAAAGCGCTGCTGGGTCGCTGCCAAGGTGCAGGGCAGCGGCGCTGCTCTGCCCGGGAGTCCAAGGACGGGGCCGCTGGAGCGTGGACCTGCTAGCGCGGGAAGGTCCGAGCAGTCCGCYGGCGCTTCCTGGGTCCGGGGCTAAAGCCTGCTAAATGAGGGGCAGCTCAAAACAACCGCCTCCCTCGAGGTGCGGTCTGCACCCTGGTGAAGCCGGCCTGGTGCYGGCTGCAACGCTTGGCTTGTAACGAAAGCAAAAGGCTTTAAATCTTCGCTGTTAACATCACGCTTTACAAGCTGTGTTGGCCCAGGAGCAGTCGGCTTCCTTATCTTCTTGCGCTTACCTGCTGTGCTTATGAGCTGGTCCACCTCGAGGTGCGGTCTGCACCCTGGTGAAGCCGGCCTGGTGCCGGCTGCAACGCTTGGCTTGTAACGAAAGCAAAAGGCTTTAAATCTTCGGTGCTAACATCACGCTTTACAAGCTGTGTTGGCCCAGGAGCAGTCGGCTTCCTTATCTTCTTGCGCTTACCTGCTGTGCTTATGAGCTGGTCCACCTCCAGTGGAGTCRCTGGTACCAATCTACTATAAAAATCATTTGGAGGAAGCTTTATTCCCGTGACGGAGTAGAGTCTCAGCTAACTCAGTGCAAGACTTCCCTTCCTGCAAAGCTTGGACTGACCTTTTCTTTAACTGTATTTCWCAAGCTTCTGCTTAAAGGAATTTAACTGGGTGGAGACTAGCATGGGTTGCCAGGTGCTCATCTCCTGTGGCTACACACTTTCCCGGGGTCCTTCTGCATTTAAAGGCGTGAGGATACTACCAAAGGGCCTGTCACTGGCAATATCTCTGCAGACCAGTTTTGCTGGGATAGGATGTGACGTGSACTTGTCGCAGACCTCCTGCAGGACTGCTTGCTGCTCAGCAGTGGGTGATGCTCGCTGCATCTTGGTGCTCTCCGTTTGCTCGGCCTCGCTGGGACGGTCGTGGGGCTGCAGCCCTGCCAGGGTCTCTTCCAGCCCTGGGGTCTGGTCCTTGCAAAACACCCGTTGCTCCTGCGGGTTAGTGTCAGCAGTATGGAGCATTTCTGCTGTGGGAGTTTGCATCAGCCTGCAGAAGCTTGAAACTGTTTTTTCACCCAGTGAGTAGTTAACTGATGGCAGCGAGTTTGTGTCGGATGCGAGAAGTTTAATCGAGTTCAAGAATATATGGAGCAAAAGTCCATTGAGGGCTAATGAACACCAGGATGCAGCTGGAACCTCCTTGCTCGGGAAGTCGGAGGGCYGCGGTTGCCAGAAGCAGGGAGGGTCGAGCGGGCGAAGGGCGGCGCGGCACCTCGCGGGCGCCCTGCCAGGCTGCCGCCTGGCCCTTCCCGYGCCGTGCCGCGGAGCGGGGTGGCCCTCGCCTGCCGTGCCCTCTGCAGAGGTTGCTGCAGGTACCCCGCTTTCCTAGCTTGCGCTTCTAGGAAACTTGTTTCTCGTTTCTCAATCGAGCAGGCTAGCCCCACGAGCCAAGTGCCAAGAGCAGCTGAGCGATTGCAGTGGGAACAAGCTGAGGCAGAGGGAGCGGAGCGTTGTAAGCAAGAGCCAATTAAGCACCTAACTGTGTTTCTTCGCCCAGTCTTTTGAACAACTTTGTCAGCTTAATTCCCTGTACTTTCCATGCACAAACGAGAACAGAGGTTGTGCTTCCCTCTGCGCTGAGCGCTTGTCTGAGCAGACTGGTCATGTTTTGGTGTTGCAATGGAAGYGTGCACTTAATCCTGCTGGTCTGGCAGGGAAGGCATCGAGGAAGAGGGGGAAGCTGGCTGTCAGCATCTCTCCGGGGCTGCCAGTGTGTTGGTGGATGAGCCCTCACGTGCAGTTCGCTTGAATCTCTAGGACGGCGATGGTCTGAAGAGGCTGGCTCCACAGCTCCTGTGCTACTAGAGCTCTGGGAATTAATTCCTCACCCCTCTGGTGGAGGCACGTGTTAGATTTTGGGAGTCTCGCAGCTCTAAATCCTGCGGCTCGTGCTCGTTCAAGTCAAGTAACTAAGGCCTCTCCCTGTGTGTGCTTTGTTGCAGACAAGGATGCAGAGTTTGCAGCCGGACCCCAAAGCCCAATACAGGAGTGTGTACGAAGCACTGAAGAAAATCGTTCTTACAGAGGGTTTCTGGAGGCCTTTACGTGGGATTAATGTCACCATGCTGGGGGCTGGCCCTGCCCATGCAATGTACTTTGCCTGCTACGAAAAAATGAAAAAGACTCTAAGTGATACTATCCAGCATGGAGGAAACAGCCACTTGGCCAATGGTATTTTTTTTTGCACACAAAAAGCTTGCAGTTAACAGCCTGTCCCTTGCTTGCTTCATACACTTAGTCTGCCATCCTTCACTGTGCTCTGCTCCTGGAAGAACTGCCGTAGGCACCCTGCTTTCAGACTGCCACTGTAAATATCCGTGCAGGAGGATGCAAGACGCGAGCGTAGCCCTGGCTTGCAGGCCTCGCTCCCCGCTATGGGGGCCCTGGAAAGGCAGGGGGAAGTCAGGTACGCAAGTGTGGCACCTGCCCTCTAGTTCAGTGCTTATGCCGGTCACCACGCTCCTCAAACCTGTGTCCCGTCTTAGGACTCCTGAGCACTTGGTAAATCTGTTTTCCAGAGGGTGTTGAGCTGGTATGGGAGGTCTTTGCTGCCATAGTATCTAAACAACAAGTCAGAGCTGTCACGTGCCATGCAGAGGGGCTCTGAAGCAACTTCTCCTGAAGTATATTTTTGCTTCAAGTGGATTTTTTCTGTCCTGTGGAGGAAGGCATGGGAGCTGCTTACCATCCGGTGGTTACATGTACCACGCTGAGCACTGTGAATCTCAGTGGCTGTCTTGCACGAGCAGGTGCTGGGGCAGTTTCTGCCCAGTGCTAGCCAGCTGTCTGAGGCTGCTGCGTGGTAAGCTACCCAGAAGGTCACATGTGGCAGGGCTGGCTGTCAGCATCAGAGTAGAAAAGCCCTTTCTGGCCTTAAACCCGTGCTGGCATCTTCCAAGACCTTAGTCTAATCCAGACTTCTGCACTGAATCTGTGATGTCGAATTATTCTAGTGGGTGAAGCAGTACGCTGGACAAGAGGTGTGTGGGATGTAGTCACGAGCTGTTTCTGACTTTACACTTGAAGGTATCATTTGAATCTCTCCTCCTGAGGTTTGAAGTACAGGCTCTCCTTGTTCAAGATGACTCCCTTGGCGCTCCAGCGTGGTGAAGTGCACTGCATCCTCTATGCACTTGCATGCTTTCCTTAAAGATTTTGCTTCTACCAAGAAGGCTTTTGCTTTTAGATGCTGTAACAGCAGAAGCCCTTTAACTGGACAGCCAGACTTGTTATAAAATGGGTTGTGCAAAAGACACTTCTTGGTCTGTGGTGTGACAGTAGGAATCTGCAATGACAGTGACTTGACTTGACCCAACCAACTGAGTTTAAGGGTATGATATCTTTCTGGCTTGCTTCTTTTTTCCTAGTAATGTGCTTCCTATGTTTGCCTTTCAAGTAGCTACAGGCTTTCAGTACCAGCGGGAAAACTAAAGTGCTGTGTTAATGGGAAAAATGACCGAAAGTCATTTGGGCAACTGAGAATTTGCGATGAAAACCTACATCAAAGGCCAAGGTGTGGCTGGAGCGGCCCATCCTAGAGCAAGCTGCAGAGTCATCCGTGGCTGGCTGGATGTTTGCTGAATCCAGGCAATTAGCGTGTTAAACTACCCTGAGTAAATGGATGAAAATGCCTAATTATAGCTGCGCTGAGGCAGTTCTGGGTTCGGAGGCCGAAGCAAGCTGCGTTAAGCTGGGGAGCCTTGCGCAGGCGAAGCCGGGGCAGCTGCCGCAGGGGACAGCGGCCGTGCGCGGCGCTGGGGCAGCGCGCTGGCTCGCGGACCCTGGTTTCCGTCGGAGCTCTCCGGCCCCGCTCCGCTCCGCGGGAAGGCCGCCTGGTTAGCGAGTGCCGTCGTGGGGCCGCGGGACCCGGGCGCTCGGCGCTGCGCGGGCCGTCGGCGCCGAGTCCTGACCGATGGTCTCTGAGCGTCGTCGTGAAGGATGCTCTTCTGTCTTGCAGGTATAGCTGGGAGCGTGGCCACGCTGCTCCACGACGCAGTAATGAATCCGGCTGAAGGTAACGCCCGGGGCTGCTCGGGAAGTGCCGCGGGAGGGGAGCGCTGCCCCCTGCTAGCCGGGGGGTCCTCGGTGCCTCTCGGCACTGCAGGAAGAAGCCTTTGCTCCAGGGACTCCCGTGGCCCATTTATTTTTTTTTTTTAGATGAGATCAGATAGGCTAAAGCAGCTCTTYGGGGCCAGCATAAAGGGAGAAACTCCACCCAGGGCTGACCGGCCATCGTGGCCRGCTGTGGGGCTGCTGGTGAGGCTCCCCTGGTCGGCGTGGCGTGGCCCTCCAAGGAGGGATCTCGCCTGGCATCTCCCTGCAGCTTGGTTACTAGAGCACGTGGTGCTGTTCCTCCTCTGCTGGTGCGCCGGTACTGAAGCGGTTGTGGTTTTTCCGAAGCTCTGTGGACTACCAAAGGGAAACTGAACTCTGCCGGGTAGTCAGACACGCGTAGCAGCTGGTGGAGCCGCGGCGCGGCTGTCCGGGATAAGCAAAACCCGGCAGAAAAAGGAGTAGTGGCAAAACGCACCCAGAGTTGAAGGCTGAATAGCAGCCAGTGCAGCTAGTTACGTTGCTGTATATTCTACCGCAGAGCTGGAGTACAATTTTGTTTTTTCTGAAGGAAGAAGGTCCAATGTTTAAAAATCTTTTAAATGTCAAGTTTGCTAAGGGATCGCTTGTGGATGTCGGGTCTGCTCAAATGGCTTGGGGCAAGGTTCAGTCTGCTGTGATGACCGGGTGTGGTGTGTCTTAACCGGGGTGTTTTTGTCTCCCCGCCTCTCTGTGCTGCCCGGCGACGCCTGCCCTGCGTTCGTCTCCTCCGACTGTCCCCTGGACCAGTGGTGAAGCAGCGGATGCAGATGTTCAACTCCCCCTACAAATCCGTCCTGGCATGTATAAGGACAGTGCAGAAGACGGAAGGGTTTGGTGCCTTCTACCGSAGCTACACCACCCAGCTCACCATGAATGTCCCCTTCCAGGCCATTCACTTCATCACCTATGAGTTCATGCAGGAGCAAATCAACCCTCGCCGGGAGTATAACCCTCGGTCGCACATCGTCTCCGGTGCCGTTGCAGGGGCTGTGGCTGCTGCGGCCACCACTCCTCTCGATGTCTGCAAGACCCTGCTCAACACTCAGGAGAACATGGCCTTAAGCTCGGTGAACATCAGCGGGCACCTCTCGGGCATGGTGAACGCCTTCAAGACTGTCTACCGGCTCGGGGGCATCTCGGGGTATTTTAGAGGGGTGCAGGCACGCGTCATTTACCAGATGCCATCAACAGCCATTGCGTGGTCAGTGTATGAGTTCTTTAAGTACTTTCTCACAAAGCACAAGTTGGAAAAAAGAACATCCTTTTGAAGGACTTTCCAGGAGCGAATGCGAGCCGCCGTGTCCCCTCTGTGCGTGCCTGCGTGCAGGCCAGCAAGCTCTGGGTCTCTTAAGGAATGTGCCGGGTTTCGGGTGGATTCACAGCTGAAGTCCACTTCCCTCCTCTGGGGGAAGGAGGGTTTAAGTGGTCCTCAGTCACGTGTTCCCCTTATTGCTTAAACAATGAAATAGTTTATGAAGACTTATAATAATATATATATTTAATAACTTTATTTTGGAGAAGTGAAATTGCTAACTGATATTTTTCTCTGATACTTTTGAAGATGTAGTTTACTTCCTCACCAGAAGGCTTAGGTTATACAGCCTAGGCTGTTTTTTTACAGCAAAGAAGCAAAATATCCTGTCATAGAACTTACTTTTATATGAATTTAAAATAGATGGATAATGTTTATCCTTTATTTTTCTATGTAGGCATTTGGTTTGTTTTTAAATACTATTACAGCTAGGTGCTGAGCTGTTTAAAAAGGGCTAAATTCTTCCACCATGTGTAAGGGAGACAYGAGCATTTATTTTTATAGCCAGATTGGCTTTAATTATACAGCATTTGGACCCCAGGTGGTGGCCTGGTTTCTCATGTGGATGTCAAGGTACTTGGTAACCCCTGGAGACTCGCTGGGGATGGGCAGGAGGAGCGGGAGCAACACCTGCTTTGGGAAGGTAGGAGGTCAAGTGGGGCACCCAGAACACCTGGTCCCTTTGGGAGGGGAACTCCATCAATTCTGCTTTTTTACATGGAAACTCTTAATGTAGATTTTACAGACTATTTTTTTTTTGCAAACACTTTTTAAAGGTACACTTTTCTATGGGGGGTGTGTGTGATAGCTAAATAGGCTTCATCCTCTCTTAATTTATTCATACTTAATTTTACTAAGGCCCCGATCCTGCTCGCGGGAGTAACCCTGCGCCTCCGGGTGGCTCGGGGCTAGCTGGTGTGCATCGAGGTGTGTGGGGGAGCAGAGCTTTTGGTGTGGTTTTTGGCARAATCAGGCCTGCTTTGGCAGGGTATCGGCTCCGTTCCTCTCCGCGGGTGCGGCTCTGGGTGCCAAACCCGGGCTGAAGCGCATCCTTTAGCCGCCCACTTGGGCCATGGGAAAATAATGACAAATCCGAGGGATTTCAGGACGCTGAGAGCTGGAGAAGCCCAGCCGGACGGTGCCYCTTGGGGTGGTGGTGCCTGTGCCGTGGGAAAATTACCCTCTGCCACTGATTAACTTGAAATAAGGCTCCTGATGCCTTTTTTTCCTTGCTTAGATTGAATGAGTCTCTTGCTGTGTCATGTTGCCTTCAAGTGCGAGACGTGTCACCTCAAGGCTGGGGATCTCTGGGAGCTCTGCTGGACCGGGATGTCCTTTCCTATTGACTTTGGAGTGTCACTAGCGGGAAGCAGAACTGCACAAAGTATTTCCGTCTGAGATGGGCGCAAACACTTGGATGAAAACCTTGGGTCACTTTAATGCCAACGGGCGGACTGCGGGGTAGCGCGGGACCCGCTCCCGCTGACTGCTTAGCTTTAGCTCSTCTGGCTTCGTCCCAGCTCTTCTGGGGGAAAAAATCTCCCGTTTGGAGCAGCTGGGAGGCGAAGCTGCGGGTCCGATGAGGGCAGAGCCTGCGGGGGGGAGCAGCCGGGTTTCCCGGGAGCTCGCCCGATGCATCCAGCAATTGCGGAGATTTTACCTGTTCTAACTTGCCGCTGCCCTCGAGGCTGGAGCTGCAGGTTGAAGCCCCCTCACCAAGCTGTCGCTCGCCTGGTTTCAGTTTTGCTGCGAGTCTGAAGTTTATCCTGACCTGGTATGTGAAACATGTACTGCTGCTTCCTCTGCCACAAACGCACATGTATTTAAGGGGAGGGTGAGTCAAGGTGTCTGCAGTGCTTCATTTATTTTATTTTTTTTTGCCTGCCTTGGAATTTGATGTGTTTTCTTAAATGTATATTTAACAATGCAGAAGTTCATTTGTGAAATGCTGCTACAGTGGTAACGCTGGAGCTCAAGGAAATAAAAGTATTCCGATTTTTGTCCTTGTAGGCTCGCTCTGTGGCATGGGCGGTGGGGCCCCGCGCCGGCGGGCGCCTCTCCGCAGGGATCACGCCTTCCCTGGCGGCCGYGGAAATCCTTCGGCACGGCGCTCCRGGGAGAAAACCCTTTGGGGAGGGAGCCACGGCCCGGCGGGGGCTGTAGCCGGGGCTGCRGGAGCTGCCGTTTGCAGACGGCGTCTCCTGCCCTAAGGGCTGGGCACTGGCTCCTGCTTTGCTGCTGTGCTGGAGAGAGGGAATTCCTGCTCCTTTGGGTTATTTTTTTTAAGCTGTCCTTATCCAGAAGTGTCGGGGGATCATTCTGGGGCTACTAGCTCTGCATTTTCCTGCTTTGCGCATGGGGAAACTGAGGCACGGGGCTGGGGAGCATGGTGTGGTCCTGGGGGCTGGGCATCTCGGCTGCAATTAATAACAGTTATCATGGTTTTAGCTGCTCACAYGTTCCCTGGGCTGGGAAAGGGCGGCAGCAGGCAGGTGTTTCCCCTTGATCCACCCCAGCACATGAAAAAGCCCCGTCCCTTTTCCGTGTTTTGCACCGCCGGCGCGTGCCCCGGAGGAGGCAGCGGCCCGTCCCCAGCCCGGCGGCCGGGCTCGCAGGGCCCCTCGGAAGATAAAGCGCTGCTCGTCCTTGGGAAARCGCGTCTGGCCGCCGCGTGCTTCGCTGGGCGTCGCGGAGCGAGCGCCCGGGCGGGATGCGGCGGCAGCGCGCTCCCCCCTGCCCTTGGCACGGGGCTTCTGCACCCTGATAGGCAGGAAGCACATCTCAAATGTACCTTTTTAACCCCAAACGTGGTACTGCTGCTGGGAGGGGTTGGAGAGGGCCCCGAGGCCCCCGCAGCGGCCGGCGCGGGGGACGGGACGGGGAGCAGGCGCCGGGTAAGCGAGMAGCGGGCGCTCGGAGAGGCGCCGTATCGAGCGGAGGTGCTGCGCGAGCCCGTCCTTATCTGCAAAGCGCTAAAACATGCGGCTGAGAAGCACAACGGGGCATTCACGAAACAAACTTTTTTTTTATAAAAAAAAAAAAAAAAGAAAAAAAGTTGTGCATTCCGCAAAGGATTTGTTTTTCCTAACTGACACTAATGGTGCCTCTAGAACCACCACAGATTATTGTGCCAACATCCTTGGAGGGTATTTTTAAATGCATCTTATTCACCGTAACCGCTGCCCGCCCCGGAGCGGGGCTGGGGGGCGCAAAACGGGGCGTTCGGGCGCTCGCCGTGGCCCCCGCGCGCCCCTTGTCCTCTCTCGAGTCGTTAGGTTTAATCCAGGATCTGGGCTCTGTTTGTTCGCCGCGTACGATTACGGCCCCGTTTGCCTGATTCTTTTGTTTCTCTTCAAATATTATTTCTGCTTTAAAGGGTAACGAACATAAAGGCAAATATCTCACCTTTTCCCTCTTGCCGTCTCGTTAAGCCGCCTGTTTGCCTTGGATGGCAAGATGCAGCGCAGGGAGCGGAAGGTTTTTCCGGCCCCACCTTCACCTGTTATCTCACTGCGCCGCAGCCGTCCGCAAAGCGGATGGAAACGTCCGCGCCGGCCCGCGACCGCCGGCTCCTTCCCGCAACCGTCGGCTCCTTCCCGCGCCGGCCCGCGCCGGGGGAAAGGGTCGGAGAGGAGGGGGCCGGGAGCTGCGTTATCCGGAGACGCCGGCGGGTCCTTGCGGGCGAGGAGGGGGCGAGGAGCCCCCCCGAGCCGCTGCCCGCCCGCCCCGGCCCTCTCCCTGCTTCGGAAACGCCGCGTGTTCCCGCGCGCCGGCCCCGGCGCTTCCGAGGGCGACGGGCTCCCCGCTTTGCTCGTGCGAATCGTCGCCCGGCTGCGGAGTCGCTTGCAAAAGCTCTGCGGGTTGGGGGG
>NW_028185828.1:205974-207100 GCF_003343005.1 Rhea americana
GGTTCTGGAACCAGATCTTCACCTGCGTCTCGGTGAGCTTCAGGTGCCGGGCCAGGTGGGCTCGCTCCGGGGCCGACAGGTACTTCTGGTGGCTGAATTTCCTCTCCAGCTCCACGACCTGGCTGTGCGAGAAGGCGGCGCGCGAGCGCTTCTGCTGCGGGTGCTGGTGCTGCGGGTGCTGCTGGTGCTGGTGCTGGTGCTGCTGGTGCTGCGGGTGCTGCGGGTGCTGGTGCTGGTGCTGATGCTGCGGGTGCTGCGGGTGCTGCGGGGGCCGGGGCGGGCGGCGGGGGCCTTGCAGCGGGCTCTCGCGGTCGCGCACGTGGGGCTCCGCGGCGGCGGCTGCGGGGCGGACGGCGAGAGTGACCCTCTGGAAGTTGCCCAAACCACTTCCCCCCCCTTTCAAGAATGCAAAATATTCCCRCTGCCCTGCAGCTCTTACCTAGCGCAGCGCTGCGCTCAAGTTCTTTTTTCCTCCTAATATCTTAGGTTCTTCATACAGATAAGAGCATATATTTAGGAGGAAAAGCCGCGGCGAGGGGCGCTCTGCCGGGCCGGGCGGCTTTGCCGGCGCCTCCGGGTCCGGCGAGGCGCGTTCGGGGTTCGGGGGTCGCCGCGGAGCCCGCGGCGCCGGGCGCTTCTCTGCAAAGCCCCTCGCGTGCGGCCGTGGGGCAATCGCGTGGGAAGGCGGGCGTCCCCCCCCCGACCCCGAAAGGCGCCCGGCTCGCTGGGCGCCCGGTGAGTCACCTGCGTTTCCCRGCTCTGGGCTCTTTTCTCTAAAAACCGCAGGCTGAAAGATGTCTTCGGGGATCAAAACTGCGAGCTGACACCTTCCCCCCCCCCTCGGGAAGTGTCACCTACGGCTGCGCAAACTTCTTAAGTCAATTTACTCAGGCAGTTAGTTCCTCCTGGTGGGTTACCCAGCCCGCTATGGGAACAGGCCAAGTTCTTCTTCACTCATTTCTCAGTATATTTTCTTAAGACGCGAACACGATGTTTGAGCTAGGAGTAGCGGGCGGCGTTCCCGGCGCGCGTACACCGCCCCGGCCCGCCGCGGCGCCTGCGCCTGCCCGGGGGCTTTGCTCCGGGCTTCGGTGCTAAATCGCCCGCCCGCGTCTGCTCCGGGCAG
>NW_028185828.1:207270-208300 GCF_003343005.1 Rhea americana
TCCGTCGCGCAGGATGTCTTGGATGAGGAAGGACGTCGGGGGCCTGGCGAGGACGGGCACAGCCTGCCGGCCCCGCGGGGGGCTCGTGCCGGGGTGCCGCTGGCCGCCCGCCGCCTCGCCGCTGCCGGGGGTCCCCGGGGGCAGCGCCCCGGTGCTGCTCATCCTCCTCCTCTTCCTCCTCCTCCTCCTCTTCCTCGCGGCTCTGGCCGCCCGCCCGCCCGGCGCCGCGTTTATACGGCCGGCAGCCAAGCCTCCTGGGCCTGATTGGCGATCCCGGCGGGAGCCTACGCCCTGCGCCCGCTGCCGGGGCCGCCGCCGCCTTCCCCATCCCCGTCCCGCCGCGGCGCTCCGGCCGGCCCCGCGAACCCCCCGCTCCCCCGGGAGCATCCCGGAGCCAGGCCGTCGCTGTCRGCACGTGGGCCCAGCTTTTGGGGCTTTTCAGGGGGGGAAAATGTGGAAAAGGCAGATTTTTAATCTATGTTTTGAGGGTTTCCTGCCAAACCTCCTTTAACCTTAAAAAAAAAAGGCGGGGGGAGATGGATTCCCTGGAAAACCTCCTGGTTCGGAGGGGGTTTCGCTGTCGCAGGTTAAACCTTGCGCCGGCGAGGCCCTTCCCGCGCTGCGGTTTAGCGTGGAGGTGGATTTCCGCTTTTCGCTTTGGATCAGATTCTGCGGCAAATTGTGGCTGGGAAAAGTCAATCCAGCAAGCGAGGAGCGATGAGCGAGGGAAAGCGCACGGCCGCCCCGCTCTTTTTTCTAAAGTGTAAATAATAGTAATAATAAAGACACAAGTGAAAACCGGTGCTGAGAGGATATTAAATGTAAATCAGAAACGTGTCTCGGAGGGTTACAGAGGAACTGCAGGCGCTGCGGGGAGCCGCCGTGCCCCAGGAAAGCGGGGGCACGGGGGCTCCGGCGTCCCGGCGGCAGAGCGGCTCGCGCCTTTCCCCGCGGCTGCGCGACGGAGCAAAGCCCGGGGGCCGGCGAGCTCGGGCGAAGCCGGGGACACCCGCCGGCGCCGGACGGCTCC
>NW_028185828.1:211501-306952 GCF_003343005.1 Rhea americana
CCGTCGGGGCCCGGCCGCTCCAGGCTGAGGATGTCCTTGACGGAGAAGGGGGTGGGCAGCATGGTCGGGGCCGGGGCTGCACGCACCGGGGCCCGCTCCCCGCCTCTGCCCGTCCTCCTGCCGCCCGGCAGGCGCCACCCCCGGCCCCACCGCCGCCCCCGGAGGCGGGGGGCTCCCCGGGGGCGTCCCGGGCCGCTGCGCTGCCCCCGGCGGCGCGGAGCCCGGCCGAGGGCTCCGCCGGGCCGGGAGGCCGCCAGCCCCCTCGCCCTGCCGCCTCTCTGTTGCCAAAACAAGGGGAAGCGGCGGGGGGGGGGGGGCGATTAGGCTGAGCCGCAATAAAACACGTCGTGTCGATTTTAGCCTCCATTAAGGTCACATTAGCGAGCGGCGCTGGGAGATAAGGGCTGATAAGGCGCGGACCACCTAGCTCCTGCCGCCCCCCTTCTGCTCCCCCCGCCCCGAGGCAGCGCCGCTCCGGGGCTGCCGAGCCGCCCCGGGCCGGGGGGCCGCGCCGCCGCCCCCCGACGGCGGCGGCCGCGGGCTCCCTCCCGCCGGGCTTATCGGGGCGCAGCGAGCGGCGCTCGCCATTAAAATTCCAGGCTGCCCCCGGGCGGGTGTTTGCTGACAGCCCTGACGGAGCGGAGCGCGTTTCACCCGGGCTGGGGCGGCATCTCCCGCACCACCGAAAGAGCCAAACTGGACTACGAGGGGAGGCTGAAAAAATAAACTACCCCGAGGCCGGCGAGGAAATGAGGGGCTGAACCGGGAGGGAACAGAAATGCAGTGGCTGGGGCGGGGGGGGAAGGCGCTGGGACGGGCGAGTTAATGGTGCTACAGCCCCCCAGGGACGTTACTGCTCTTCCCAGCGAGGTGGGGCGGAATCGGGAGCAAGCGCCGCGGAGCCCCGGGCGGGCACTTAAAGCGGGGGATTTCCGCGGCAGCAGCGCGCCCGCCTCGCCCGACGGCGCCCGCTCCCCGCGCTGCCCCTCGCCGTTGGCGCTGGAGCAGGGCGTCTGCGGCCGGCACCGGCCCCGGGACGGGCCGTGCGGGCGCCGTACGTGGGCAGCTCTGCAGGGGCCGCAGAGCCACGCGTGTGTGTGGTGCTGAGCTCTGTTTTTGCCTTTTTTTTTGCCCCCGGGCTGCCGCTTCGCTCCGCTGTTCGGTTAACCTGGCGCCGAGGTGGCCGGTTTCCACAGGCGCCAAGTTCCCAGCGCTTATTTCTGCCTCTCCTGGTATTCACGGGCYGTTCCTGCGCCGCGGGGCCGGGCAGCTGGCTCAAGCACGGGTCGGGTTCGGCTCTGGCACTTGCTGGGCAAAATACTGAGCTCTCGGTGAGCCCACCCGGTGCGATTAAAGCAGCCAGCAGGCCCCGCACGGGCAGCTGGCCATGGCCACGGGCGCATCGGCACGCGCACAGGGCCGTCGGCACGCACATCGGTGCATCGGCGCACGCAGTGCATCAGCACACACGTAGGTGCATCGGCACGCACATCGGCACACGCACAGGGCCGTCGGCACGCACATCGGTGCATCGGCGCACGCAGTGCATCAGCACACACGTAGGTGCATCGGCACGCACATCGGCACGCGCACAGGGCCGTCGGCACGCACATCGGTGCATCGGCGCACGCAGTGCATCAGCACACACGTAGGTGCATCGGCACGCACATCGGCACGCGCACAGGGCCGTCGGCACGCACATCGGCACGCGCACAGGGCCGTCGGCACGCACATCGGTGCATCGGCGCACGCAGTGCATCAGCACACACGTAGGTGCATCGGCACGCACATCGGCACACGCACAGGGCCGTCGGCACGCACATCGGTGCATCGGCGCACGCAGTGCATCAGCACACACACGTAGGTGCATCGGCATGCACATCAGCACGCACACGGGTGCATCAGCACACATGTCAGTGCATCAGCATGCACATGGGTGCATCGGCATGCACATCAGCACGCACACGGGTGCATCAGCACACACATCAGTGCATCAGCATGCACATGGGTGCATCGGCATGCACATCAGCACGCACATGGGTGCATCGGCACGCAAATCGGGAGCAAGGCTGCTTTGGCTGGAAGGAGCCGCGTGCGGCCGCCGCAGTTACGAGCCCCGGCGGTGGACGCRGGTCGCCGGTACGGCCTGTGCCTGGGGCCCGGGACGGGGGTCCAGGAGCCCCAGGGAGGGTAGGAGAAGGCGCCGTCCCGGCCTTTTAATTTTTTCCGTTTTACTCCTCGGTGCGCAGGCAGCGCCGCCCCCGGCCCCGGGGCTCTTTTCTGCGCTGCCGCTGCAGGAATCGATGCAGCTTTGGGGAAAGCTCCCACGGTCGTTTCCAGCCAGTCGTTCTCAGGATGAGCTTTAACTCCTCCGCCAGCGCGTGCCCCTGCGAACCGCAGAYAGCGAGTAAAAGCGGGTCTAAGAGGCGCATGTGCTGCAGTTAAGCAAACAAATCTGTAGACAAAGATTTTTTTTTTAAGTCCTCCCAGAATTAATTATCAGCACAGCAATAAAAATAAACAGCTGCGCTAAATCTYGCGCTTCCTGCCGGTCTGGGCTGCCCGAGTTCCCCGGCGGGGTCCGGGCTCGGCCGGGGCCGGCGGGTCTCGCGCCGCCCCGCGAGAGGGCAGCGGCGATTCGCGGCGTAGCGAAAAACGCTCCGAGCGCGGAGACAAAATCCCACCGCGGGGGCCAGGCCGGCCCGGACACCGCGGGGCGCCGGCTTCCCCGAGACGCGGCCGCCTTCGGGTGCCTGCTGGCCGGGCTCGGCGCCGGGCGCTGGGCACGGGGCGGCCRCGTGTCCCGCGGGCACCCGCCTCCCTCCCGCCGCAAGCGCCTGCTCGCCCCGGCTCGCCCCGGCTCGCAGCGCCTTCGCTAGTCTTCCCAGCCGTCAGGCAGAGCGCGGCGGCGGTGGGGGCCGCGGGGGCCGCCTGGCAAAGCCCCCCGCCGCTTCAGCCCCCGCGGAGTCGCGCTGCATTTTTAGCATCCTACTTTGCTTTTTTCTTTCCTCTTTGCCTTTGTTTTTTTTTTTTTTTTTAGCTTCTTCCACCGTCCCGGTCCTACTGGCCGCATCACAGCGGCCGAGACAACAACCTTTATTATTTTGTGGAGGGTTTGTTTTTCTCTTTCCTGCTCGTTATTTGCTCGAGCTCGCGGGACGCAGGAAGCGCAGGCCGTTCCCAAATTTCGCTCCCAGCCGTCCGGGCCGTGGCAGGGGCGAAGCTCCCCTCGCCGAGCAAGCGGCCGGGGCCCGGAAAGCCTAAAGGGTTTTTCCCCACCTTGTTTACCCCCTTCCTCTTTCGCCTCAAGCGTCGCYGGTGACCAGGGTCAAGAGAAGACGGCTCCGCGCGACGAGCCTCCGCCTTCGCCTCCGCTACGTGGCGGGATTTAAACCTGAGACACGCTGCACCCGGAGCAGGCGTAAAAATTACAACACCGGCTGAGCGCAGGGCAACTCGGCTGTTGGTAGACTGGGACCAGCAGTGGCAGCACGGTTCAATGAAAGAGTCAGACACCAAAAACCTTAAATTTGACATTTTATTTCATTGCAGAAGAAAATCCAACATAGGCCTCATTATGTTATGCATCTTTAATTATAAAAATAAGCAAAGAAAATAACTTGCATCTTTCTCATTACTATGATATGTTTCAAATAACCTTTATATGAACACACTGAGCTTTAAAAATGTAATTTAAACAATAAATAATGACATATACCAGATATGCTCACTGTTTATTCCAGTACTCAGCAAAAAACAAAAAAACCAAACTCTCTCTCCCCTCTAGGTATCTTTAAATTATAAATACATAATGCAAATTTATAATGGCACAAAACATCTAAAGTGCAAACAAATCACAATGAGAATCATGCAAACATTTCTAGATAAGCCCCTCCCCGCCTCCGAGAGAAATCATTTTGCAATGAACGCAAGATTAAAAAAATAAAGCATTAGAGATTAAATAAAACRTGAAATAGCTGGACTTAATATCGAGATTCATTCCCGGTCCCCGGGGAGAAAACTGCTCTCACCTAATTCAACCACCTGCGACTCGGCGTCCTGGCYGGGCGCGCGACCGCCTTAGGCCAGGAGGTGAAAGCTAGGCAAGGCAAAGCCCCGGGCTCTTGATTTTATGGACGCGTGCTTGTGGCTTCCTTACTACTTTAGCATAGGAAAAATAATTAAAAAGTGACACATGAAGCAGCTCAAAAAATCTTGTGAGTCCCGAGCAGCTGTGCCGCTGCTCTCCTGCCAGCGCGGAGCAGCAACGCCCCGACTTGCACACGTGGCAGATACCCCGGTACCGGAGCACATCGAACCGGGGGAGATTCTGTTCCCAATCCTCTTCCCACMCGTGTTAAGGGGAAATAAAAGGTTAAATTCCCACTGGAAAATAAAGAAACAATTACGACAATCCAAAGAGATAAGGTTCGGGGTAGCCGAACGCTTCTCCCTAGTCCCGGTTGGACTGGATATACCTGACTGTGATCGAAGGAAGAGCTACAATATAGCGTCTTGCTTGCTCTGGACTGCACAATTCAGAGTATTTAAACAAAACAACCCCCCCCAAAAACTTCTACTGTCAGCAACATTTTTGCCGCTTACAATTTTATGACAGCACTTTTGGGCTACATTTAATGAAGACAGCAATATTAGAAATGCTGCCACTGCATCTGGTTTCAATGTATTAGCAGCAAGTTATTGTTTAAAGGCTTTGTGGTTAAAAAAAAAAAAAAGATATATTGCTTTAGATTTTGAAAAGAAAAATAGATCCCTCCTTTATTAGCTCTCTAACTAGTCGAGCAAGAGTCATCCACTCCGCAGACGGAGGCGAGCGGGTCGGCCTGCAGCGCAGCACCGGCCTTGCCGATCGCCTGCCACCATGTGGCTTTTTTTGGCTGCCCGAAGCCCGGCCAGGCTACTGTGCAGAACGGCACGCTCGCCGCAGGCCCGCGGCCGCCGGCCTCTGCGGGGGGCACGCGAGGGAGGGCGGATGCGCGAGCCCTGCCCCACGCGTCCTTTTAAAGACAGGCACATTGTTTTACGTTCAGGGTTTAAGAGAGCTTCAGGATTTTTCCTGCCTTTCCCCAGAAATCACCTTTTTTAAAGGAWTTTTTACCCGCAGTGGCAGCTGCGAGCTCCCAACGCAGCCGCTCTCGCGGCGTTYGCTGGCTCCCCAGGTGGCTTTCCTGCACTGCTCTGCCTTGGGTAGCATTACAGTTTCGCGGCCACTCTGGCCGGTCTCAACTCACTTTAGCTATGAAAAGAGAGGCTTGTTTCTGGCCCTGTCTGAATCATTTCTGTCTTAAACATCTTCTCTCTTCCACTATAAAAAGGCCACAAAGTAGAATGTGAACTTTTGAATATGACAGAGATACTGTTTCCAGGAAAAAAAAAAAAAGAGTTAACTTACAAAACTAAGTTTATGCGATAAAGTTATTATATTCTGCTTCTTTTAAGCAGACTCTGGTGAAATTTATGTACAGTACATGACAGATTTTAGAACTATTTATACCACAGTTAGAGCAAGACCTTTAATACTCTAGTCTTAAGAAAGGGTTTGTTTGTGTTAGAYTTCTTTTAAAGCTTTAGACAGTTAAATACAGTACATAGATGTTAGTTTTTAAATACAATGCAAGATTATGTAACCTTCTGACTAGCTTTAACCATAGACCGGCACCTTCTTTAATGATTCCCACAGTACAAAATGCTTCTCTGCTGATTTAGGGGCGGCGGTGGGGATGTTTTAGCTCATTTTGCACTGTGGTGCTAGGTCACAGTAACTAGAATCATCCACAGCTAGTGAGTTTGGTAAATTAACCAGCTAGGGGAGCTAGTTGGAAGGGTTAGGGCTGTACGACACTAAGAGACCAGGAATATGACATTCATATTCGTCCATGGCCAGCACAGATTCATAACACGAATTCCATTGCCATCTTCAGGATGTGCAATAGTTGTTAGTGCATCTATCGTCACCTACCAGCTTTCTACGACAGAGAATAGAGCAGCTACCCTCTGTGGTGCCAAATCTCCAGACTTCAATGGTGTTATCGCTACAGTACATTTAGAGTTTGGTGTCTGAAGGCCTGACTACTGCATGTTTATATTTAAGATTAAGATTGTTTTGGATATATTTTTGTGGGGGAAAAGAAAAAAGAGGTGGAGACACTTTGACGGCGGGAAAGCTGAGACACTGAACACAGATCCATGCAAAAGTTTGTTCGAGAGAAATAGAAAATATCGTTGACTAAATCTAAAACCAGTTCCTAGTTGTTATTAAAACTAGCTACAGTACACTTGGTTTGGGTGCATTACTCTTCTAGAAGAGAGACATCAGCTTTGGTAGTGCTTAGCATCCCTTACACACCCATTGGCGCGTCCCGGCGGGGTTACGCACTTTCGGAAGAGGTGCGCTTGGTGTGGGCCGGGGCAGACCCCTCACCTCGGAGGTTCCTGAAGTAGAGTTTTAGCTTCTGAGGCTCAGTGATACGTCTCCTGGCGAAGTCCGCTCGCGGGTGGGCTTGCGAGCAGTGGTCCGTCTGCAGCAGGTGGAAGAGGCTTGCCATGTTGGGTCCAATCTTCTCCATCAAGCTGTCCTTGATGGTGTTGACAGTCTCTTCATCACACTCCAATAAGCTTCTCACCAGCTTGTTGTAATACCTGTGCAAGAATTACCAGATGTTATTCAGTCTATCTGCTAGCAAGACCAAAGAAACACAGGAAGAGCTGCTCCTGAGCCTGGAGACCCACCTCAGTAGGTCACAAAAGTCTGAGAGAATCACAATTGTTAGTCAGTCATTTATGGGGCATTTGAGATCGATTTCACCGTACACGACTCAGTATTCTCATTGCACCTAACGCACGCCTTCCTCTTGGAAATGCTGTACCCTGATGAATTCAGGGCATACTGAGAGAACATAACCTGGCAAACTTCTACTTTAGTCATCTTCAGCGAGCAGCTGCCCCCCTCTAAATGGTAAGGCTAGAAGTCTGACTTATTTTGATGTCCTACTGATGGAACGGGAAGTAGATAACAGTGAGTACCTAAGTAGAGGCAGTAGCTGGCTTAAGGGTGCATTTTACTCTCATCTAAACAAGCAGAGTTTCTAGAGCTGTATGAAGAAAGAGTCTTCCTGCATCTTTTTTCAAAGAAAGGCAGACATTGCCCATCTTCAGACAGGATCACACACAGCCGGTGCCCCTTTCCCACAAAGGGATCTGCAATCCCTGTACTTCTCAACACTTCCAAGGAGATTTGGCAGCATCCCTTTCCCCCCTACCCTTCGCTTTCACGCACAGCCTTTAGAAAGGGATCGGAGGAGGAAGAAGCCGGCTTAGGGCAAGCCAGGGAGCCCAACAGATGCACGTATTCACTGGGGACAGATTCTTAGGACACACAGTCAGTAGTCACTTCCAACAAGCTGACCATGCATTAAATTACAGCGAGGACCTTATGCTTCCCCCTGCTCCGTGCCTGCTGCCTCCGCAGCCAGCTGCTGCATTTTCACCTTCCCGCAGGCCTCGAGCGCGCTTCCCTCACTCCAGGAGGGAGCCAGGAAATTGTGCTGATCTGTTTCCCCAGCTCAGCTTGAATCAAGTGGAGAACAGTGCTCCAAAGAGCCATCCCCCCCCGGGCTACGGCGCCAGCGGCACGGCTCCGTGCGCACGCCTGGCGCGCGCGATCGCCCTGGACAGGGCAAAGTGGCAAGAACAGCTTCCTAACGGGGAGAAAGCTGGGAGAAGAGGAATAGTTCCACATCTGCTGGACTACTAATGCCTGCAACTTCTGGGAACTTATTTTAAGTCTCTAAGGTCACCGTGACATTTTTCCACAAGAGTAGAGAAGAGAGCAACCTGTGGAGGAGGAAGGGAAGGAAGAGGAAAATGAGAGTTCGTATTCAAACTCCTTTCCGAACTCTCAGCTCCAGCCTTTACAGCAGTCAGCAGAGGTCAGGGGAGGTTAAGGTTTCTGCTGCACTCAAAGTAAAAATAAATAAATAAATAAATCCTGGGCTTTGGCACATTGGAGCCCAGCGCATGCACAATCTGTTAGTGCTAATATTGAGGTTTGAAGCATGCACACAAGATGATGATGAACACATCTGTGCAAACCATGCATCCAGCTGAATCAGCCCATCTCTAACAAGACTCTGGAAACATTCAGATGCTGCTTGCTGGCTGCAGCTACTTTGTAGAAATACAGCGTGTTGGTTTTCACAGCTGTAGCTGCAATCTAACTGCTCGGTAACATTTTCAGTAGCTTGACTAAGAGCAAAAGCAAAAAGCCTTTCCTTCTGCACCGCGCCTGCCATGAGATTAAATCACAGGAAGATGCTATGACCTTTAACTACTTCCCCTCAGTGTCCCAGGCCAAGCGGCACATTCTTATTCTGTGGCTATGTTGGGACAGGGGCTGGGAAAGCAGGATGCTTTAGGCGACCTTAACGTAAACTATTAGCTGGGAAATCCTGCTGCTTTTGTTACTCAACATGTCATAATATCCTCTGGCTTTGACACGAGCCGGCGGCCGTGGGGGAGGAGGTGCTGCCGCCGTGCAGGCCAGCGGCCCCAGTTAAGGCCTGAGTGCTCACGGGGACTGTCCTGAACTCACGTAGCATTGCTCCGGCTATCCTGGTGATGCCAGCGCCCACAGCCTCCCTGGCACACGTGCCTGGGCATCCCYGTGTCCCAGCGCTCCCGCAGCCGCTCCAGGGGCTGTGGAATTGCACGGCCAACTCAGTACATTTTCTTGACCTGGGAAAAGCTACATGGTGACAAGCAGCGTKTCTAGACTAAGCCTCTGAGAGGATGGGGGAAAATGCAGGATTATGCTCCAATCACAGTAGAAGAGTGATTTGTGCACAGGTGTCACCAGGCCAAGGAGGATGGAGGCTGTGGCTTGCTCTGGAGCTAAACTGTGAGGATYTGCACCCTGCACCAAGCCTTCGCTCACATTACCTTTACCTTTCGCAGCTGGCAGTGTAGACAGAGCCCCAGAATAACTGGCAAAGGCAGGCCCCATCGTAGTGACCTGCGCTGCTCTTGCAGCCTGTAAAACGCTCAGGCCACCGGCAGGACAGGGCTGCCTGCCGTCTGCTGCAGCCCTTGGGGGAAAGCTCGGGCAAACCTCTCCCACATCAGGTTGGGGAAGGACAGAGGGAGAAAAGCCAAGCTGCACCCTGATCTGATGAGGAATGAGTTCATTCATATAGCAATTCCTTCCTGGCTTGCAGGAATTGCCTTCTCACAGGTACAATTTTCTGTGTGTAATAGTCCACCACAGAGTTTTCTGTAATATATTCATGCTGGTCAGAGATGCAACCTCTGTATCTCTCAGGCATCCTCATACCAAGAAAAGTCTGTAGGGCTCAGAGGCTTCTAGATTTAAGCTGGTCAAATAGCTTCCTCAGAGGAGCCCTAGCGTTCGCCGTAGCCAGCCAACATGTTAAATTGCAGCTTGGTCTGGTTGCACTCAAAATCTAGAGAATATTTACTCAGACTGTTCAAAAAGATCCCTTTTATCCCAATCACAAGACTCAGCACTGATTGTTCCAGGATTTAGAGGAAGAAATCTCTGCCCTGCAGTGTGACTGCGCAGACTGCAGCAACTCCCTGAAGCCTCCCTTGTCCTTGCAGGATGGGGACAGCAAGGCAGGGCACTTTGGGGCTCAGAGGAAGGCACCAGATAGCAGTGAGACTTGCCCATTTCTGCAGGCAGCCTTTGCTATTGAAAAAGAAACAGGGGTGAAAACAACCTCAGATTAGACTGTTAAGAACACCAAATTCTCCCTAGGAATATGAACTACAGGATTGTGACAGAATCAGGTTGTAGACGAGCCTGTGAGCTGGTTCCCGTTTCAAGCCGCCTTTGCTCTTTGCATTACCACAGTAAGCCACAGAGCAAGGCCTCAGCTACTAGCTGCCACATACACAGGAAAACGGAGATGGCCCCAGTTTGAAGAAGCAGATGAAGTTGCAATAGCTTGAGGGTCTATATTAACAAGATACTACACTAGTCAAAATGATTTGATATTTAAAAGCTCTAGTTAGCATTATATTGCATTCAAGCTAGAAGAACTATTGTATTTAAACAAACTCCAGACTATGAAGTTATGCACGTCCAGTTGATTTTATGTTTCTTCCCTGGAGGTGTTTATAAGAGTATTACCAGAGAGAGAATCAGAAGAATGCTGGTAAAACTTAACAGGAATTTGAAGAGGCAGAGAGTATTATTTAGGCTAAGCTATATTAGGGCTTGCAAGAAGTTAAGACAACTCTGTTCCTTTCATTTCTTTCTCTGTGCTTCACATTTTTGCATTTGCTATCTTTTGGGTCCAGAAAGCCCCACCTACCTGTTTGAGAACTGATTTGGAAGCTGGACGACTTCAGTGATTGCTTCGGGGTTCCGCTTCGCGATGCCGCACATGTCCAGCTTGCTGTAACACTCCTCCTGCACTTCAGAGATCATTCTTTGGAAAGTGGAGCACCTCCGGATGGCAAGGAAAACCTTGGATGTAACTCCATTTGCAATGCACTTTAAGCTTTCTTTCACAAAAGCTTTTCCCTGGAAACAGAAAAAAAAAAAAAAAGCCCTTAAATTGCAACAGAGTTTATAGAAAATAATGTATTATCAGAAATGCTGCTGTGGCTGGCTGCTGCTGTTAGACCTGCTGGAGGTCACTTACCAAGCACAGCGGCAAACTGGCCCCTAAACGCTCRTGCACAGTTACATGTACCGCAGCAGTCAGCAGTTTTCATTGGGATGCATGCTGTCCAGAGAGCAATTAGCTCCTGTTCCCAAAGGGTTTAAGCAATGGAACTCTTTGCAGGAACGGGCCTGCAAGTGCCAGCATCACAGGTGGGCCAATCCTGCCCTCTGTGAGGGGGCTGAACCACTCACTGCATCCTGGGGATTTAGCACAGCTGGTTTTCTGGAGCTCAAGATATTTTAAGTGCTTTCAAGTTTGCCTCCAGGGGTGAAAGTGCAGGGAACAAGGTGCCGTGCTCATTTTGGGAAGAAAGTAAGAAAAAAAAAAAAGAAGTACGCAGCACCAGAGTCCTCTGATATTATCCTATTTATTCTGCTGCAAGCGCCTGCAGCTCCAGAGAGGCTGATCTGGCTGTGCATTCCCAGGCCCGGAGACTTCCAATTCAAATCGCATGCCTGTGCCAGGTCACACAGTCAGAAGACTTACTTTGTTAGAAGAACGTTTATATTTCCTCCTGAAGAGGAAACTTAGCTCTCCGCCCCACAAAATATTCCCTGCCAAGTCCTCACACATAGCATACAGTATGTGGAAAATGTACTGTAGAAAGTATCCCTGAAGGATGCATTTGTGGCCAAAAAACCAAAGCCATGGTTCACGGGAGTATCTAAGCAGCAGCAAGGGCTGTAAGAAGCTAGGGGTTAAGGCTGCACAGAGCATACCTTCATGAGAGCAGAGAAATTAAGGCTTCAATTCAGCAAAGCATTAAAGCATGTTTTAGTGCCCCAGGACCTGAAAAAGTGCTTTGCTGAATCGGAGCATAAAAAGGAAGCTCTAAAAGAGAGAGATTATACCTGTCCCATTTATATTCGTACGGTACCTGAGTGTCGAATTTAGCAGCGCTGTAGAGGAAGGACTTGCAGATGTCGTACATGCCATCGGTGTCGCACGTGGAGTTCTCGAGGCAGGCGAAGGCGCCGCAGCCCACCTGCAGGGCACTGTTCAGGCAGCGAACCACCTCGGCTGCAACGAGAGCCGCGGGCGCGCGGTCAGGCGTGCAGCACTCCCTCCACCCCGGGCGCCGCAGCCCCTGCTCTAAGCCCGACTTTAACGCATRTGCTGAGTCCTGCCCAACTGCAGGCGAGTGGTAGCGCTCCTGCTCCTCGGGAGCTGGAGGGAGAGGGAAGGAGGAGAGGCCAGAGGCACTGCTAAAGCGAGTTATTAACTTGAGTCATGCAACAGATCACTGGCAAATCCAGGAACAGAAACTCTTTAACCGGGAAACCTAGCTGTTCGAGTCAGCTACGCACAGATTAAGAGATGGGCAGCACCCGACAGCCTTCGGCTAGACGCAGCTTTCAGGCCCATCTCAACCCAGTTACGACTGTGCAGCCTTATTCAGAGGTCCAGAAATAATGAAGCTAGACCCACGACGAGCTCTGCTCTAAAGCCTGAGACCACGGGAAGGGCAGCGGTTTGCCAGCCTCCAGCTCACAAACCGCGTTTGAAGATGAGACTGGATTGATGGCAATTGCCAATAAGCTCGCGGTTATTCTGAGGAAGCTCTGCTTTTGCTAGTGTTGGAGGTATCTAGGTTGTTCCAAAAAAGGAAAAGTATCTAGAAATAAGATTTTCATTTGCATGTTAGTTATTAGCACTACAAAGGAGTTAAATAAGTAGCTTGGTGTTAAGCACTACCACGGTACCAGCATTTTGCAAGCACAGCCCAGAACGATCATACTGCCAGAGATTTTCAAAAAAGGGACACTCAGCCAGAGAAAGTTAAGGTAATGGAGATGACCATGTATAATTAAAATCACTGAGGCGGTAGTTAGTCTGAACAGGAGGGGATCATGTCATCCCATCTTTCTGAGTGCAGATACTAAGCATTTTAACAATGAATCAGCAGTATTGCCGCACTACTGCCCTAAAGTTAGCAGGGATTAACCTTTTTTGGTAAGCTGAACATCTGTCCCCGTATGTGTCTGTGCAAGGCATATTCATTACTTTTGCAGATCATGTTACGAGACATTCTTTAGGAAGAAATGCAAACCTAGTGTCTCGCAGCAAGGTACAAGCTGTGGGAAAAGCGAGGATTTGCATTTAGCCAAAGAGGACACACCTTATGAAGAACGAAGTCTTAGCCTAAAGACGTATCGCATAACTAGGATCTTTATGGAAAAGAAAAAAAAAATCACCCCCTCCTCCGCTACTGCTTACGTGCCTGAAGGGAGAAATACTTGGTAAGATCATCCTCTCCCCAGTTCATAACCTCACCGTCACACAAGTCATTTCCATAATTATGTTTCCACAGGTTCAAATTATAACTTTGCTTTCAGCAGACTTAGTATGCATTAAGCTTTTATTGTTTTAGGCACAGTGCAAGAGTGAGACCCTATGTTTCTATAGCAACCAAATACAAAAGGAAATTGAGCAAACACCCTAGTATAATGCTGCAGAGCCTTGCAGAGCTAAAATAAGACATCTGCTAATGAGCTCCAAATTGGAGACCTAATATCTTTTCAGCGTACGAGGAGACAGTTTGTTGATTCCCATTGTTGAAGACAATGTGTCCAACTTATCTAAGCATCTACAGCGCACAAAGTGGAGGCATCCAGCGCGGACTCGCCAGCAATTTTTTTGTTCATTGTAAAAGCGAGTTTGCTAAATGTCACAATCATATTTTTATGGCACCATCTAACTGACAGCAATCAGCTTTTGAAAAGAAATGTTAGCAGTGGACAGTTTCTAGGGGACCACATTCCTCCAAGTGGCATCTCTCTCCCCCCTCCTTGAACGTACAGATGTTTGGCAGAACAATGGTTCAATCAAATTTCCAAGGATTTTATCAAGTTCCTAGTAAGCAAGGAATTTAGCACCRAAGTATAATTGCAATGGGAGAAGAAAGAGATGCATGCAAGCAGGGCAAACAGAAAAAGAAAAAAGTGCATGGAACTCATTTAGGAGATGGGGGAGGAGGGGAGAGAAGGGATTACATCCTGCAAGCTGCGCACAGGCTGCTTCCCTGCCCCGGCTCCCGAAACGCGGCTCTTCTCTCGCTACGCGCCCGCGCTCTCCTGAGCGGGTCCCCTCGACCAACGCTCGTGCCCACGGGCCGCGTCGCCAGGCGGAGGGACGGGGCACAGCGCCCGGGGGGCCGGGGGCCGCGGGCCTCGCGGCCGTTACCTGAGTTCTGCGCTGCGACCCTGGCTTTCCGGGGGCTCACAGAGTCATTCTGCTCAGCCTCGTAGGACGCGGACGCACTGATCACCAGCAGCAGCAGCAGCGCGGACTTTAGGAGCATTCTCTGACAAGTTTCCGCTAAGTGTGGTTTTTTGGGTGGGTTTTTTTTTTTTTTTTGGTGTGTGTGTGTGTGTGTGTGCGTGCGTCTCTCCTCTCCCGCTTCGGCTCGAGCGAAGACGTGGATCCGGACGGGCGCTGGCGGCGAGCGAGGAGAGCGCCGGGCTGGGGAAGCGCTGGCGGCCCGCTCTGCCGGCCCCGCTGGCTCCCGCTCGCTGGGGGCCCGGCCGCCAGCCCGGGGCTTTTATAGCCGGCCTTATCGGTCCCCCCGCGGCTGCAGAGCCAATCCGGAGGCGCCGGGCACAGCCAATGGCAGACTGGACTCATTCAAGCCCCAGAAAACTGCAACTTCACAGGAAGAATATTTTCCAGCCAATTAAAAGTACCTGCCAAACAGCAGTAACCGCAACGATAGCGGGCGGCGGGGGGACGCTTCCCCCGGCTAACGGGGCTCACGGGAGGCGCAGCGCAGCCGGACCCTGCAGGAAGGGGCATCGCCCCGGCCTCCGGCAGGGTCCGGCAGCGAGGGGCAGCGAGGGGCAGCGAGGGGCAGCGAGGGGGCCAGCGGGACGCGCGGGCCCCCGCGCCGGTGCGCGCCCCGCTCCTCTCCTCTCCCTCGCGCTGCGGCGCTCGCAGCCCCGCGCACGCACGCCTCGAGCGTCGGCGCCGGCTCCCTTCTACTGCTTCCAAGTCGGACTCCGGAGAACATTTTTAGGTTGTTCCCGCAGCTTGTTTTGCAGCTTTCATACGGGAAGGAGGGAGCACAGGCACCCTAATGCTCAATTTAATCTTCATTTTCATAGGCACATAACGAGGATTAGCACGCTAGAGGACTGATTATCCTGTATACCAGTGACAATTTAAGGCTCTGAGTACTTAAGGGATGAGAGCGTAAGCAGGAGTATTAACTCTGAAAAGAAAGCAGGAAGGTGCATGGAGAAAGCAGATTTACAGATAAAGAGTTACAAAATCCCATGGTTTAGAGTAAGTCAGACTTAGATATCAAATATTACTGATGAGAGAGATGAGAGAGCTCCTCTTGGATCTAGAGCATCTGTTTAATTCTGATCTGAGCTATCACCACAATCTTTTCTGTAGGAAAAACACCATCGTCTCCGTGATGCACAACACGGAAATGAAGCTCACACAGATTCAGAAATATGGCCACATACCGAAGTTACGTTCAGTTTACGTGAATCRGTTCTCCAAATATGATTTAAGTGGAGGTGCAAGACTCATCTTGTGTGCATTCATTTGGGTTTGAGTGGCCAAGTTAAGAAAAAAAATCAATACGGAAGCAATTTAAAGAAAAACAGAAGTAACCTCTTCCTTAGCAGATCTCCAGAGACAGCGTTCACTGGTTTATCTCATTCCTGTCTTTCTTTGCCTGGGTTTGACAGCTATAACCGTGACAACGGCCCTGGCCGGCTTGCTCACCCCATCTCGGGGCGGCGATTTCTTCCGCGCCGTTTGGGCTGCGTGGCCCTGCTCTCGTTGGCATATTCGGTGTCAGCTTCAATTGGAATTGGAGCAGGAGCAAGGTTGTGCTCCTGCCTCCGGGTCAAAATAACAGCTGTGCCAGATGTTCCAACAACATTCAGAAAGCACTCAAACAGAAGGGTTTCGTGTTTTGTCTCACTGCTGGGACACGGAGCCAATGTCATTAAATTAAAAAAAATAATAATAAAAAAAGAAAACACCCAACCGTGCAAAAGCCCTGTGCTTTCTCTATGTAGTAGGGCCAGTCCAGTTTGCAAGTGAGAATAATCCCATAAGGTTTGATTCCGATTAAAATCAAAACCAGCTCTGGCATCGACTTTGATGGAGGAAGAATCACTATTCTATCGACATCTCATTTGGGGTGAAAGCTCTGCATTTTCCACAAAGTTGAATTCCAAACTCAGACCTGAATTCTGCCCCCCCCCAAACTGAACATTTCTACTTTTTTTAAAAAATGTTTCGATCTGAACTGGTTTGCAGAACAAACCAGGTTGCCCTTGATCTCCAAAAACATACCCATCCTGATCGGAGTCAAACTGTAACGAAAAGTTAGAGAGCTGCAAGTAGTTTATATAGGTACTAAATTCCTCWACCACATTTTCTATTCTTTCTCCCATCTTTATTCCATGGCTGAGTTACTCCTTTAGGGACAGCCATGCTCGTCTTAGTGTTTGTTCCTGCTGTATATGCTTAAAGCAGCCAGCTCTAATATGGACATCAATAAAGGGTGAGGAACCATGAGATSAGCCTGGCTTTGGCCACGGCCAGAGGCACTACACTACGCTACAGTGTGGTGCACYGGACCAGGCCACGTGCAAACACTGAAACATCACAAAAGTTTTATCAAGTCTCCAAAGAGATGCTGTGAAGATAGTGCCTGCACTGGATGAAAGTGGGAAAAAGAAGCTGGGCGGGAAGGACCCATAACTGAGTGGCTGTCAAATTTGGCAGGAGACTTGTACAAGCATTTCTCCCCGAGACACTTGTGCCCTGTGGTCCCAGAGCACATCTCTGTTCATTACCTTGCACACTGAAGTCAACAAGTATGAGAAAACCCTGTAATCTCCACTGCAATCACTGTATGGGGATGGAGGAGTTCACCTCCTCATTTGTACTCAAGTTTTTAAATGGGGAAAAAAAATCCCAGTGCAGGAACTATTGGACGCAACTCAGTGGCTTGCCTGCTCCAGGGTCACGAGTGGAAGACTATTACTAGAAGGTTTAGGGATGCACTAAGAATACCCACGATGTGAGAGGATTTTCCCTGAAGATCTTCCTTTCTCATCTGGTCAGCTAATAGCAGTCCTGGAGAGCAAAGAGCTCACCAGGAGAGAGAGGAAAGAAAAATAAAACCCCCAAATCAAAAACAAACAAAAAAAAATCAAAAGAAGGGCCATTCATCCAGGAGCAAAGGTGTAGCATGAGCTGCGAGGAAGCATTTTCTCCCTAGCTTGCCTTACAGGTTAAATACTACCCCGAAGTGCAGGGGTTTCTGCTGCAAACCTTTGTCTTCTAGTTGATACATTTAGGGGTGTGTGTGTACATACGTATAAAAGAAGAAGAAGAAAAAGCCATGCTTGGCCCCGAGCGAGCTGGCTCCGTCTCGCCTGTTCCACCCAAGCGCTCCTGCGGAGCTGGCTGCACGGCACACGCGTTTTACCCTCCTGCAGCACCGTAAGCTCACTCCCAAGGTGGTAAGACTTCTGTCAAACCTCATAGAGAAATATGGGAAAGGAGATTAAAAAAAAGACAAAGAGAAGCGTGGACCCCGTGTCCTTTCCCGGCCCCCTGCCGCTGTAACCGGAACCCTGCCCACCTCCCCGGCCCCCCGGCCCCGCCRCCGCCGCCGGAGCCTCCCCGTGCTCTGCTCCGGAGGGACGTGAGCAACTGCATCACCTCGGGAGTTAGCAACGCTCCGCTGCTTCCCCCCTGCACGTCTGCTCGCCGCGAGCAGGGGAGCCTGCTCCCGAAAGGCGGCGCGCAGCGGCGACGCTGGCGCACACACGTACGCACCCACCCCAGCCCTTCCTGGCGGCGGGCGAGCGGGGCGCCGGGGCCGGGAGCCAGCCGCAGCTCGCAGGAAGGCCGGTGCGCGCCCGGCTCGGCCCCGCGCCGGCGCCGAGAGCTGCCCGCGTGCGTCTCGCTGGACCAGCTCCACAACAGGTGGACCTCAGCACAGCGCCCAAATTCATCCCTGCCCCTAGCCATTACCCTGGTGCGTCACCGCGCGCTGTCTGGATGCGGTTCCTCATCACGGAGTTATAAACCAGGAGTAGCTTCAATTACCCTGACAGTACAAAAGCAAAGTAAGGGAGAGGTTAAGCAGAACCTTTTAATTTGCTTAGCCCAAGTGAATAACGCCGGCTGCACCGGGCCAAGCGGTGTCAGAACTTGTTCCAAAAGGCAGGATTCAATTAAAAAGTTACCTGGTGTCTGCCCCAACACGGCCACTCAAATCCCTCTCCAGGCTTCAGCCTTCCCTCCGTAAACGTGGCAAAAAACCAGCTGATTGGTATTCTTCAGTCAAACAAAGGGATTTAATATCTCTGGGTTTTACGCAGAAGTCAGGAAAGGATTAATTGTGTTATGACCACCGTATGTTTAAGGTAAAATTGTTTTATGCCCAACATAAGGTTGCAACTATTGTCTCGTGCTGTGTTTGAGTTAATCGCTAACGTAAATGAAGCCAAGGGAAAAGACTTCTCATGTTACTTTACTACATGATTTATTCACTTCACACAATTTGATTTTTTAATAAAAGCAATTATGTAGTTTAGTATATTTCTGCTGGGCTGCTTTTGTATCTTGTAAACGCAATGCATGATGAAAAGCGATTATTAATAATAGCCTGGTATTATTTGAAATCCTATGCTCTAAATCCTGAGTGCCTGTTTCAACGGGATTTTGATTAAGACCAAATGTGCATCACATATCAAACGCATAAGGAACTTTCAGCACTCAGTGCCGGGTACTCTGCCCGGTCTGCTCAATGGAAATGCTCACCCGGGGAAGGTACAACAGCTCCTTAAGGGCATCGCTGCCACAGCCTCATCGTTTTACCCCTCGGAGACCGCACATGGGCTTGGACTTGATTTGTACCCGCGGTGGGCTGGGGAGGGTGCACGCGGGGCCGCAGAGCCAGCCTCGGCGCGCAGGCACACGGCCGCTCGCCCCCAGGAACAGCAGAGCTGGTGCAGCCGAAGCGAAGGGGGAAGCAGCCCAAGGTCTTAGAGGGCTCACACACCCCTCGGGTCCATTTTCTTCCTTGCAGCCAGCAGTTCTCCAGGGCGGCTAACCCCAAATCCACCGTTCTTTTGGCTGCAGCAAAAGGTAACTCCAAATCCTGATTTTGAGGGGCTTTGGGCAAGACCTGCGCTCAGGGACCACCGTATCTCCATGAGACATGCAACAGTTTCTGCCACAGAAGCAAAACAAAACAACAGAAAACCCAGTTGCAAAAAATATTTCCCTCCCGTTCTCCAGAGCCTGATGACACTAGCTAATACCTAAATAGTTTCTTGCAAAGGCTTGCCTTAACCAGAAAGAGGATCTCTTATTAAAGCATAAAATTAAACACTTCAGAACAAAGCTATTGGCACATTAATATGGAGATTCTGCCTCACCCCCCCTTCATCAAAATGCATTAGCCCTTCATGTGCAATTTGCATTGGAAAGCGTAGGAGCCACATAGCATTAACAGCTGTGAAATTGGTGTCATTCTTAAAGGTTAAAATAAACCCAGCTATTCTCTAAAGCTGCCAAGCATTTCTTTGCAAGATCTATGGCCAGAACCTTCATGAATCATGAATTTGCTTTTTTTGTGTGCTGTGGAAGAATCCTTCACCGATTACCGGGAGGCAAGAGCATTCCCTGCTCAGCGTTTGCAGGAAAGTCTCAGCACTAGGTATACAGTAAGACAAACATGACTTATCCAGCAGTACACATTTTAATTTGCACAGTAGTCCTTTAAAACTGGGAACTGGAATGGCAGCCTCCCCACTTCACTCTTGAGACAGTCTCTTGAAACTTTTCTAGCCAATGGTTACAGGAATTTGTTTTGCAAGAGTGTCATTTTGTATTTTTTCTTTTTATTACTGTAACAAGGCACAGATCTTAAAGTTAGTGTATTAAACATTCTGGTTACCCTACTGACCAAAACATTTAACATGAGAATCATTCTTTCCCCATGATTTTTCAGAAGTTAGAAAGATTATTCTCATGGAAAATCCATTAATTGCCAAGCCCTAAATAACAGTGTTTTGTTAAATAAGAGGAGTGAAGTGAGCAGGGCCTAATTGAAAACATATAGATGCAAATGGGAAAGATTCCCCTGGGACTACGTACCCTGGTCTCCAAGCCAGAGACTGACTTGCAGAAGATGCAACACTTGGACTGTGGGGGCAGAAAGTCCCCTGCAACCACTATGCTAACTGGATTTGGGGCTGGTTGAGAAATTGCAAGGACCTGATTACATTTTTATGCATTGCTTCAATTTGCAAGCATTTATTTCCAGCCAGAGCACGGAGTACTCTGAAGTGTGGACTCACATATTCCTGAACATCCCAGCCCCAGCCCTGAAATACTCACGTGCAACCAGCACAGTGCTCTGTGCCTGTGCAGCACTTGGAAAGCAAGGACCCTGCTCCCTAAACCACTTCTGCAACTCACAGGCACGGCATCTGGAGCTGGAAGGCAGAATTACTTCCATGGACTTTGGATTAGATCCTCTGATTGAAATCTTTCACAGAACAGACGTACATAGGGGTACTTTTAGAAGAAGATGAAAGCCAGGCACATTTTCCATTTTTCCTCAGAGGTTCAACATCACTCATACAGGCCACTTTAATCCCCTTAGGGTTCCTGGCAAAACCCATTGGCTCAGCAATCAGTATTTTGGAATAAAAGATACCCTCTCCATCCTCAGCCACTGTGAATTCAACTGCACTGGTTGCGTTTTGCTCCTCTCGGCAGCTTTACCATTTAGTACGTGTTAGGTAGCAGAGGGAGAGGCAGCAGTGTGCATCTTCCCTCTGCGCGGAGGACCGCGAAGAAGAGCATTGCCGTCGCCCTGCAACGCCCCACTCGCGATGCCAGGCTGCACGGGTGCCAGCGCTGGGGCTGAGCACAGCGTCACCCCCAGTTCGTGCAGCAGGTTAAATCCTGGCAGAAACGGGCCACGGACGGTTCGTTCGCAGCCCGGCTCTGCCTGCAGCCTGTTGGCTGCTTCGGCTGGCAAACCCCAAGCGCTGTTAAACACGCAGAGCTGCGCGGAGCCGTGTGTATTGTCTGGCTGAAGTTCGCTGCAGGTCGGCCTCCGAGCGAGATGATGAGTAACCAGGCAGCGCATCTCAGCAAGGAGCAAGGCTGCTTTCTGTAAAGAGGCTAGTCAGCATCCGCGATCCTCTGCTTGCTGATCTCCTCCAGCGGGCTCGACTCAACCGGCACATTTTGTCACTACACCTCACACCTACTTTGGCAGAAAAAGAAGCAGGGAGCTCTGAATAATGTATTGTGGTTTCCAAGCCAGCTTCCCTCCCCTCCCCCCTTTTTTGATCAAAACTGAACTTAAAATAGAAGAGGAAAAGGGCTTGCATAAATACCTGACAGCTGCTCTGAGCTTTCTCACTAGAGTTAGCACAGTAACATACAGAAGAGCAAGGAACATGACTTTTTAGCTTAGTCAGAAGACCTGCTTTGGCCCTTTTTGGGGTTGAGAGACAGGAGAGGTGTTAGCAACGTAGCTAGCAAGATGGTGTCTAGGCAGATAAGTGTCTAAAAAAAAGGAATCCAGGGAGATAGGAGGAGACCAAAGGAAGAGCAAAAGGATAAAAGACACCAGGAGGAAGGGCAAGGAAAAGCTCATCTGAGGCTTTCTGCCCCAGCTCCAGGGATGGTTTATATATCTGCCTAGAGAAATTTCATCTCCACCCATCTCCTAAGTGGGTATGCAATAATACAGAAAAGACCGCAGCTCCAGTGGCCATGCTTTTAAAACAGACCTTTGCCTTTTTAATATTCATTCACTAAACAAGAAAAGAAAATGGATTTTACAGAACAGAAATTTCCAAATCCCCATTTCCTGCATGGAACACAGTGTCAGGGTAAGTACGCGAACATTAGGGAGCACGTAAAGGCAAAGGGAGAAGAAACAGGGCTTTGAGGAAGAGTTAATGGTCCTCTCACAGTAACATCCTCAACATAGTTCACTTCTTGGCAGCTCGTTCTGAACCAACTCTGAGAAACAGAGACATCACTAAACGGGACAATCAATTTTCACGGAAGATAACAGCCCCGACAAGTTATCTTCGGAAAGAACAATCCCTTTGTAGTACTAAATTAAGATTTGTCTTCCAGATTGCAGTTGCATCAGATGGAAAGTAAAACCAGAGCAGCCACAAATTGATTGCCTTTTCTAATTGTCACTTAGCTGGTGTTCAGCCATAAGAATAAGCATCTTCAAGGCCTTATTTGAACTAGGACTTTGCCCCAGTTCTAGTCAGCATGTTTAAAGGTTGGGCTGGGAAATTCTCCTTCACATCTTCCAATGCCAAATGGCAGCGTCGCCCACTGCAAATGCCCAGATGCTGTGGGTGTTATCTGGGAAACGCCACTGCCCTGGGTTTTAGGGTTAAATAGAATAAAGGAAATCTTTTATCCTCATTTAATACTTGGGAAAGTATTAAAGAATCCAGAAACTTTAAGGCCTGGTCCACATGGGGATGATCCTATCAAGCAACCAACATCCCGGCTAGATCATAGAACAAAATCAGGACTTTATCCTGGCCTCTTCTGTAGAGGCAGAGCAGTACCAAAGTCCACCACCCTCATTCCAAGATTAGCAGAATTTAATCTTGCATGCTTTTCATACAAAAATTCAAGACGAGGCACTACATAAAACATGAACGTGTTGATTATGGAACAGCCAGGGAAAGCAACTGTCTCACTGATAGTGGCACCAACCCAGACCTACCAATCAAAGTGTTTTTCCAAAAACAGAACAGTAATTTTTTGGATGCTTTTCTTTTCTACAAGAAAAGTGATCAGAATCCTCTCAAATATGTTAGGAAAAAAAAAAAAAAAGCCAAACAGAACAGAGAGCCACCACCAACCAACCCCATCCAATAAGTTTATTTTTTTAAAAAGTGATATTTATGAAGTCTGTCATAATTTTCAAGTCCATCCTTAGTAATTTTGGCCCAATTACTTAACAAGGTGACATTCGTACAAGTACACTGCATATGCATCTGTGTGCATGCATGTTTTTGATAGTTTTAATTCTCTGAGCACCTTCAGCTATACTTGATGGAGAAATAAAGACCTCAGTGTCCCTCATCCACCCTCTACTCCGTGAACGTCAGTTGCTGGAAAGGATGGTTGTTGTGGGAAAAGCTTCAATTGCCCGCAATCCCCAAACATGGGGAAAAATTAATCCCAGTGCTTGAGAAAATACTGCCTCGTTTACCAAGGAAGGGTAAATATTTCCTGCCAGCTCCTGTCCCGCTGCAGGACGAGCTCAGGGGTCTCCAGCCACCACTGCGCAGAACCCCACATAGCCCACATGGCATCCCACCACCCACAAAGTGCTCAGTTAAGACCTGACTGGCATGCTACAGATGTAATTTGAAGTTTAATCTCTGGTGATATTTAAGCCACGGCTGACAAAGCCTGAGAAAACTGGGAGCCCACCTGCACTATTCACAAAGTCGGGCTGAACGACCAAGAAGGTTCACTATTTTTGTCTTGGTTCTCCCACTTTTTGGCCAATCTGCTTGGAAATTCCCCTCTTCTCCCAAAGTATACCCTGTCCTTCGCTACAGTAAATGTGCTTTCCATTCAATGGCTTGGAAACCTCGGACATTGCCAGCTTCCCATAGTGGGAGAACTATCAGCGGGGTGACAAGACAACGTGGCCAACAGCCAGCTCATCCCAGAGACATTGCTCCATTGTAATGAGATTCGCCTCGCTGCCGAACAGCGAATCCAAGAACTGCTAAAGTTTTCAAAGCTTTAATCATGTTATACCAGGAAGCTACTCATTTCTCAGCCCAGATAAACATTTGTTGGCAGTGAGACTGGAGAGATTAAGACAACTCAGCTTATGACACCTTGGCGACACAAGGAGGCATCCTTGTGGTGCCCGTTATAAGGGTTTGGGGTAATATTTTGAGGGATTTCAGAGCAATTCTGAAGCTTCCTGTTAAGCAAAGTGTTCATTGCATTCCAGAGGAAGGGGTCTGGAATAACTACCAAAAATTGCTTAGGTATTTCCCCAAGAGAACACACACGTATGGTCTCACTCCAAAACACTCACTGACCAGGCCCTGGGTGCAGGGTATCGGAGTTCTTCTAAAGTGCCAAAATGAGGATTAGTTAATTAGCAGCATTATATATACTGCTAGAAGAGGCATGTGTGCAACAGGGTAACACAAGGATTCACGTTACAGGAATTGCGAATCATTTCTTTGGGGCTGTTACACTTTTGGGGCCACTCCTGCAGCAAACCAGTCAAGCCCAACGTAGCGAACAATAGGGGATGGGGGAAAAGAACAAAAAAGAAATCAAGGAGGAAGCTTTTGAGAATGCTCTAGTTCTAAAAATAGCCCAGAGTTTTGGTTATTTTCGTGTACAATGCCACCAGGCAGCCAGCTCACGCAGCAAAATCTGCAGACTCATTCCCTTCGCACCAGCTCTGCACTTCAGCACGGCTTCCGGGAATAAAAGTGCAAATTTGGGCAAGGATGCAAAGAATGCAGCGTTGCTCAGACACTCTGGTTACGAGAAGCAGTAGAAGGCCCTAATACAGGCACAGAATCCCATCTAAATATACAGGCAGAAACTGAGAATAGCCTGCGACAGTCCCGTTCCAAAAGCCCACTCCAAACCCCCGGAAAGCCGCTCTGCGACTTCAGCAGGCTGCGGTCATGCCCTGGCCGTACCGAAGGGCATGGTAAACTGGGCTGGCAATAGCCCTTTTCCACCCGAGCTGTGCAAGGGGCAGGCGACGCCTCCAGTAGCCTATCGACTTTTCAGAGGCTACAAGAATAAAATTACAATTTGGAAGTGAAATCACCGCTGCGCCTGTGATGGAGACCAGAGCTATTTAGGGATTAGATTAGCACAGAGACTTTATGAACCATCAGCTGCACGGCTGGGAGGGAATCAGCGGGCTGCTGGCCTGGGGACCAACTGCTAATAGAAAAGGGGGGGCAGGGGAAGAGAAAGGCTGGAGGTTGATATCTAGCAGTTAAATACATTTTGGTCGCTGGTCCAGACCGTTCAAAGGATTTGCCAGGCTTGTGCCTGCCTTCCCATCCCCCTGGCAGCCTTTTAGCCTCAGCTTCCTCATTAAAAAGCTGAATAGAGCTGCACTTTTTACACGTTTCTGCTCGCTCAGGAAGCCCCAGCACCCAGGCAGCCCTGCTCCCTTCCCAGATGCCTCCACAGGCTCTCTACCAGCATGGCCAAAAGCTTCCCATTAGAGCAAGATCCAGCTCATTTTCGGTGCATGGAGTCGGGGCAGGGGGGGAGGAGGGCTACAACCTAGCAGCAGTTAAACTGGTCATAACACCTATGGATATCCGTAACCATGGGACCTGGCCACAGGTCAGACCCAGGTGTCCTCACCAGAATTAAAATGGCATAAAATCTACCGACTAGTCCTCACCTACACTCTGCTGCGTTAGGGAGCTGTACTACGTGCCCAGACACCTTTTTCTGGGGAAGCTAACTGGTGCCAGCATGCACAGGACGCTGCACCATCAGACGTCTCCCAGGTATTCTCTGGGCAGCCTATTACGCGTCCAAAAGAGGTTAACATAAAAATTTGGTAAGTTATTAAATAAGGTGAGTATTTTAGCACAGTTACAGTTAGAAGGGGCGTTCAAAAAGGCTATGAACTTCTGTTTGAGAGATGCCTTGCATCAAGTTATCCTTGCAATATATTGCGTAGCTGCCTGAAGTTGCTACGGGTTATATTAGAGCCCTAGACAGTTGTCCGACAAATTCCTGGTAAACAAAGAAGACAAAGCTGGAACTCGAGCTATGCGCACGTCTATTTATGTTTGCTGGTTGCAAGTTATTTCTTTAGTAAACGTTTCCTGTTTAAGAAACATACAGCATTTTAGCTCTGCACGCCTGCAACCTAACGCCCTCGGACCCTGACTCCGAACAAGCCATCCTCACTTCCCAGGTTAACTGGCCAACACATCTTCCAGAGGTTTCATCTTTGACATTTTTTTTTTTTTAATAAAAGAGGCTGCCCTGAATGTGTTTCCAGGATATTGACAGTCCTCCACACTGCAAACTTCATCTCTGCAAACATAAATCACTTCTGATTCAGTTACTATATAAATACACAGTTCGATGGACAGCAGCTACTTAAAAATAAAATATATATAATTATACAATGCACAGAGTACATGTAACTACAGATATTTAGCTGTAGAATTTGATTTTACTCTATTCACCTTTTACATTCATGTGGTGATTCAATTTGTCCTTTGGTTTCTAACAGAAGCCAAGCATTAAATTTGACTGACAAGTAAATCCTACCCACATAGGGCAAAATCTGCAGGAAAGCAAGGCATAAAAAGGAGAGTTTCCTTCCTCTTCCCCCCACCAGTGAGTTTACTGCATTAATGAAGCCTCACACACCACCACTTTCTCTCCTCTTTTTACAGGGAAGAAGAACTGATGCACGGACCTAATCACTCCTGCAGACAGCACAGGGCATCCTGGCCCTGGCTGCTCCCCCTGCTCACAGTTCCCCCCACCAGCAACCCCAAATCCTGCTCATTCCTATTTCAGCAGGACATCTCATTTTCACCCAGCGCAGGAAGAGCCCTTTGGCAGCCCAGCTTCTGCTCTCCTTGCCCACTCGCCCTCCTGACAACAGGTCCGTTGCTCCGCGAAGAGCCGCTGCTGCCTCCGGTCGCAAACCACCTTGGGCAATGTTAGAACAAAGCTGCTTGAGGCCGTAACATATAACATGTAACATATATAACATACAACAAAGCACCCTTGAGGGCAGAAGCTGCAGCCTCTCCCGCAGGTGCTTTGCTCTCCAGCCAGCGCTCGGGAGGAGACGGGCTCCCACCGGGAGCGTGCCTGGTCCGGGTTCCTCGCAGCGCGCCCCGCGGCCGCAGCCTTGCTGTCCGCCTCTTAAGCCGAGGGATCAGCGCTTCCCGGGCCAGCAGAGCCTGCTCGGCCACGTAGCGGCGCGTCCGCTCACAGCATCTTTCCTGGCAGGAACACGCAGGCAGGACATCGCTGGACAGCCAGCAGCGTCCCCGACTGAAAGCATGTGCTCGGCGGCGAGCGCCCTAATGAGCTCTGTCTCCAGCTTGTCACTCCGAGCCCATTAGCGCAACGATAGGAAGGCAACGGGGCTCCCTTCATGGGGCCCCAATTCAGCAGCCTCAGCTTTGCTGCCGGGTGGAAATGGCCCTCTTCTTCGGGGCCAGRCTGCCCAGCGTGACGGGGGGCTCTTGCCCCCCACTAGCCTTTGGAGCCCTCACAGTCCTCGAAGCCMCCCAGCAGGAAAGATCTCCCGTGTACATGGCTGCATACGTTCTCCCTGTCAAGTAGGGCAGATTTTGGCAATCAGACCCCGGAGTGGTGCACACGTAGCTTATAAAAAGGGATTCTTCTTTACCTAATCAGTTTTAGAAGTTTTGAAAACAAAACACAAAAACCGATTTCATTTTGATTTAAGCTCTTAGGGAATCTTGCTGACAAAGGACTACAACATAGCTGAGATGCAACGCGCTCTCTGAAAACCAACTTTGCTTCATCAGATAGCTGCTAGCAGAGCAAAGGGATGCAGCTAACCTCTACAACACACGGCCCTCTTGCCTTTAAACACGGCGGGGCTGGACCCGAACGCCCCACGCCTAGGGAAGAGGCTGGCAGCACAGCGGCCCGCGTCCGCATCCTCCAAGCGGAGCTGAAGGGGGCTCAGCGGAGCCGCACGGGGATCCAGGAGGCAGGAACATGCCAGCTGTGAATTTGAATGGAGCTGCTTTGCAAGAGAGCAGAACGCTGCTGCTATATTTGGCTAGTCCCTGAGAGATTTTGCTGGGAAGGAGCATCTGTTTCATTTGATGCAGTGCCCATCACCCCCCTAAAAGCATCTTGCAACCAGCCATCACCAAGGGCAGCACAAGAGGGGGCAACCTGTGGCCGCTCTAAAGGGGATGCCTGGGACCRCACCTCAGAGAAACGGGATGTTCTCGGCCAGAGAGGGAGGCTCTTGTTCGTGTCACCGTATGCACCCCGTCCACCTACCCGAGACGGAGTGGGCACTGCAAGATGAAGCCACCAGCACTCACAAGGCAGAGTGGAAAACGCTGAACTTATTCCTCACCAGGACAAAGACGCAACCTAACAGTAAAACCAGTTCTTCCATTAGCTTCAGGTTGTGATGGCTGTGAGTGATACTACTCTCTGCTCTACTTATTTCATCTTGGGGCAGATCCAAGCTGGTAAGTGTCTTTAAATTACAGTAGAAAGGTAGGACTATACAGTCACCTGCAGAAATGTGATAGCTGCTCGTTACAGCCACAAACCTGCAGCGCAGGACGCGCCACACTGCTGGGAGAACAGCACTCACCCCACGTGCCCRCACACGGCCCTCCTTCTCCAGAGGCCACCCGTTTGTCCTCTCCAGTCACCACATCGTCAAAACAGAAATGCAGAATCAGTAGAGGGGACCAGATTTTCAGAGCATCCGTATTTAAGCATCGTACTTCCCAACATTTTGTAGGCATCCAATATTTTTTGCAATCACAGGGCCATTTGTTTCAGCATAAAGCCACACTTATGCCAAAAAGCTAAGGGTTATGGAGCAAAGCTGGTGCTGCCCGAGTCCAAGCTGTGTGACAACATTTGGCTCCAGGAGAGCAAGACAGGGGCATCACACAATCCACATAGACCTGAGGGAGCAGTGCGTGCACACGGGGAATGCCCTGAAGTGCTGCAAGCTTGAGGATCCCAACTCAAGTGGTCACAGCACAYGGCACAGCAGTATCTACCTTGGCGCTCACAGCGGCTGGGGCTGGAGGTCCCAKGCCCTTCCCGAACGGCAGCTCTGCGGGGGAAGCGGGCCGAGAGCAAGCCGATTCCTCCCAATAGATGGCAGCAATGCATGGAGACACGGGCGCTTCCCGGCCCTGGGCCGGCTCAGGCGCAGGTAGCACCTCGGCGGAGGCGAGCCGCGAGCGGACCCGGGCGCACCGGGCGCCGGCCTCCGCGGCGGCCGGACCACCCGGCCTTCCCTCCGTCACCGCCGCCGGATTATTTGCGCGCTTGAATGGAAGCGGCTTCCTCCCCCCAACCTTCCCTGCGCCCTCCCCGCTGCGGTCCTCCACTACTTTTGTTCGCTGGGGCAGGCTATTAAATGCCGGCTGGGGAAGAGGCCCGTAGCAGCGAGCGAAAGCACTAGATGTACTCTGAAAACAGCCCGTGTCAATGGAGCCGGGGTTTTGTTACTGCGTGTCCCTAATCGAACTCTTTGTGACTTAATCACGCTTTTGGCAGCGGCGTAAGAAACAAGCAATGAATCAAGTTATTGTATTTCCTGGATTTTACTCTGCTATTGTAGTGTGCGACCCCAGCGAATATGCCGATTCCACTTCTTCGCCTGGGTTAATTCCTCCAGCCCTCCAAACCCAGCCAAAAGGGCTTTTTTGGAAAGAGCAGTTTCGCTAACACTACGCGGTATATAATGGTTTAAAAATCTCATCTAGAACAGCTAAATCTCTGCAGAGGGAACAGGGGAGAGAGCAGAAAGGGAAAACGGAAAGGGTTCAGACATGTTGGGAGCCGGGAAACCACGGAAAGAAAAAGCAGTAAGAAGTTGCTTTACAAGTACAGGCCTCCTACTTTGTTAACACATTTAAGTAATGTGAATTGCAGAGCACTGCAGTATAAAGAGGCATTTGTAATTGATTAATCTATGTTTTCCATTTTCTAATTAAAGAGAAAAGAAACCCTAATTATTCCACTCTGTACCAGGCAGCAGAGCAGGCACTACGGAATAAGCCATTTCCCCTTGCCCGATCCCGCGCGTTGCAGAAACCCTCGACGCCAGCGCTCCCCCAGCGGGGCCTGTGCCTGCCCGCCGGGCGCTGCGCGCGGCGCCGGGAGCCCCGGCAAGCGCCGGGCCCCACCGTGCACGGGCTGCGGCACGGCCTCCCCCACGTCCCCRTCACTGCGGAAAATAGGATCGGCTGGAGAGAAACGGGAACCCGGGCACCCCCTGCCATCGCTGCATCGGCAAATTTGTTGGGCGACGCAGAGGCTGGCTGGTAGGGGAGACCGAGAGGACGACGGGCTCCCCTTCCCCTCCCCTTCCCCGCTTGGACGAGGCAGGACGGAGCAATTTCTTGTTAACACACAAGACGTGCCAGTAATGTGGTTCCTACTGGTAAAATCCTATGCCATTGCCTGGCCTGAGGAACTGGGAAAACCACAAAACCCTAATTTGCTACAGTCACGTGCCCGGCTTGCAAGATGCAGCCATCTCAGACCTGTCCTCCAGGAGAACTAACCGCACCACTTTGCCCCTAAGGAGTCACTCCGGGCAGGTCGCGCGACTCTCGACCATGTGGCTCCGGTTTCCGCACGGAGCAGGTGGCGATACGCAGCCGAGAGTGGACGCCGAGCACACGCAGCCTGGGTCGGGGGAGCTCGGAGCCCTTGTTGCAGCGGTACTGTGGGGTCGGATCACAACTTTTTCCACTTTTCATGATTTAAAAAAAGCTTTGAGAGAAAAATATTTCATAATTAGACAGTGGGACTCATTATTCCAAGATATTGTTGAAGACACGTAGGAGGACTTTAAAAAAGGGCTTAGACATGAATAAAGAATATGCAGTTTAAAGCCAGGCAAGGGTTTAGAAGGGAACATAAAACCCTCATGCTTCAAATTGAGACCCAATTTTAATAATCGGGAGTTGAGAGGAGTATTATTTTCTGTTCGGTACCAGTGTCATCCTCCTTACTAGCACCTCTTAACTGGTGGATGAAGGTGTTTCTCAGTGTAATATGGAACTGTTATTTCCAGTCTCAAAACAGACTGATGCAATTACTGACATTACCCCAAAACAACAGGAATGCCTGTTACACAGCACCTGAATGGGGGAGGTTTCAAGTAAAGCCCTTTTGAGGTGGACGAATAAAGCATGGTAAGACTAAGCGTCTGTCCCTTGTGTGAAGCAGGTCCTAAAAACCATCTTCAGAGACCTCTGAGGTGGAGTTGGATGATGAAGTGCAATCASCACAGGGTAAATGCTCAGTTTTTCCTGTGCAACTGTAGCAGAGGACCCAAATAATCCTAGGGGTCCGTTATGCCAGCTGCAATACAAACCCCTAGACATTGTTGCAAGATTATTTTGGTATTTACAATACAGACAAGTTACATGAGCGTAGGAGGTGCTGTTGTCTCCAAGTTAGCAGTGGACAAGTCAGGCACAGATTGAAGATCCAATTCCCCATATCCATACATATGTGCTTAATTTCAAGCATGAGTAATCCTTTAAATCACAGACTTTAAGGAACCACTCATGCTTGAAATTAAGCACACATGTGAATGTTTGCAGGGTCAGGCCTGGATGATCATCTGCCTCAGTTTCCACCTGTTAAGCTGGAGTGCCATTTTTACGTTGCCGTTTTTTTCCAGTTCCAGCTGGGCACTGTGGTGGCTGGGCTGGTGTGCAGCACTACAGTTAGCACATCATGGTCCTTACGCTGCAGCTTTGAGAGGCTTCTTTTCTACAAGTAATAAAATTAGTCAATTATCCCTAATCTACTGAAGAAGCAAAAAGTAGAACTGTAAATGCAGAGAGTAAACTCAATTTGGCCTCCACCATTCTCGTTCAGTGCCAAGGGAGCTCAGAGGGGAACAACGAGCTTCAGCCCACCAGCTGGATTTCTCCATGATGTGCCTCACGGCATCGCCCCAGGCAGCAGGGTAACAAGTACTGTTGAATTTTCAGGCCAGTGTCAGCCAAAGGCCTTCACAGAGAACTCAGGTTTCACCTATGCTAATTCACCGGGCAGTTAAATGATACGCCTTCAGACGATTTTCCCACTGGGGAGGTCTCCGAGAGGACTGTTTGATGTCACTGAGGACTGACTGTATTTTTCCTACTYGAATCCCTTTTGTAGTTTCCAGCTGGATGAAATGCCCATACCTGCTTTCCATCCTGGGCCTCTCGCAAAGAGCTGCTAAGCTTCTCCCCAGTACCGCGGGGATCCCAGTTAGCCCTTGCCACAAGCAGCACCTGCCAGCCCTGGTGCCACGGGAGCCCTTCCACAGTCCCTTGGGCTGCCTGCAGCTGGGAGAGACCGAAGATGGATAGGAAGGCACCGTTTGCAAAGCACCACGGTGCCTGGGCCACATGYCGAGAGCAGGAGGCAGCGGAGCCCTGGGCAGGCTTTGCAGGGCAGCTGTGGCGGGCAGCACGGTCCTGCCGCCGCAGGTGCACAGCGCGCCAGCCACTGGGGATCCCCCACTTCTCAAGGGGCAGGTTAAGGGCATCAGGGTCTGCTCTGAGATGAATATAGTTACTTGCTTCTAAATGGCAAGGAAGATTTGGGATGGAAAGATCCCATTTCCATCTGTGATGGTATGCCTGAGAATAGAAGTGAGATTGCTGCTTTATTTCCTCATTTTGCTGAATTACAGACCCTTAAAATAAGTAATATCAGATATGACCTCTTACTGGAGCTCTCTGCCCTACAAATAACACAGCTGACATCTGTTGTAATGACTGCAATAGTCCCTTATCATCTGAGCCTGTTGTTATTACCTGCCTTTTCTTCCATGAGCAAAATTACTTATGATGTTCCCACAATTGGATGTATATATTTTGTAATCTCAGGCACACTCTTACTCTGGCAAATGCAGTTGTCTGAAGAGCAGCCAACCCATTAACAGTACATTTATGGTTAACTAAAGTCAGATAAGGGAATTATTTGAACTGAAAGTTGAACTATATTTGTTCTCAAACCTAGCCAGTGTTTGAACAGAAACAAAATATCCTGTAAATGATACACTAGAATATTCACACTGCAAGAGTCATGGCTGGATCCACACTAGGCAACAGTCACAAGACTATATTCATAAAATTCACAACCACTATTTCAGAGCAAGACCCAACCAAGTGGGTAAGGTATTAAACTGGGAATTACAGAGACCCACAGCCTATTCCTAGCTTTGCTGCACAACCTTGGCCAACTTATATCATTTCTTTCTGCCTCTGTTTTTCCCTCTGTTCCTTTGTCTGTCTTGTCCATTCACAATTTATGCTGCTCAGGACAAAATAGGTATTGTAACATTTCCTTGAGGTCCCACCTGAGCTCCTGGCTGCAAGATACTGGATGCCAGGCTAGGCAGCTAGCAAGAGAAGCACTACCCAGCTGGTCTGGAGCCCCCAAGTCCTTCACAACCACAAGAGAGCCAAACAAAGGCCAAAAACAATGTTTTTAGGAAACCACCTTTTTCCTCAGGAGAGTGAAACCACTCAGTGACACAAATACACGGCAAATTAGATGCACCTGAAAACCCCAGACAGAGCTTTGCATATCTTTCAAAACCACTTCAAACAGTTACTTCTGAGGGCCTACTCTCTTGCTTAGAGTAAAAGGAGAAAAGTAATAATAAAAAACACAAAATAAATGAAAACTTACCAGCTAGAAGAAACATGAGCCCATAGGAAACAGCTAGCAACCAACCACCCCAGGAGCAACATGCTTTCTCTCCTGCTGGCTTCAATTTAAAGAGCCAGAGTACAGGTAAATAGGGAAATGCAGCTCAGGCTGAATGTTAAGACAGAAAGAAAAACAGTAAAGGGAGAAATTCTAAACCTGGTAGATTTTCATTTCCCTGCACCTTGTGAGACTATAAATTACTACCACTGCAGCAAAGAGGAAGTACTTCGCCCAGGGAGTACAAGACAAGGGGAAGTACGAAAGCCGGCCCGACAAATCTGCCTAATGGTAGTGAAGGAGCAAGACTTCATAATAACAGAGGATGTTGGTAAAGAAGATCCTGGACATATTTTCCTATCTGATGCTTGTTATTTTAGTATCTGGGTAAATACATGTAGACATTGAGGTGTTGCACTGATCCTGAAGTTGGAGCTGGGATTCTTTATTGGCACTGTCATGGCCTGGGCTCAGTAAATCTCCCAAAGGAGATTTAGACATTTGTCATCCATAAGAGCAGTTTAGAAGTTCAGTCCTGTCCAGGCTGATGTGCCCTCCTGTCTTCCTAGTGGAGGTTGTGCTTTAACCCCTGGACAAAACACTTCAGAAAATTTTTAGAAGTGAAGCAAGTTTCCTTCCTCCTGGTGTCAAGCCAGAGCTTGACATGTTGGAATATGAGACATAAATCTATCCCTGCTCCATGCTTGCTTTTGGTGTTCTGTGGACCACAGGGGACTCACTGCCTGCCCTTGCCTTCTCCCCATGCTAAAGATAAGAGGATGCAGGAAAGTAGAGGGAAAAATATGAGAATTAATATCTTTTTAATGATCTGGAGAAAGATTTAAACTGTTGAAATCCTCCCATTGTTAATCAGGTGATTCATCCCTTACCYATCAGCACATTAAATTGCAAGAGAATTTTTTCCTGCCCTGCCTTTACGCTCAGCCCAATGATCTGAGAGTCTTCCTGAGCAGATGTAATCCCCAGGTACAACAATGTGAGCGGTTGCTCTCAGCAGGATCTGTCCACGACTCTATTTCACAGCACTGACATGTCACCAGAACATAGTTCTCTGCAGAGGGAACTAAGTGAAGGAAACCACCAAGAACTTGGCTCCACATTATCACCCAAATCACTAGTAAATYATCTACTTTATTATAGGAAAGGCGTACTTGGAGCAAAGAAAGACAAGAAAGTTCATCCAAACCCCTTGATCTGAATCCCCTTTGGGCACAATAAAAATATGTTCTGGTTTTCTATTCCTTTATAGATCGCAAGCAATGAAAGCTTCAAGTTCACCAACCATCCACAGTGCTTGGCTTCAGTCAGAATAGATGGTATCTGGGGCTTTTGGAAAAAAATTAAAAGGATTGGAAGATGTCTATAGCTCTGACACAATTATTGATGGGCCTTCAATGAGTGTTGGCCGGAAAAATAATCAAAAGCGGGAATTGAGGAGAAAAATGAGACAATAAAGCTCAAAAAGCTTCTTTTTGCTAATGCAAAACCGCACAAAATTACTGGGCTTCTGACATTCTGTAGGTGTCCACAGAGTTCACTGCAAAATCACTGCAAGAACTTACTGCACAAAAAGAGACAGGGCCAACATCTGACCAAAAGAGATCTCAAATAACAACAAAAAAAAAAAAAGATTTTAGTTACATCTGGAGGAGGAGCAGTCATTGAAGGCAGCCTGGCTTAAAGCCATGAGTGTGCRTATGTACAAACTTCCTTTGACTTTCAGTTCACAGACACTTTATAGTCTGAAATGATAGAAAAGGGTTAATCAGCTGAAGAACTGAACCTAGCACTTTTACATCTATCTACTTCTGCTCTGCAAGAGAACAATTTGGGAGAAGATTGATCCATGTTTTCCTCGTTTTGGGATAGTCAGAAGTTTTGGTCAGGCCAACATTATCCTTGCTAAAAAGCAAAATTCACTAATGAGAGCCTCCACAATGCTGTGCTCAGAGAAGTGGGACAGATCCAGCCTTGAGCTGGTCTTCTCCCCAAAGATGAATCTACTCATGGAAAAAATCCAGCATAGCAGAAGTCATCTTCCCATGGTCACACAGCAGATGGGTGGTGGAGAAACAATTAAAAAACCTGATTTATGATCTCTTCTCCAACACCCCTCTGGTGAATTCTTGTTGATTTCCAGACAAACTTGCTCTGAGACCCTGGGGRGTGCACAGAGCAGCTTCATGCAGGAGCGAGGCTGAGCATCGATTACAGCTCAGAGCAAGGTAGCATGACAACAGCTGAAATTACTACAGACAGGATTCTCAGAGCCTACAAAGAAGTGGGACTGACAGTCCTTCCAGAAAACTGAAAAGGCTTTGGCAAGATAAATAAACAGTAGTTATCCACTTCTTGGGAGAGACTTAAACTGGATTCAAGAGTTTTCTCATGGTTCCACAAACAACTGTCTTTATCCATAGCTCATCTCTGTGTCAGATTGAGATTTCTTGTCTCCCCCCACAACATGTTGAAAGAAAAAGTGAAAAGGTTACACATTTATCTTATTTCTTCGTCTCCCAGGACTTGTCTTTACTTTTCTCCTATTTCCTTAATGCAGAGGGAGAGAGGGAGAGAGAGAGAAAAAGGAAACAAAAAAGTTCTCCATGGAGAATTCAATTCAGCAGAATTACACTGCTCTTACGTCCGCTCCGAGGCTCTCTCCCACGCATAGCCTGTGGCTTCCAGCACAATATCTGCGCAGCCCCAGCACTGTGTCAGCTTTGATAAGAGCCCCTGTGTAATCAGTGCAGTACCAGTTATCCGGCTACAATATTGTATGATTTCCTCTTGTGGCTTCTTCATTCCTGTTTATAATTAAAGTAGGACTTCTTGCCATGCCAAAGGCTATATAAAAATAAGTAATAAGTAATAAAGTGATGGCACATATCCAAGAGCTTGCTGCTGCCATTCTTATTCTTGCAACATAGTAATATACGGTAGTGGTTAATAGCATTAAAGTTTTGGGGTTTGATTAGACTGTTTGTTTTTAGTAGTTATAGGAGGATGCAGCCAGCCTAGGTGAAGAAAAGGGCTCATGTGGTTTAGGATTACTGGATATTTAGCCTTTATATTTAGAAAACACGTTGGATCRTTTGCTGGGCTTTCTTCACAGCATTGTGTTCACTCCACTACAATCAAATTGGCCTAAAGTCATAGCAGGGCAGGTGGTTAGAAGCTCAGCCCTGGAGCCAGAACTTGTTCCATCCATTAAAATTATTTGTGTTGGATAATTAGCACAAGCGCTATGGAAATCGTGGCCCCATTGTGTAAATACATATGATGCCCCCAAGAGCTTGAGATTTAAATAGACAGGAGAGACAATGGGCAAATTAGCCAGTGCTACACAACAGGTCATCGAGAGCCAGGAGTCCCACCCCGACTTCCCATTTTCCAGGACAAAGTGTTCTCCTTGTTAGACCACACAACTTCAAAGTGCTCCAAATCACAACCTCATGCTTAAAAATTCCATATCTCCCTCCAAGTGCCTCAAGTCCTCGTCCCTTAATCAAAAGGATGTAGGGATAAGGAGGAGGTCTCCTGTGTCATTATTTTTCATTTCCCTGCTAGTGTCAGAAGCTGTATCTTACAATGGCCTTCAAAAAAACCAAACAATCTTGCTTTGTTTCATGTGGGAGACAAATTCTCTTCCTTACCATGTATATTTGTGGGGCATAACTATTGAGCAACTCTTATTAATTCTTTCTTCTTAAGTAACTTCTGAAGGCTCTGTGAAATCAGCTAGGGACTGCACAGACACAGGCTATCATTTCTCCAGTGACCTTGCAGGTATTGCCATTTGGCAGGTGAGGGTCTAAGAAGCAAGGAGAAAAAGGGTCTCAGATCACACAGGATGTCTATGGGAGAGAAAGGAATTGATCCYGGATTATCTAAACCATCAGCTAGTACCATAACCTCAGGACCATTTAATTGTATTTCACTTGCTTCTGCTGGTAAGAAAACCAAACTGAGAACAAAAATAGCATAGGACTAATCCAAGAAGTACGAAGTAAGTATTTTAAAATACTTAAAAATTCAGGGTGATATCTTTGCCTGTCTCCAATACTTTTTTTCTGCTGATCTCACTGGCATGAACTCACTTAGGGAGCTGCACAGGTTCCCAAACAAAGGCTCCTACCCATTCCGGATTTGCACATGAAAAACACTGCTCCCTGTCCCTCTGAGTCACCCCTTGGCTGCCAAGCCAAGCCTAACCAAACCAAACCAGCAGCTTGGGAGAGGGTTCCCTGCCTTTGATATCTTTGGCCTGAAACAGTCTTCCCCTTTCATACACCTGAGAAAACATTCTCCAATGAACCTCCTTTTCTTTCACTTTGCTGCAGCCTTTCACACTTTCTTAACTTCATCTGCATTCCTTAATGAGAATGTAAATATGGTGCTGCTGTGAAACTCTGAAGGTCTCAAAATACTTAACAAGTATGGATCAATTAATCCAACAATCCTGCAAGAGGCAGAGAAGCACACAGAGCCACTCTATTGTATGCTGTAGGCATTACTCAGGCTACTGAGAGCACCTCAGATTTGGCCCATCTTGGCTGTACATTGTCCTCCTCTCATGAAGGCTCATTTTATCTCAGCAACCCATCTAGAATTTGGGGTGTGTAACACAGCCAGAAAACACATAATTTGCACATTTCCTTGCATATGTTTCACTTCATTGTCACCTCAAAAAGGTACTTTCTAGGTACCTTCCCTAATTAAAAGGACTTAAAGTCATCTGGGGTGAATGGTAGGCAGAAAGGACTGGATGAGACTGGTAGCAGCTTGGATCGTGCCTTTAGGATGTCTCTTTTTATTACCCTTATTATCCCTCTACTTCTGTGTTTTGAAGACTCYGGAGTATCAGGTTGCCTAGAAAAGTTTCCATCATTAGGCCCGATTTTTWACTCATTTAGGAAGACATAATTCTGAAATTGTTGGAGCTATGCTTATGCAAATCCTTCTGSAAGCACAATTCAAAGCCTGCTGTGGTTGAGGCCTCATCCACTCAAGAGTACTGACTTCATCCTGTGTTAGATCAGGAGCCTGATGAGGGTAACTGCCCTGGCTTTCCCTTAAAGGAGTCTGAAGCCCCATTTAGCAGCTTATTCACTCCCGTCGTTTCATACCAATGTTTACATGCACAGAAAGCCCTCTGCACCTCACCAGCGAACCCCTTCCTCCTTAGCACAGCCTGGAGTTAGGGGCTGTCCTTTTCTGTTCCTGTCAGAGCTCGTGGGGAAGCTCTGAGTACAGCCTGTTTCTAATTTCCACACATTGAATGAGACTTGCCACTCCAGTGTATCCAGCTTGGGATGAGAAGATAGACGTTAGCCACAGACCCTCCTTTTTGTGGTTTCCCAAGTGTTTTGGTTTTTCCTCCCATTACACATGCAATTTTTTTCTGGAGATATGAAAATCTGCAGGGCAAGCTTTTAAAAATAACAGTTGTTTTTTGGTGGTGATAGTGGTAGAGCAGAACAGATCCTTACAGGCCTGACTGCAGCTTCACCAATGTTTGCCTGCTGCAAACGTGCCGTCAGTAGCCTTCCTATGAATGCAATCTAAACAAGAGTGGACATATGGATCCAGCCACTGAATGCCCCAGCCACACAGAGAACTTATTCACTGGTGAATCAGAAGCAGAAGTTACATACTTGGTTCCTCAGCTCTCATTTGTGTTTACTCTCCACTTCTCTCCCAGCCACAGCCTAGGCGACAGACAGATGCAAACCTCACTGCAATGAACAGGAATCATTCTGCTGATTTCACTGGCCTTTGGGTTACGACATAGTGGGGTTTTTTCTGCTTTTCAGCTATTTTTTTTTCTGTTTCCCATCTTAGCCTTAAGAATTCAGCAAATCCTCCAAAGAGTTTGTTATAATGAAAATGATGACCCAAAGCTCCACGCAGGATTTATCTGTTCTGTGGATTTCTACAGGGCATAGCACCATGGCATCTGACATACCTATCTTTTACCATATCTATCCTCACATCACTCCRGACTAAAGTATAGAGGCTAAGAACCCCCGGATGCCTGGATTTGCCTCCAAGACAGGTTGGAGTTCAATTTTGCTACTTATCCTCCTTGCTTACCTGCTGATCACCTTCAGATATGGCTCAAGGGTGTCCAGGAGCTATCCCCGAGCAGAAAAACATCAGGCACATCTTTGTACAGGTCCCCAGGCTCTTCTTGTGGCTATGATGAGTTGGATGGGAGTGGAGTCACATCCTGTCCTCCTGCAGACCCTCAGAGTTTAGCCCTTCCTAAGTATATCAAGGATGCACGGAGCACAGTTATCACAAGGCAAATTGCCAGCGAAGATGGAGTGTGTGGATCGTTGGGGTTGGGGTGCAGAAAGCCTGTCCTGAGCTTTCTACTGCCACTGCAATTTATACATACCAAAGAGCCTSGGCAGACAGGAGTCTTGACGGCATTCCTCTGTTCACAGCGAGGAGCAGTAATACTGCAGAACTGTAGGAGTAGGTCTAACAGGCCAGGCTCTGCAAGAGAATGGAGTGAAAGCTCTGTTAAGCCATGCTACAGTCTGGCCCTAAGCATTTTGAGTCATGCAAAGGTAAAGTCATGTACTTTTCTTTTCGCCTGTGTTCCTTTAAGTCCCCTATCAGCTGTGCAGATAAAGAAGATTTACGGAACATTTCACTRTTAATGTCACTTATCTCATATTCCAAGAGATTATTCTTTGTTATCTTAAGCCTGTTTTCATACCTGATACCTATGTCTTTCAAACAGAGGAACTAATGAAAAGGCTGAGGCTGGTGGGTATGTGCAGTCGGTAGGTGACTGGGTCAGAGAAGTGTAGAAAAAGCAATAATGCCAGAGCACAGGCTGCAATTTTGTACTCTGGTTGAAAAAGAGACAAATTTTGTTCAAAAATAAGGCATTGCTTGGAACAAGCACAACAAATGGGTCTGTCAGTCCTTTTACTACTTAGGAACAGGATTTCGGAAAGATTAGAGGCTAGATTCTTTTTACCACAAAATGCCTTTAACATCTCTCTGACTTCAACAGCTACATTTTCAGAGATCAGAAAATCAAGTATTCCTGGCCAGACCGTAACGGAGTGATTATGGAGCAGGACTAGCTGYTCTGGGCCTTGTGCAAAAATGAATAAAATCTGAACACCTGCTACATTTAACTCTGACCAAAATCATTCTAGGTATTTTATGCGGCAGACATCACATCTCGCTCTAACACCGCAATACTTACCCTAAACWGAGAGTAGGATGAGAAAGCACATAGACAAGTCCAGCTCTTCAACACAAGTGAGGYGAGTTAGAAAGGCCTGTTTAATTCTTTTGTTATAAACATGAAGCAAAGCGCCACTTACATATCACACAGATGAAAATGAATTAAACATGCTTCCTCCAGCATGATAATAAAAGAAATCTAAAATATAACAAGGTCCTATCTTAACAAGTGACTTCAGGTTCCACATGTAACATCACAGATTACTTCAAGTGACAGAGTGTCAAAGTGGTATTAATTTAATGAGTTTAAATGATATTCAAAAGAAAAAGCACCCATGTTCTTACACATCAGAAATCTTTATATAGTATCTCCTATGGGAAAAGTCTCATATAAAAAGAAACCTAGCTGTGTCTGGCTTTTATTATTTATTGAACAATACTCCATTGATTCACAGATCCTCTCCAGACAGCTCATAAACAAGGCCTATAGTGCAAAGTTTAGACAAGGACAACAATTTCTGAACTCTTAACCATGACACAAAGCTCTGTGATTACCCACACGGGGAGGAATGGAAAGTGCTGGAGTTCATAAGAGAGAAATGCAAGAAATGCAAAGATATTTTCCTGCAGAAGAAAGTCAGATTCCTATGAAAGCTGCAGTCTCATGTCTTTTTTCTTCTGTAGTAYGCTCTTCTGTACGCTTGCTGCAGAAGTGTTTCTCCTCAGTTCATTAACTCTATCAGTTGTTCCAAAACTTCTTGTCCCAGTGAACACCCAGCAGRTTTCTTTTGGACCAGCACACATTCTTAGGCCTTTAGCTGAAAACTCTTCCTCCTTAGGGGTTCATGCAGTTTGGGATTTACTACTTCATGTGAAAAAGGCTATGGTTAGACCAAAAGGCTACCTAGGCCAGCATCCCCTCTGCCGTGGCCCACACTGATAGAGAAAGTTTAAAATGGCCTTTCTGCCAGAGCATCTGCCTAGCAGTGTGTAGCACTAGTCCAAATGTGAGCAGAGTGTAGACATGACAAAGTCAATGGCATTGAAGGCATCTTTAAAATCCCCCCTCTCTTCCTGGGGTAYGCAGCAGGGCTAGCTGCACCTCCCTTGCTCATAGTGGCTTTAAGAAGAAAACTGTCCCAWAGAGGTGCTCAGATATGGGGTTCCCACATACCATGTAAAATCTCTTAAACTGGCTCACTTCCCTGAAGCCAGTCCAGCTCCTAAAACCTATGGAACAACTTTAGTGGCAGTCAGATCTCCTTATATCCAGCTGTTAAATCATTTAGAGGCAGCTAAAGCTACATTCAATTCTCTCCCATTACCGTCACTTCCCACGTAAGCAACTGCTGTAGCTGTCTCTCTTTCCAATGGAGGGAGAGGTGGGGTCCGTGGGATCGTGTTCTCACAGGAGAATCTCGGTATTAAAACATCATCCACCCTACGAAAAGGATTGAGAACCCCTTGGCCTCTGTGAACCCTGAAGGAGCGTTTCCAGCGTGGCCGGAGTGGCTCCCGCTGTTATTGCAGGCAGTCCTGCTCGACCCTGGCTCTCGTTCTTGTTGATGATTGTCATTTCTAATCTTTTGGCAACACACACATTCCAAAAAAAAAGTTCCTCTGAATTGGCTGCATCTCAGCTTCCTGGCTTGAGGGATGAACTGCTCTGCCACAGATCCAGCTCTTCTTAATATCCAAAATATGCTGCAATAAAGGTCATTGGAAGGGAGTGGGCTAATTCAAGGCACAGTTGCCTCAGACTTGAAGAAAATGAGCCTGATGAACTAGCACCTATTTTCCACCTGATGAACAGTATCCTAAGTTTGTGGAAATACCCCAGTCCCACCGGGGTTTCTGTACAGAGATCTCATAAGCTTAGTAACATACAATCTATATGTTGTAATTTAGACTGAACATGGCAATTTTTTCTATGTCACTGATACTTTCTACCTTGATTCCTATTCCAGACTGCATCCCTCACCTTTAGGTGTCACCTGGCAGGGACACCTTCTCTGCTGGTGCGAGCTAGCRCAGAGCCATCAACTCTCGCACTCACAGACCCTGGGTGACGAACAGCTCGTTCAAGTGGAGGCTCCTGCATGGTGGGACATAAAGAAGAGAGGGACTGAGAGTAATTTGGTTTARTTAAATTGTTGCATAAATTTCCTTACTCTGGCCTGGGCTCCTAATTAGAAGCAAACATGTTCCCTCTGATATCTCATGGTTGCTGTGAAATCCAGGTCTTTTGCTTGTAAGACATGGAGAAGTCTGGTTTTATCTCCATTTACAAATCAGTCAATGTTACACACTTGGATGTTAGACTTTGAAAATACATTTAGAATCCACAGGAACTCCATTTCATGCCCCGACAAATCCAGAATAGACTGTTGTAAAGCCTTCAGGGCCAAAGATTTCTTTCGTACCAAGTAATAATGCCAGTATGTAATGATATTCAAACCCAGAACATCCATTTCACTGCCTGTCAAATGCAAAATGGACTGTGATCCTATCCGTAATTGATGCAATTATGAAAACTTCCTAGTTAACCACTCTTTTAGCATTATTGTGCCTAATGAAACCTTTTGAAAAGGTTTCAGTTATTTTTCCATCACGAGGTTCAGAATATTCTGGTTTCTCAGCTCTGAACTGTAATACTAAATCCTACGAGGGTCTCTAGAATTCACTTCAGCATCTGGGTTGTGTTTGGGTTTTGGCTTTCCTTAACAGCATAGCAAATAGCAGCTTGGAGGAGAATGAAAATCTTTGGGATTCATCTCTTGCTTCAAGACAATGAGGTTACATAATAAAACAGGAGAAATCAGTGTGATTTAGCAGGTAAATACAGAGAAATAGAAAATCACATTTACTGCTAAAAATTATGCAGAGGGCCAGGTGCAGATGTAACAAAAAATAGTGGTGTATGTGGTGTCATGCCTTTGAGTCCATTCACTGACTTTGCTCTGCTGATATACTTCAACCAAAGATCTCACCTATCATTGCTAATTCGTTGTCACTTATTAACAGTGAGCCTGAATTTAGCTCAGAGGATCTCACACCAGCGTAGCAGAGGTTCTGCTCGCTTTGGATCTGCTCACTTTCTGCTCTCCTAACTGGAGACAAGGGCAGGGGAGGTTGACTCCGCTGCAGCTAATGCAGTTACAACAGTACCAAATCCACATATACAAGAGAAGATACATCCTATTAACTTTGTGAGCTGCCCACAACAGATGGCACTGAGCATGGGGCAAGGTCTGGACCCCTTCTCAGCAACGCATGGCTGGTGCAAAGCTACAGGTTGAGAAAAGCAAAGCAGTGAAATCCAACAGGTGAACAAGAAGACAAGAGAAGGATAAAACCCTGCAGCTCTCTCTTAAGAGACACATCCCTTGTTTTTCTATTCATGCCATCCATGACCGCACAGGGCCGATGTCCCCTTCCCTGCTCCAGAGGACAGTCTCTCTCTGCCTCTCCTGCCCACTCAGATCCAGTGAGAGAAGCCTAGAAAAGAAATCAAAACCAATGGAAAGAGGAAGGATAAATTTCCCTGCTGCAGCACGGAGSTATTTTCTAGTTCGGGAAACACTGTCCTTTCTGGAGAGAACAGCTGTCCAGCAGAGACTCCAAATGATTCTTGCAAATTCCCAAGCAGATAATTCATCTATGGAGTTATTACTTTTAAGAAGCTGTGGACAGACAATTATGGTTCCTACCCAAATATCGTCTCTGGGAGGATCATCTTCCCATATGTGGAATTAAATGTGGAGTGCATTTATGCTGCAACAAAATAAATATCTAGGATGTAACTAGAATGGGTCTACATTTTCTATTCTCACATCTATTTATTTATCTTGGTAAGAGACAACTTTCAATGAGACTGGAAATGGAGCTTTTTTTTCTAAAGATTTCCTCTCAAAAGGCAAAAGAACAGATTGAGAAACCAAACATTTAAAAGATATACAGTTAGCTGCACTCCCTTCAGATGCAAGAAATATATCCTCATAGTTAAAACAGGCACTTAYTGCCCAGTATCCCTGAGTTAAAACACCAGCACGGGGTAGAGTCTGTTCTAGCARCTCCCAAAGCATGTGAGCTCCCTGGAAGCAGCCGACCATCTCCCCGGCCATCCCGTAGGAACAGGGGCGCCAGGACTGCTGCTGGAGAACAAGCTCCAGTGTCAGACTGCAGGAGATAYGCAAGCGAGTAAAGCCAGGCTTGACACAGAACTGGTCCTTAATTTGAGGGATCTGAGATGCTGCAGTTACTGTAGGTGGGAGACACTGCCTAAAACCTGATCTGGGAAGCACAGGTTGGACACTTCCGAYGGGAACACTCGGAGCCCAGGTGCACCGGTAGGAGTGAGCGTGGGTAGTCTCTACCTCCCCACCCTGGTTTATAGGACATTTTAAGCCAATTTCACAGACTATTTCTGCGCAAAAGGGCTGTTCAAATGGTGACTATGACACCTCCAAACAGAAATATTTCTATCCCAGGAACGAGAACTTGCCATCTATCTGCTCCTGCTTTCTGTTGCTCATCTAAGCATTTGTTGCTCTCTTTGCATAGTTTAAATTAGTTTATATTTTACCCAGCTATTTTAATACACAGAGGTGTAATCCTGCTTCGAGTGGTATCCATGGCAAAATTCCAGTTCCATTATGTGAAATATATATTTATGCAGAGAGCTTAAATTAATCATTTAAAGCTATAAAAAAGGAGATAATGAGAACATACAAGGCTTGCGTTGGCTAGCTGGTTTTAATCCTTTCAGTTTAGAAAGGATAATATGTAACGGGAATTTTTCATTTAGTTTTTTTGAAGCTTTGAAAAATGCTAGAATATTGATGCTATTAATGCTGTTTTACAGTCCAGAGTCACCCGTTTCTACTGTTAAAATAAAACAATCTGCTTTTGAAAGGAAGTTATATTTAGGGGCATAATCTGGTGTAAGGACTTAAGCTCTCATCTAACARGGGAGTCTGGGAAGGAAAGTCCCTGAAGGTAGGTTATTTCAAAGCTGTTCCCTGCAGAACACACTTTCTTTTGAAGCAGCTGGTACCAGCCGTTACAGGAGACAGCTCCAGAGAGCAATGCGGCGGCTGAACCAGCGGGGCCCTTTCTCTTTTCTATTTATACATCTGAGAGGCTGAAGGACTCTGCTCACGTGCGTCACCCTGTAAAATGAAGGCTTGGTGTCGCTCACACAGGAATCTGCTCCAGGGGCTTGAGTGTGCCGAGCGCTCACCATGAAGCCTCTACCATCCTAAATGTCCCGCAATAACCAAACTTTCCATGGAAGACTTCTGCGAGCGAACTTTTCTCATGCACTGAACCCAGCGCCCTCCCCAGAAGAACGGCTTTTATGGGCACTGCTCCTTTCACCTTCAGGGCTGTGTATTTGGAGATATAGCAAGTTAAGAATTTCCTTATTGCATATTAATGCCCTTTAATGTGCTTTGAACCTTTTCATTTTAATTACATTAGTTGCCATTCTATTTAAAGTTCCTACAATCTGGTAACTCTTATTCAAATCAGGTTTCCGATTCTCCACACTTAGCTGCTGTTTTTCCGCTTTGCTAAATGCAGAGCTCTTTTTCCTGCGACCTTAAAATCAGCATTAGCACCTTGCAGAGGACAAATACGAAGAGACGACCCCCCCTTCTTTGCAACAATATGACCTGATTTTAGTCCCACTCAAATAGAGCAGGTGAGAAGATGATTTTTTCCCTAGTGCATTTTTTTATTTTCATTTTCCTACTACCTCATCACACCCTGTTCTGGAAGGGGGGAAACTGAGGCAAGGATAAATCAATATGCCAGTGGGAGCTAGCAGAGTGGTTTTTCTTGCCTCAGTTTCCCTGTGGGGGGAGCTAAGATTATAGATCACTAGAGATTTATCCTGCTCCTCTAACTGTGACACTATAGTGGYCTTAACAGAAGTAAAAGTAATTAAGTATGATCAGCTGCAATTAAACAGGATCAAAATAGTTCCCCTCCCATTTAAGCAAGCAAATTAAGTGCAAATTTTTTTGGATGTGCCCATTTATCAGCTGTTTCTATGGTAACACTTGTTTTTCCTAATACTGTCTCATTCGTATCATGGTAACACCCTGTAATCCTGGTCCTATTGTCCGAGGTTCAATGAAAATGTGTATAAAAGAGTCCTTTCCTCTAACGCCCTTACTGGCTGCTTACAGACCTTCACATTGGTTTACTTCAACGGTACAAACTCAAAATGGTCACTTCTGCTTTGGCTGCAGTAGCTTATCCTAGCATAGGCTGAATATTCTCCTTGCCGGCTTGAACTGAATTGAACCTGCAAAATGCTGTTCCAAAGCTGGTCTGTCATTTTTCTGTCTTTGGAAATATGGGTCCTACTGCTTTACCCCACCCAGWTCCTAAATCAAAGCAGCAACTGCTACCAGCAAGAACAAACTTCTCCGAAAATCTCTAAGTGAAGCACAGAGAGATACCTGGGCAGGTCCTAATGACACATCTTATTAATGTTTAAAGGTATCGAATCTAACATATATTTCCCAAAGATTAACTGAGAATGGAAGGCAATGTACTTCCTGTTAGCATCTCTTGGTGAAATTAGTATCATAACAATGATTATGTGGATGCTTTCAAACGACAATTAATTATATTCCAAGGCCAGAAATAGCTGTGTGCTATTTCTACTGTGTGCTGCCTTTGATCTGCTCTAGCGAATGCATAAAAATTTGGGGAGTCTCCATCAAGCAACCTGCATCTCCAAACTTATTTTCATGGGAGGGGTTAAACATCTCTTAGCAAAGTCAAAACTTTTGCAGTTTTGCAGCCTAGGGCTMCTCGCAGGGATAGAGCTTTGCAGAATCAGGCCCTTCATGGCCTCTGCTCCTTGCTTAATTTGCTGTTATTTGTTTAGCTCCTGTGCAGCAGAGGTTTCCTTAGCAACCGCTGGATCCTTTTACAAGTCATTGTTAATGACACACATTGACGTCGCTGTGTACGAGGATGCTAAAAAGGATGGCACCCAATAAAAAATAACCTTTGTGATTACCCACTTCCTTAAGTAAACACCACTATTATCCATCAGGAACTTGCTAGAGGGACTCTTCTGAACAACAATGTATGTTGCCTTTAGCATTACCAAYGGGAGCCTGTTTAAAGCTTTCAAAGGTCAATAGGAAAATCTCTTGTCCTTTTCTCTTTGTGCCTAATGCCAACACTTACGGGCATATATCTGGCCAGGAGAGAGGCAATTGCTCTGTAGACTGTCTTGCTTCTRAAGACCGAGATCCAATTTCCTGCACAGAGAAAATATCACTTTGTTGTTAGGTGATGTGAGTCGGTGGTGAGCTGGGCCCAGTTCTCAGCTTTTCTTCCAGACTTCCCGCTTGACACTCTGCAAATCAGTTGGGTTCGGACTCATCAAAAAGCTAAATGGGTCTGCACAGAAAACAGGCTTAAAGACAAGAATTTGATCCTCAAAGATCCTCCTGACTCTTTTAGAGGCACATGTTTAACCTAAAAAACTGCATGTCTCATCTCCATCTTAGTACAAAGACCTTGGCTGCTCCTTGCTACAAAGGAAGCAAAACTCCTGTCTTGGTTTCTGCAGGCTCTCTGCATTGCAGAAGCTGCAGCAAGGAGATCAGGTGTAGAACGAAGCTCCCCAGCACAGCGAACAGCAAAAGGTTTCTCTACTGGCTGTGCTCCTCCTCCAAATCCACGTAACATCTGGTTCTGAAGACAGAATGGGGCACTATTAATTAAATTTATTACTGATTTCATTAGTGTTTCTCTGGAGATATTGGCCAGAGGTAGAGAAAAAGGTGGCTCCGAGCCATTATCCAACATGGTATTAATAGAAACTTGTGCACGTATCTGATTGCTGTTGGAGAAGTGGGCAGAACAGTCCCTATTGAGCGTTACACTGCCAGTACTAGACTCTCACGGGTACTGGAATGAGCCAGTTTAAAGCTAGCCCATGTATCCATTCTATTCATCTGGAATGTAGACATATTCTTAACTGGAATTTGGAGGTTTTCCCATGGAAAATTGTTGACTTTGCATCAAAAACTGGTTATTTTTAAGTTTGTGATTATTATTTTTTGACAAAAAGTTGACACTTTTTGTTTACAGATAAAACTGGATTTGTTGTTTTCTGGTGAAAATACAAAAAAATCAGGCAAACGTATTTTCCATGAATGTTTTCAATTTAGTTTAAAAACTCAAGTTGCTGTAAGAGAAGGAGAGAAGAAAGTTCCAAAAKAATTTTCGACCAGTCTGCAAGCCTAGACTTCTCCAGTTTAGCACACTACAGGGGTGGGGTACAGCTGCTGGACTGGAAATCAGACCCAGCTTGGGATACCAGACTACGCCCCTCCCTCCAATTTCCCCTCTACACTTGGGGGTGCATGGATCTAGGGTTTGATTGAGGCTTATCTCAGTAAAACTTTCACCCCCAGGCTGATTATGTGCAATATCCTCTTTCTGTTCCCTCTGAATTCAACAGAATTTTGGATTCAGCGGAAGCAGGTTTGGGTGTAAGCAGCAATAAATTCTTTATAAGCTGTAGACTAACAGCAGGCTTGGATGAATAAGGAAGGTAACTGAGAAACAGTCTCTAAATTATCATCTGAGCTGAGACTCTCACCAGCATMCCTTGCGATTAATGACTGGAATCCTGTTGCAAACCAACACCATTTGTCTGCATTTCAAGCTCTTGAATATCAAATGATGCTAAAACTGGAGGAGTAGAGTGATTGCAACCTCAAAATGAGAACAGTGTTCTTGAACAAGGCTTGTTATTGTAATTGGTTTTCTCTGGGGCTGCAATTATTTTAAAATGAATGGTAACCACTAATATTATAACTACCAATATTCCTTTCTAATTCCTAACTGTTCAGTGTATACTTTTACCATTTTTAATTATTTCTCAACAGTGACTAAAAGATTAATGAAGAATAAAAATAAATTTTATTGGCTTGGGGAAAATTGTATGGCCCAAATCCTCAGCCAGAATCAATCATGAAAAGCCTCCTCTGATTTACAGTAGCTATGGAGTTGGCTCCTTGTCTTCAGAAGAGAAAGAATAAAAGAAAAAGAAGTATCATAATTTGACATGCTCTTCGCTTACGTGGCCTGCTGCTTCCTTGTGTTTAGATAGCTCCTTACTGCTACTACAAAGCAAATCTGGCTAAAGTTGGTGTGATTTAGTACCCCAGATTTGGTACTGCAATATAATATGTATCAAGCATGCACAGGTGACACAGCCCAGAAACAGGCATCCCTCCAGCCGTCCACAGGTATTCTGAGATATACAARGAGCTTCTCCCTGGCTAAGATAGAAGATCAGTTGGTCAGCTGTTGAACTGCAGGTAAAAATTCCTTTCAAATACTTCTGAAGAAACATAGGAAAATCTAGGCAGGAAAAATCCGTAATAAATCCACTATTTTCTTTTCTTTTCTTTTTTTTTCTTTTTTTTTTTTTTTTTTTTTTTGCCCCACAGAGAATAGACCTAAATTTTACTTGTAGTTTTGCTTCATGACGTTGGATATGGCCTTTCACTGCTCTCTGACTTCGTTTCCCATGTATAAAGTGGGGATATTCATAGACCCAGAGTCAGGCAGGACCTCTAGGTCACCATCCACTACTCTCTCCCAAGGCCGGCATAGTTTTGCCCATGTCATTTCTAAAAGCAGTTTGTTAGGCCTGTTTTTAAAGACTGCTTGGGCTGGAAAATGCTGTTGGTAAGCAAGGATTTTTTTGTAAACTTACATGAAGTTTAAGCTCTTTTTGTAAAGTTTGTTTCCTTATTGCTAGGAAGTGTTTCCTAATGTTTAACCTGACTCCTTCTTGCTGCAGCTTAAGCCTGCCCCTTCTTACCTGGTACGCTGTGACTCCAGAGAGCAAAGTGCTACAGCAGCACTTTGTCTAAAATCATTAAATGTAGTACTGAGTATTTTGAAATCTACTGATAGGAATTGATATCTGAAAGTCAGGTATTATCATTACTATTTTTTGTTTTCGAAAGGACAGCTTTCTRTACCAACATTTGAAGGATACATGAGCAAACATGCCCAGTCTAAGGGATTTGAGTACACAGCTCCCAGAACTGGAAAACAGAATCCATTTAGCCTCCAAGCAGGATGTGATTAGAGACTGATGGCATCTCTATSACTAGCAACTTAATTGAACCTTTAGTTCTCACTGTGGAGCAAAGCTGCCCATGATGATGAATTCTGATTTCTTCCACCTTGCAATGTAAGTACAATTTTTGAGCAAGCAGGTTTAGTGCCTTATTATTAACCTCTGGCAGGAAATACGCTGTCAGGGCTTATGAACACTGAGCGTGGAGAATTTCTCCCCTAATTACGAGGCAGCAGTTTTCACAAGCATAAATGACTGTGTACTGTGGGAAACAAGGGAGAAGCAGGTGCTTTTGGAGATAGGTTCCTACCAAAATACAAGATGCTTTGGATCAGTCTTATAAGCAGTCTTGCTGAATTGTCCCTACTGTTACTTTCTCGTTGAAAATTAGAGTTAAATGCATATTGCAAAATCTAACACAGGATGACTTTGTCTTTCATGATACTTTCTTCCTACAAAATCTATTTAATGTAATTTGAGATGAAAAAAGCAAACATAATTGTTCCTACTGAAAACTGCAAATAGCCATGATTAAGTTTGAAGTGACTGGTACAACTCATGTGAGTAATTGCTCAGTATGATACGAAAGAAGACTACAGGGTCAAGCTCTAGATCACTAGATAAGATCACTCTTACCCATGGATTTAAAAGCAAACAATTTTCATTGTCTCCAAGTTGTAAGGAAACCAAAAGTAAGGTGCTGTTTCAGTCCAAATAAATAAATAGGCACATAAATGTTGATAGTAACCAAGATAAACAGCTGAATATTCAGTGAAAACCATGCTCATGGCCTTCCAGTTTTGTGTTTCAATAGGCAAAAACCATTACTGACTATACTCTGTGCAAAATCCACAGTGGTAAGAATGTGTGTCTAGCTGTAATCTGCCCAGGCAATCTTGCCCCTCTCTCTTGCTAAGGGGGAATTTATGAGAAGTTTCTCTGGATTATTAGAGAAGGCATTTAAAAGGATATATAAAAAGGCTATTAGAAAAGTCTCTGTTTAGTTGTAATAATAAACACAACTTTAGGGAAGGGGGAGTAGTCATAAAAGTGTTTAGCCAAAATAATGATTGACAACGTGTGTGTGTATGGGGGGGAAGTAGGGGTAAACATCCATTAAAGTATTTGTTATTTGGAGAGATGTTAGCTGGAACAGTTTCAGATGGAGATATTTGAAAAAGCGAGATTCCTTCTAGGCAGGATGTTTACAACAACTTTGGGCCCACTGGTCGTATCCATTGCCCATCCCTCCATCTGCGTGCACCGTGCTTTGTCATCTGTCCCCCCACTGCATCATCTTCCTGGTCCCTTGCTGCACCATCCCCTTGCTACTTTTCCTCTCCTCCTTCTCATTCAGTCTTTACCTAAAAGTTTCGTTTTCAGTGCATATAGCGAGTGGGTCCCGCAGCTCCCAGCTGGTGCTACTTGTTAGGCACGTCCACCAAACCAGGCTTTGCAGCCCTGTGCCCGCTAGGGATACTGCCGTACCTTGCAGTCTCTCCTCCTCCTCACTCCTTCCTCCTCCTTTTTTTGGCTCCTCCATTATCACAACTGTCTTTGATCTCTTCCCCCCCCCCAAGTATTTTGTACCCTCTCCAGGTTTCTACCCTGCTCTTCTCAGATTTGCTGCTCTGTTTGTTCCCTGCCACAGACCCTGCCCACCTCGGCATCCGCGCCATGCTCTGCACTCTCCTTCACCTCGGCCCTTTCCCCCCTGCCTCCTGTTTCATGACTGGATATGAAAACACTGGTGCCTGGTATCCAAAACAGATCAATAAGAGGAGACAGAAATCCCACTCAAATATACTAACCCGAATGGACTTCCCAGCTGACTGCTGAGAAAGTGCATCTGATGTGTTGACTCAGCCGCCACCCCCGCGCTGCTCTTTCCTGGGGGCCTGGGAGCCGGGCCGGGGCCAGCTGGGGGACGGGGGGGGGACGTAGGGGGGGAGACGCTGGCCACCAGCCATGCCAGCAACTTGTTCAAATTAAAGTCTCATGCATTTACTTTGGTTATTCCGCTCCTGGCTCCCAGGGGGGAGGGAGAGGACGCACACAAAAAGGCAGCACTGCTTTGCTGTGCTAGCCCACACTTTCTGATTTTTCTTTTCTTTGCCCCTTTAAACTCTTGCTGCAAAGAAAGGCTTCGCGCCGTCACTCAGGACCTGGCAGGGCTCCGGAACAGGGAGGCAGGATGGGAAGAAGACAGCATTGGAAAGGAAGAAAAGGGCTCTGATTCAGCAGAGCAGGTCTGTGACCCAAAGGGCTCCTGCTCTTTGAAAGGGCAAGCTTCAACACTGTTATCACCATTACAAATGAGGCGAGTGAAAGAAACCACTAGTGTGATAAAAACGGGAAGGCAAAGCAAGAGAAGAGCAAAGGCAGCAGAGAAACCTCACTGCACCATCACTAGTGAAACTCCTAGACCCTCTGCTTTGGAGATCCGTGAGCTCAGAAGTGCAGAACGTGAACCCTCTCCTACAGTATCTTTCAGTAACTTTCTCCCAGCCTCGCAGTGCCCTCAACTCTTCTCACGGATATATTTGAATGCTCARCCCTTGATAGCTGGCACTGTGGGACAAGGGGACCAACTTGGAACRTTTGCTGAACCTTTTGATGCAAGGGATGATGAGCGTTTTGCCACTAAGAAATGGAGCAAAGGCCTAGATCTCCTCTTACATGACTTATAGCTATTATGAACCCACTGGAAACTATGCAGGCTCCATCACTGAAGGTCTTTATGAATGTATTGGACTGACAGCTGTCAGGAATGATGCTGATTTAGTTCTGCTTTGGGATAAGGGAAGGTATTAGATAACCTTTTGCAGYCCCTCCTAGTCCTGATTTTCCACAATTTTGCTATGCTGTAGCTTTCAAAGCCTAAGGGTCACCACATCAGGAGAACACTTCCACAGAGCACAATGATGGGGACCAGGGTAGCTTCAACTCCTCACTCTGCTCCTCCTTGAAGGAGACCAGGTGCTTCCAGGTGGCAGATAATTTTCAGCATTACCCACAAAAATGGGAGAAAGGAAAGCTTTGCTTCTGTGCAGTGTGACCCCCCCCCCCACTCGCAGCAATTTCTTCAATCCTTTGCTAAGGTCCTTGTTATGCAGGAACAAAAATCTAAGCATGTTAACATGTGCTTAACACAAGCTGCAAGGGTGAAGAGGCGTTGAACAGGGAGATGCTGAACAACATATCGGTTGATTAATGCTGTGATGAAGTGGGGAGATGGAAGACAATTTTTCTTGCTCAGGCCAACTCTCATTCAGCACAAGAAGCTGTAAGCATGCTTCAGTCCTCAATTGCGGGGAAATAGTGCTTGGAGCAGCATGGGAGTTGAAGAAATCATCCACAGTCGTTTTAGTGGTAGGACTAAATATTTCGGCTGTTTCCAGCAGACATGCACAGAGGCCAGCACAGATCTCCAGAGACTAATCTACAAGTGTTAATGTCTACCTCAGTTCTGCTTGTCTGGTGCAAAAGGGAACAGGTTCACAGACTCRTTTTGGCACTATCTACATCAGGTGAAGTGTATGGCTAGTAAGTGCTAGCTAAAGCTGGTGAAAACAGTGTTGTAGGATGTTTCTCTATCAGACTGAGTTTTAGTCTACACATTCTTGAAAAAAGTGAATGCAAAGAACATAGCCTAAAACTATCAAGTGCTCCATGCAAGGCAGTTCTCAACCAGGCTACTACTAAGTTCAACAAGCTGATGTATCTGCAACAGCTTGCTCTGAAGAAACGTTGTCAYAGTTCCTTGAGATACATTAGAAAACATGGTCTCAAAATATCTTGCAAAAAAACACGAAGGATTTTCTCTTCTAAAATTGTATCTTGAAATTGGTCTTTACTCTCTTAGCAATGTCTAACATTTTCATATTTAATTTACTTTTATTTAAATGAGTTTTTAACATATTTTAAGGATGTGTATTATTCTTATMCTAAATGTTTTTAATTAGTTTGCAGAAAAATGCTTGCAATTTCTCATCACTTATGCATATAATTACTGGTCTTGAGGAAAACTGGGAGTTCAGACCCTTTGTAAGACAGTAACGTGCCAAAGAGGAAAAAAATACAAGAAGGCCGAAATCATTTGGAATTAATTAAAGTCTGGCACAATGCAAGATATTCCATAAAATTAACCTGGGAACTGAAAACAGCAACTACTGATCTGCAACGTTACTGAACCTGAAAATCTAGTTTGCTTAACGAACCACTGTAAAATTCCACCATCTTCATTATCAGACATTATTTACATGGAAAAAAAGGATATTCCGGTGGTTAGATCATCAAGGCCCACGTCAGGAGTTCTATGTTTCGCCACTTCCAGTTACTTCTCTCCTCTGTTCTCCACCATCCCTCTACAATAAACAAAGACAACTGCAGTATTTGTTTGAATTCCTCTACGAAACCTGAAATGCCTTTCTGCAACGCAATAGCTAACTTGCCTTCACCCAGTTAAGAGTTTTTGTCCTTCCACATAACGTGCTCCCCCTCAGCCCACCACCGTGATGGATTTAACACAAACTGTTTAGTATGATGCGTATTTTAAACTGACTGATAGGATCCACTAAAAGCATTTGGAGAGAAACGTCCAGTGACTAAGAAATGGCACTTAGCTAAAGAAGCAAAAACAAGGTGCTCCTAATGCAGGCATTTCACTTCCATGCCTAAAATCAGTTACTAATATGGAACTTGGGAACATTAGTAACAGGACTCTTCTGAGGCATGGTTGGCTGGACACTGGACATAGGAAAAGATGTTAAATTAGTTAGGTACCCAGCACCCACAAGGAGTAAGGATTTTGGTTATCTTTTCAAATTTTGTCCTCAGGGCTTTTTGTGTATTTTATGTTTGCAGAGTATCTGCTGAACATCCTATTGACATTTTCCATATTTTATTTCAACTTGCTGGAATAAATACTACTGTGAGCTGAATCAGCGAGCTGTTCATTTCAGAGAACCACAGCAAGTTTTATATCACAAACATTTCTTACTTCCTTGAGCTTTTCTGACCTTCTGAGCAGCTTTCCACTGAAAGCAACAAAAGGGGGCATGAGGGTGAGCAATAAGGTTAGTTGTCCAGGCTGCTTATGTTCCAAGGGTTTTATAATGAATTCAAGTCTGAGGTTCCCCTGTTACAAGTTAACATGAATGATAGCTTTGATGGATAACTACGGAGCAAGGAAGTGAAGCAGGTCGAATGCCTGGTGGCTGAATGCCGTTCATGGAACAGTTTGCAATGGTCTGTGTAGACAGCAGTCAGAAAGTGTGGTTAGAGTCCCGTGGTCTTTATTCAGGCAACATTCAACAATGAGGTTGCCATTAATAATATTTGGGCTTCTTCTTCCAACGGACCGATAAAACTTGACTAATTTTACATCCCTCCCATTCTGCCCCTACTCAAATTGTGTTGCTCTGCAAATCCATAACCTGAGTTGACCAAAAACCCATTTGAGACTCCAAACTTCCATTTTATAGAAGTATATGCACCCATTTCCTCTGATCTTCTTTCTTAAAGCACTGGCTTGGGAATTAGGGGATCTGGGTTGTCACCCTAGCTGTACACGAATTTTGGCAAACCACTTCCTCATCCTCTGTCTGTTTTTCTATTTGTGGAAAGGAACTAATAATTCTTCCTTTGTCAAACTCTTTCTCTGGCCTATTTAGGCTCCTTGSAGAAGAGTCAGTCTCTCGCAAATTGTTTATGCAGTGCCTAGCGCAAGGGAGCCAAGATCTTAACTGGGACCTATATAGTCTATCATAAATATATACAACAAGCTTACTCTAACCATATGACACATCTGCTCTCTAAAGGGTTAGCCTTCGATTCTGCAGTGCAAGTTTTGTTCTGGTAACCACAAACATGAACAAATCTACGCAAATAAACTTGTTATTTCCAATGAAATTTGACATCCTCAAACATCCTACGGCCATCATATGCATTTTATTGAAAGACAGATGCTATTTGTTCAGGTTTTTTTCCTCAGCTCTGAGAAAAAGGCATATTGACTTAATCTACGGGTTGTGAAAAAAATGCTCCCATCGGTTCATGCTCCCTTCGGTTCATAAGTTTACCGAAAAGAAAGGAAATAAAAAGTGAGCTTTTACCTGACAAATACTTGAGCTACATGGCAGCTACAGCATATGAAAATGCAGACAAAAGGCAAATATATTTATAGGAACAAATATATGTCCAAGTGAAAGCAGTGCACTTGCTTAGGTTTAACTACGAAGATAGAGATATGCACCTACATGTAGAAAAATAAAGAAAAAGAGATACAAAACATATAATATGCATGTGCTTGTGGATACCTCCATGTGTTAAGGTTATACATACCTATGAATATTTTTATTTGAAATTTTCAACTCCCTCTAACCTTAAAAGTATATACAGTTAGATACATGGTAGGAAGTGGATAATTTCTTTGGGGGGGGAGTTAAAGATAAAAGGACATATTTCCTTACGTGTTCCTCATGCCATATGAGCGGCCAACAATGACAGTCAACAACATGTCCAAGTTGTTATTTGAGATATTTTCTAAACCACAGAATAAGTGGATTACTAACCAAAAAATCACAACTCCTGCCAAAGCACATTTATAAAAGAACACAAAATGAAAAAAATGAAATAAATTTAACCCATGGAAAAAAAAAGGAAAAAAATGCAGTAATGGAAAGGGAGAGAAGCTAATCTGGTGGGTAAACCGAGGTGTTAGGAAGAATAACTTTTCTCTCCCGCTCTGCCAGAGAACTCACAAAGCAAGTCAGTGAAACTCTCCAGGGCTTATTTTGCCATCTCTAAAATAGGGACAGGAGTACTCTGTATCCTCAAAGTGCTGTTTTAAGGCTCAAGCCAATTTAGCCTCAGAATCTAGATAGTAAACTTGTTGACCACACCTAACAAAACAAGGATGTAGATGTATACTTGGGTCATAATTAGCAAGATTAAGAAGAAAAGGAGTAATGGTGTTATTTCAGGTCACATATTAGTAATAATATTAAATAACTACTTGCCGGATTCTCAGCTGGTCCAGGTGGACACCATAGTCCACCATTTTGAGATGGTGGAGTTCAGGATCCTCCAGGAAAGAAGCAAGGCAACAAGCCGGACTGCAATCCTGGACTTCAGGAGAGCGGACTTTGTGCTCTTCGGAGACCTAATCAGTGGAATCTCATGGGTTAAAGGGCTAGAAAGAAGGGGGGTCCAGGAGGGCTGGTCTGTATTCAAACATCACTTCCTCCAAGCTCAAGACTGGTGCATCCCTATGAGTAAGAAGTGCAGCAAAAAAGGCAGAAGACCTGCACGGGTGAGCAAGGAGCTCCTGGTAAGATTCAGACAGAAGAAGAAAATACCCAGAATGTGGAAAAGGAGACAGGCTACTTGGGAGAGTTATAGGAATGCAGTCAGAGTATRCAGAGATGCTGCGAGGAAGGCTAAGGCCCAGCTGGAATTGAGTCTGGCAAGGGATGTCAAGGACAACAGGAAGGGCTTCTTCAAATACATCTGCAGCAGGAGGAGGACTAGGGAAAACATGGGCCCACTACTGAATGGGGTGGGGGCCCTGGTGACAAGGGATACGGAGAAGGCAGAATTACTGAATGCCTTCTTTGCTTCAGTCTTCACTGCTAAGGGCAGCCCTCACGAATCCCAGAGCYTGGACATGAGGGAGGAAGTCTGGAGAAGGGAAGACTTTCCTTTGGTTGAGGAGGATAGGATTAGAGACCTTCTGGGCAGGCTAGACATCCACAAATCCATGGGCCCTGATGGGATGCACCCACGGGTATTGAGGGAGCTGGGGGATGTTGCTGCCAGGCCGCTCTCCATCATCTTTGAAAAGTCATGGAGAACTGGAGAGGTGCCTGAGGACTGGAAGAAAGCCAGTGTCACTCCAGTCTTCAAAAAGGGCAAGAAGGAGGACCCAGGCAACTATAGGCCAGTCARCCTCACCTCCATCCCTGGAAAGGTGATCGAACAGCTCATTCTGGATGTCATCTACAGGCATATGGAGGATAAGAAGGTGATCAGGAGTAGCCAGCATGGATTCACCAAGAGGAAATCCTGCTTAACYAATCTGATAGCCTTCTCTGATGGAATGACTGGCTGRGTAGATGAGGGGAGAGCAGTGGACGCTGTGTACCTTGACTTCAGCAAGGCTTTTGACACTTTCTGCCATAATATCCTCCTAGATWAGCTCAGCAAGTGTGGGTTAGACGAGTGGACAGCGAGGTGGATTGAGAACTGGCTGAAAGGCAGAGCTCAGAGGGTTGTCAGCAGTGGCGTGGAGTCCAGTTGGAGGCCTGTAGCTAGCAGCATCCCCCAGGGGTAAGTACTGGGTCCCATCTGTTCAACTTCTTCCTCAGTGACCTGGATGAGGGGACAGAGTGCCTCCTCAGCAAGTTTGCTGATGATACCCAGCTGGGAGGAGTGGCTGATACACCTGAGGGCTGTGCTGACGTTCAGAGAGACCTGGACAGGCTGGAGAGCTGGGCRGAGAGGAACCTCCTGAGGTTCAACAAGGGCAAGTGCAGAGTCCTGCACCTAGGGAGAAATAACCCTAGGCACCAGTACAAGCTGGGGGCCGACCTGCTGGAGAGCAGCTCTGCAGAGAAGGACCTGGGAGTGCTGGTGGATGACACGTTGACCATGAGCCAGCAATGTGCCCTTGGGGCCAAGAAAGCCAATGGTCTCCTGGGATGCATTAGGAAGACTACTGCCAGCAGGTCGAGGGAGGTGATCCTGCCCCTCTACTCAGCTCTGGTGAGGCCTCATCTCGAGTACTGTGTCCAGTTCTGGGCTCCCCAGTACAAGAGAGACATGGAGCTACTGGAGAGAGTCCAGCATAGGGCTATGAAGATGATCAGAGGGCTGGAGCATCTGCCCTACAAGGAACGGCTGTAAGAGCTGGGCCTCTTTAGCCTGGGGAAGAGMAGACTSAGGGGGGATCTTATCAATGTGGATAAGTATCTGAAGGGAGGGTGTCAAGGGGACGGGGCCAAACTCTTTTCAGTTGTCCCATGTGACAGGACAAGAGGCAATGGGCAGAAATTGAAGCACGGGAAGTTCCACCTGACCGTGAGGGGGAATTTCTTCCCTGTGAGAGTGACGGAGCACTGGAACAGGTTGCCCAGAGAGGTTGTGGAGTCTCCTTCTCTGGAGATCTTCAAGGTCCACCTGGATGCAGCCCTGTCTAACATGCTCTAGGTGACCCTGCTGAGCAGGGRGGTTGGACTAGATGATCTCCAGAGGTCCCTTCCAACCTTACTGATTCTATGATTCTATGAGAYTTTTGCTGTCAATAGAGCTATGATGGTTTGTACCAAAAGTAGTCTTTTCCTTCATAAGCAGTTGCATTGATCTTAAAGCTGTTTTCAGTGTAATAGCTAATCAGTATGAATGAATCAGAGTACAGCTGGTTGTATTGTAACAGCTATCGGGAAATGTTTTTTACCCAGGTTATGGTTCATTGCCTATGCTTTAAACAATTTTAATTATCTTGGCCTCCCAATGTTTCTCCATCTTAATTCCTTACATAGTTCAAGTCACTTTAACTATGAAATATAAAATATGGTCATATGTGTTACTCAATAAAATTCTTAATTGAGTATATCATGCAATGTGCCCCTCCATCAATTGGGTTTGGCTGGGCTCATTTAGAACTGCTAATTTGGACTAACTCCCAACGGTATCGCACTGATGTTCACACAACGTGAATCTAGCCCTAGACTTCTATGACTTCCATGCTGTGATGCACATTTGATGATCTAAAAGGCCATTTCTCGTCTCTGACATCTACGATCCTCTGACATTTAAACAAAAGATGATCATCCCACGGCTTCAGTTATGAAGAACTGGAACCCTGCCATTCACAATATTACCGTCCTCTTTCCACTGACGTGGTAAAGACTGCCTGCATGCTTCAAAGGATTATCTAAGCATGATAAATCCATGGCGTTGATCAGTAAGAAGTGAGATACAGCTTCAGTCAAAGGCTAACACGTGAACAAAATAGTTGCTTTATCTACAACTGATCTTGTAGTTGATAATCATTACTGCTGATTGTAGGCTGTTAAAAATAGCTTGTCAAAAATCAAAATTCTTAATGGGAAACAGTCAGCTATGRAGACTCCCCCCTTTCTAAACTAGTCCAGAAATGCAGACCATTATTTACAAAACATTGCATTTAAACACTGTCACTTGCAAGAGCTCTATCTGGGGGGTCAAAAGAACTTCCAGGGTAGAACATTAAACCCGCCTATAGAAAAAGAAGTCACAGACTTTTCCCAATACTAAAGCTCTGTGTTTCAGAGGTTTGTTAAAATTCTGAACTGAGTAAATTTTTTAGCGCTAGACTTTTTGTCCCAATTTTGGAAGCGGACACATTTACATTTACAGCTCTAAAAATATCCTAGAACCAAACCATTGTCTTCCGCTCTTACWATAACACCACCAGCACCACCCTACGATCCCTGAGTTCACAGGCCAGCTGTGACCCCAGTGCTCCAGGGGAGAAGCTGGTGGAGATGGACTYCAGCAATCCTATTCTCTGAGCAATGGATGGTGACTCATGTGCAGATTACCCAGCTATAACCTAAACCCATTTAACCGTTCTCTCTCTCTCTCTGGACTACTCCCCTGCCTGTCCCAAGAGATCTGCTATGCCAGTGATTACTTCTGGTCTGAATTTTAATTTGTCTAAAAAGAGAACAAAAGACATACCATGTGACTTACATAAAGGAAGAAATACACTCTTTTCATCGAACAATTAAGAATAATGAAGAAGGCCATAAAAATGTACACAAGGCCAACATTTCAACTAGTGTAAACAACAGTGCTCCGCTGGTGACATCGCTTCATAAACTTTAACGGCATGTTGCTATCATACACTATTTGAAGCTCTGGACGATTTTCGGATGAACAGTTTGAGAACAGAAAAAAAAGACAAAGAAAAAAAATCCAAAAGAACAGCCAAACCTAGCAGATACATTACTTTCAGTACAGGTTTTTCTCTGATTTATTCCCCAGCCTTTTGTTGACAAAATAGTCATTTTCAATACATTCTTATTTTCTTCTTTATTGTACAACCGTTTCAAAGGATTGTAAAGCTCCAAGGACTGCTAGGGCTACTGACAAGATTTATTTATTAAGTTGTTCCCTGAGTTCTTCATCATTAAACATAGATGGCAGAGACCAAACCTTGTTCACTTCAGATGACTGCTCGGTGGCCTATGGGGAGGTGCTACAGAACTAGCATATGGATTGCAAAGGCAAATGCCTGGTGCTTTACTGGCACTTCCAGCCTTGACGTACTCCTTTCCCTACCCCGCTCTTTCCCCACATGACCACAGGATCAGCACTAGAGCAAACAGTGAAGGGTGCTATCAGTGTCCTCATTGCTGTTTATGAGGCTAGGCCTGAAGCCAAATCTCAAGGCATTTAGTCTCACAAAGCATTCCCACTGCTTTATTCCACCCCTTGTGCCGAGGGTTTTCCATATGTAAGAGCTAACATATGAAGGCGAGAGGACTTCAGAAGCTGGCTTTGGACCCACAGCGAATTCTTGTCTCCAGGACTGTCAGCAATAACATGCACTCATTATTATTTTGATGTTGGATATTGTTCCAAGCCAAATTGCCGCTTTCAAAGCTAACTAAAAGTTATTTGTCCCCATTTATTTCTTGCATAACCAGCCCTCAAAAAAATGTCAGAAAGGTTGAGTGTAAGGCAGGCTTGTGCCGCTTACACGCATGGGATATTCCCTTTATATTAGTCACTGAACAGATGTGGCCATTTTTGTCATATGATGTATGAAGGAGCATTGGAAAGAAAAAAAAATTAACTCCTCCCTTTGAACTGGGCAAGTTCCATCAGCATTCGCTCACCCAGGCATCAAATCTACCTGTTTATCCGTTGTCATTAAATATACAGAAGCAAGGGGAAAAAAATCAATGAATCTATTAAAATGTAGCTCTCCTTTCCGAACAGGAGATCAGTTGAATATCATTCAGAAATACTGATACATGCTAAAGCCTTCTTCCTGAAAAAATTCTTGTGATGGAGATGATTTTTCTTCCTTTTTTGGTCTTGGAGGTTATTTTAGGGGGTGTTAAGTTAAATTTGAGTGTTTCTTTCCCTGTGTGGAGATGACACACAAGGAAGTTATAGAAGAGGCAAAAGGAGTAACCAGAGCACTGTAGTTTCACTGCACTTAAGTTTACTAGGAGTCACAGAAGGATCAAATTCTCAAGTTTGGTAGGACTGATGAAATTTGTACATTGTAAAAAACATTTGTCAGTAGCTGTTTAAGCTATGTCTTAACTTTACCTTCCAGACTGAACATGATGTATATTGTTCCAGTGCTTTTAGTTCATGATGAGGGATCTCTTTTATCTTCTTCAGGCTGACCTGTCAGATAGATGGCTGTGATTCCTAGTGGAAATAGAAATGAGAAACAGTTCCTAATTAGTCCCATTAAATTGTTTAAATCCATAACGCAAACCAAGACAGAACTGTTTTTATTTGCAAACACCACCACTGAATGGAAACAATAGGGTATTTCCCTGATATAAGACACATGTATTGGTGTTACTATTAAAAGCAGAAGAGTTGAGAAGCTAATTCAAGACAAAAACACTGGAGYTGTAATAAAAGCAATATTGGTCTTAACAGGTCTACAGAGCATGGTTATCATACCACCATCCAGACCATTGGTGGGAGCCATGGTTTTACTTTATATATAACAATACAATAGTGCTCTGTATTTCAGGGCAGTAATAAGCATATGTGGCAGCTCACTTTAAGGTTAGATCCAGCTCTTACTCACTCAGGATGAGCACTTTTCATTGTAAGTGGAATAAACTTTGCAGGATGGATCAATTTTTCAGATCCACTTTAGTGAAAATGAAGCGAGGTCTGTATCTTACCATAGGAGTTGGTGATGAATCTGCAGGTCACAACCACGTTAAAGTTTTGGAGAAATCTTATTCTCCCCATGTTGCACTTATATGTTTTTCCTCCACCAATAATTGTCATTATGTCATTACAATTACACCCTGTTTAAAATGTACAATGTTTCCTATTGCAGATAAAAGCTTAACAAGTGTCATTTGTTGGAGGCATTTTTCAGGGCTTTTCTCCTCCCTGATAAAACAGGAATGTTCTGCTTGCTAGCCAGCATCCTCTTTCTTTCTCCTATTTCAGGTTATAAGAAATTTTCATTTAAAAGTTAGATATTTGTATGTCTGGTTGAGATGGCATATATTTAGCATGTTTCCCTCAGGTTAAAAATTTAAGAAATTTGGCATCTACAGGAACATAATGGAAAAAATTTATTACATTCCTCCTCTGGTTTCAAATCTTTCCTTAATTTCTTTGATTGAAACAAAATTTTTGAATTTCCTCTTTTCAGTTTTTCAAACTGAAATTTCTTTTCCATCTRGAACTCAAGTAATTTACTTGAGAAATGGTTATGATTATTTTCACTAAAACAAGTTTGTAAAACTTTTAAATCAAAGTAAGATATTTCAAAACATYTGAAACAGTGTTTCAAGTTTCCCAATCTACATTTTTTAATCTGTTTTCTCCTTTTTTTTCCTTTCAAATGGTCAATTTACAAGCTGCTGCTTCTTTTGTCCCAGAGAAGAAAGTAAGCATTGAAATCATGAAGGAATGAGAAAACTGTGATCTGCCACTTAGAGATCATTATTAAGAGAGTAGCTCTTTCTATCTACACTCYAGTAGTCCTCCCCCTCATATCAGACCTAAAGGTAGTGCTTGGAAAACCTGGTGCACTTCCAGAGAGCTGCTGGAGGTGCAGTTTTCAGATCTGCTCACCAGAGATGTTGCTGTAGCTTATGCCAGTGCTGGAAACGCCTAACTGAGGCGACAGCAAACCAGGCTCCCTGGAATCACAACTCGGGGCCCATACTGTCACTCACAGCTTGCRACTGAAATGGATTTGTGCAGTCTGCTGAGGCAAAGCCTTCAAATGACACACAGCAAAAATGRCTTATTATGGATCTATTTGGGGTGGCACTGGATGGAAGAATAAAAGTTCTGCCAAAATGTCCTTTTAACAAYGCTCGACAGCCCCTGGCAACTGCTTACAGCCTGCACTGTGCATGCACGCAAGCCGATTCATTTGTCAGCTGGGAAGTGCTTTGGGGCTGGAAGGTTCAGTTAGAAATAGAAGAGGTCTATTTGTCTGTATTGAAGACAGACCTGAGTCCAGTCTATTTGTTCCTCCTATCCTATCCTGAAGCTCACAGTGAAAACATGGGGGCAATGGGGAGGAATTCAGGATTTCAGATCCAAAAGCCATTTCTGAATTTTCTTTGTTAGAAATTGCTYTTTTATGTTTCCTATCCTTATCTGAAACAGGACTATCTTACCTTGGATCTCTAGCGATGTCTCTAAGTGGAATCAGAATAGAGCACATTAACTCTGGTGTATTTCTTGCTGAAGCAAACTGTAAGCTCCCATTAGCCTTAGTGCAAAGAAAAAATAAGCCTTAGTATGTATTTTCTTCTGGCAAAGCTTAGTTTTCCCCTTGTATCATTAGTTCTGCACAGTTTGTCCCTCCCTATCCAAAGCATCTTCCAAGTGATCCAGCCCTGTATGCTACAATTAAAACCAGCTAAGGGCAAATGTCAATCATACTACATGTGCTCTCAGATTTATGAAAGCTTATCTCTTTATTCCAAACAAACTTTTCAGTGGCGATAATTAGTAAGAGTATGCTTCTGCTTATCAACTGCAAGTGAAAATATACCTTCAGTAGTTTTTAATTTGATAACTACTASATTTTAGATGAATTTCAGTGGACCAGCTTTTACGCTGGCAGAGTCACCATCACTTCGTCAGTTCCTATGGGGGCAATTTATTCCAGAGTCCCTTAATTGTCTTCTTCTGTTTTCTTGCTTGTCCAATAAGGATACTCCAGTCATGGCTGTCTGGTGCAGTAGTGTCACAGGCCTGTGGCTGTTCTGTATCACTGGAGACTTTATCGTTTCTCCAGAATACAGATAATGCACTGATCTTATTTCTATTCTAGGGTGGGTGGGTGGTGTAATTTAAGAATAGGTTTTTTATACAAAACATGAAAAGCCATTGCAGATAGAGGGATGCTGCTGTTGATAATTGMCAGGTGTGTAAGAAATGCAGAACCACAGAGTTGCCTGAAGCAAGAAACACTAATCAGCCTCCCGTGTAGGTGACTGTGTGCTAGCAATAGCTGCAAAGGAGCAAACTGGCTTGCATAAAGCAGCAAATCCAGTTGAAATGACTCTCATAGCACAGTAAAATCAGGTACCATCCACAGTTTTCAGGGGCAACACAAATCCCTAAAGTTCTGGGAACAGTTTCCCTCAAGCGGAGATTTCAAAGCACACCAGCCAATTCTTCTCTTTGAATTCTCAAGAACGACTGTCTCTGCAAAATGACCAGCTTCCCAAGGTGATGCTAGCCAACAGGCCAAAACTCCAAGGCTGCCTATGCCTGTAAATGCAGCCATGAGAAGGATTTCTCAGCTTTAATTCACCAGAAGGACACTCGTGGGAACAAGAACCATTAGTGGTTCTGTAATTCACTAACTCGGCAACTCCATTTTGTCATACCTGTTCCTCTCCTGTGTCATACCTAGCTCACTAACCAGTGCATTGCTTCCATGATGCAGTTCATAATGCTTTCTATGATAGGGTTATTATTTTCCTGGGAACTCTAGGAGATATTTATAAACAACAATGAAGTGGAAGAAATGTGTTTTGAATAGCTTGGTGTTTTGTCACATACAAATTCCTAAATAACATCGTGGTAAATAATTACGTATATATGTTTGTTTACATCCACTGACTTCAAAGCAATCCACAATTAACTAACTTAGCCAAACTTTCCAACAACTGATTTATACTAGCTGGCTTTTTTTAAATTCACTTGGGAAATCTCAATCTATTCTTTGTGGTCAAGTTTGCATTTAAAATCTTTTCTTCCACTAGCACTAATTAGTACCATGGTCATTAGTCTCAGTAAATGAAACACAGAAGAAAAAAATCAAGATTGAGTGCCTGATTCAATATTACTGTATTCCAAATTTATGGTGTCAGGCCTTTTGCTAACCCCTGGGTTTCAATCACATTATGTAGCTCACATTTGGTATCAAGAGCCCAAATGTCATCAATGGTTGCAGCAGAGGCTCTTTGGAAGGCAAGACTGGGATTCAGGTGGTACTGCAGCCAGTGGAGCAATGTATGGATGAACCTGACTCTAAACCATCAAGCCYAGAGGTCACCCATGGAGAGGGTTGTTATGCCATGACAGTAAACCATCCCCCTTATATAAGCGGATAGCTCTGATCATGCATCCATCAGTATTAACCACAATACTTAATTTCTGTGACTTTCTAACATAAAAAATTAAAAAGACTGTTCCTGGAACTTTTTCAGCCTTGCCCCTACAGCAGAGGCAATACGCATATGATGATCTTGGACTATATTCTCATCTCTAGCCACAGCTGCTGCAAAACAACTCACCACTGGGGAAAAAGACGAAGTGAGCCTAGTCCCTTACTGACTCAGAGGGCACAACAGGAGAGGGCAGCAAAACAGTGGAAGCATGGCAGAACCCTGCACCATTAATTCCCTGAGAACAYGGAGCAGCTCCCAGGCTACTTTAATTATAGATGTAGAACTGTCAGGCAATAACAAATGCTGGCAATGAAATGATACTGGCCTGAGTTAAAGCCATACAGTTTGGTTCTGGACTACACTCCTTTTCAAAATAGGAAGAGGTTCCAAAATGTAACAATCACAGAACCTCTTCTGCTGTCCTTACTGCTGTTAAAAATAATCATATGGTAATACAAGTGGATGAAGCATTACAAGATGACGTTTCTGTCGACTGTGATTATAAACAACAACAGAAAGGAAACGTAAGATCTCTTGGTTTATTTTTCCCATTATAAAACCACTCCGTATTTCAAATAAATCTGCCAGCGAAGTGCTTGTTTTAAAGTTCCACTGATGCAGCTACAAATCATCGTGCCAGTAAATATCAGCTATCATCGGTGGTGGCAAGAGGATACAGAGGAAGGGGCGATGATCGTGCTTACTTTGTGTGATGCATGTCCAGCCTGGCTGAGGATGGCAGCACAGCGGTTTCATTACTGGCCCATAGGCCCCCTCCACCAGCTGCTGAGCAGCTCACTGGGGCAGGGTCCCTGGAAGGAAGGATGCAGTCTCTAGGCCGGGTTACAGCTGTGGTTCTCAAGGCACTGGTATGTAGAAGACTGCAATGGTATCTGTGTGAATTTACTGTGTGCTGTTGCTGCTGTTTAAGAGAAAGAAAACATGCATCAGCCTTAATAACACACTGGGAATATTTAATCCCAGGAGAGGTGAAGGGATAGGACTGTGTATTTATTTATTTTAGGTTTTTGTAAAATGCCTATGGTAAAAAAACATCTGGATTGTGGAATAGAGAGCCAGACACATACTGAAATGGGCCTGAGATACCAGCCAATTCTCATAACCCACAGAGAAATGGGCAAATAAAAATCCAATCCACAAACAACAATTAATGAAGGACACAGGTTAAAATGACCTAGGGCTGGCTGATCTGCTTTGGAAGACATATGGCTGGTGCTCTGTCACACTAACAATACTTTGTAATATGCTAGGGCGCATAGGGTCTCTAAAATGGACATCAATTTTCTTCTCCTGTATTCAGAGGCAATGATGTAAGAGGGCCTTGGAAGAATTCAAGTAACTGCCTGAATCTTCAGGACTGTAGCTGAACAACTCCTGGGTCTGCAATGAAACAGGCAACTAACAGAGCCATTTTGACGTAGTCAAGATGAATTTCTCTATATGCTAAAGTCAAACCTGAAGTGCTTAAGGACACTGAAGCAYCTGGGAATGCAGGAACTCAAAGTCTGCCAGAAGCAAGTTGCCATTTATCTGGATTTGGGGTTCTGGTTCAAAATAGAGCTTTTCCAAGCTCCATGTTTTAGGAGCAGACAAGGTAAGATGTTCATCCCAGAGGACATGCTATTTTCCTTCCCCTTCTCCCTCTGATGACGTATTCTGCATCAAGAAGGGCTGGAATATTTAACCAATGTCTTCCAGTAATCCTGGCTAATCAAGTTACTAGGCAATGGGTAAAGTCAAAAAAATCTTGAGGTTTCAGACTCAGACCAGACTTAGAAATTGGATGAGGATTAAAACCAAAGCGAGTTATGGAAATGACCCAAGACTCATTTATTAAGTACCACCAGATCAGGCTGTGCTTTAGGGGTGCAATTATTATCTTTACAGAGGGCTAGCAAAGGAATAATGAATTACCGAAACCACATCTAACTCTTCACGTACAGGGTCACACACTGCCCTTACACACCTCTCATCTGGAGATAAGATGGGGAAAGGATAGAAGGGTAAAGYGTGAATTTACATTTCAGAGGAATAAATAGGTTCTGCAAGCTTGCAAGTCTGGGAGCTTTCCTCTGGGGTGTCTGGTTTTGGTATTCAGGCCTGTTTGGTTTGCATGCCTATAGCTCATTAACTGCTGTGTGGATCAAGTTAAAATGCATATTGTTTTCAAAGCAAACTATCAAATTAGCAATGTCATATAAAAGGAAGTAACTCAAATGGGACCTCTATCCTTGACATCTTATCTGCAAAGAGAATGTTGCCTTTTGCAAACTCAAAGCTAGTACTGAGAAGGGAGAGGAGCCCTTTTAATTCTTAAAACTCCAATCACAGTCTAGTCCTTTAACCAATGGTATTTTGAAGTAATGAGCTCTACAGGAATAAAAATTCCCTCTTACCTTTTGCTCCTTCTGGACTGAACAGGCTTGTAACAGAAGTACTCGCACATTGTCCCTACTGTAAACCACAAAACACAACGAAGAGGCAATGAGAAATCTGCCTCCTAATTACAGCTCTCCTCTGGACCTCAAAGGTACCTCAATCCACCGGACAATCAGTCAGGCTCATCATCTGTGACTTTAAATAGGTTCCTATTTCCTGTCTCACACTCCTAGCAGTGTTTGCAGGATAAATATCTCTCACAGTAGAGAACAGTTCAGGTATAATTCATATTATTATTCAGATACTATGTGAGAGGGCATGTAAATAAGAATGCATGCCCCAAAAGACACCACCAAGTTTTCTTATGCTTCTGCTCTAACAGGCTCCTTTGATTTGCTTCAGATACAGTTCACTGCTATGTAGCCTCAGTCATAAAACTGCTTTTGATTTTAAAAGGTAATAGATAGCTGGAGGTCCATGGCGTGAGTACTTGAACACTAGTTTACGGAGCAGAGAAGCATCACTGTTTTTTGAAAATATGAGTGACTCAAGGCAGAGGCTGTAGCCTGACATTGGATAAACTCTCATCTTTTAGTGGAAATTGTCATCAGCTGAAAAATGATGCACTCAGGACATACCTGTGTTACTAAAGATCAACAGGATTGAAYAGGAGAAGGTGACCAATGTATTATATAGGTTAAGAAACTGAATATTCACCTTGTATTTAAACAGTATAGGTTCAAATTCCTGGTGTGTCTAAGGCAAAAGAGGGATTTAAATGAGTTTTCTATGTCCCAGGTGATCGAATCTCTGAACTATTTTTTATTTTGGAATCTCTCTCATTTTTTTCCATGAAAATACTTCAGAAGATCTGTTTCATCTTATTGCAAAACAGAAAAAGTTTGAAATCTGAAAAAATTTGCAGAACGGGAAAGCTATTTCCTCCCCAGCTCTATTTCTGCATGTGCCCTGTGTATCCAGATACACAATTGCAAGGGAGATCTCAGCACAACAGCTTTAAGTCTGGTTATATTCAGACCATTCATATTTATTCTTTTTCAGTAATTCCAGATCTACTTCGTTTAGTTTGCAAATCAGATAGCAAATTTCATCACATCCTCCCTGTCAGAGCAAACATTGCCCAAGCAGAACAATCTTCTTTCCATCTCTATTATTATTAAACGAGAGCGTTTGATGATCAAAACTTTGCTGGTGCTGTTTCTTGGAGAGGCACGAACTGGCACAGCCTTGAGGGAGTTCTCGCTCACATGAAGCTGGCTTTGCAGAGCTGGTGGGAGTGAAAGYTGCTGCTGAGAAGCAAGGCCTTGACCTTGCAAACACAAAAGCATGCAAGTAGCTCCTCTCTGAGGGCCAGCCAGCAAGCTGTTGGGCCGCCACCACTGTCCAGGAGACCCAACACAGGTGCACAATCGTTTCTTTGTGTTTCTCCGTCTGCATGTAGCTTTCTGCCACCCACAGCTCTTGTGGCTAAACCCACTGGCATGGAGGCCATCACCCTGATTTATGCTTGTACAGCGTATAGCACAGTGAAATTTTGCTCTGTGACAAGGCTTTAATAGTAGCCACTGTAAGAAGTAAATAGTGATGCAGTGGACACCCTATTGAATCCCACAGCTCTGCTCACCTAAGCTCCTAATGTSCTCTGAGTATCTGAGAGGGAGCACAGAAAACATAACAGTGCAGTGTAAAGTAACCAACATACAGCAGGTGAGGTGTCATGACAGAACGATATTTTTGTGTCATTCCTGCTCAAAACACTTTATGGAAGGCCTTTTCTGTTAGAGAGTCCTGCCTACTGTTCATTATCTTTGCAAAKTCAATGGTCCAGCTCATTTTGTTTCTTTTCAGAGCTAGAAAGTAGGCTTTTAGCTGCTCAAATGCCACTGAGAAGTAAATACTTGTCTATTTAGAGGAGATAACATAACATTTGGGGAAGATGTAGACATCAACAACCAAAGACTTGCAAAGTTTTGCCAACCCTCAAGTCTACAGACAGCTCCAAACTCAAAGAAGAAATGCTTTCACTGATTGTCTCTGTTATTCTGGAACAGCTCTTTCTGCAGCTTCAGAAAAGGTGCAGGAAGACCTAAAGCTGGGCTACCAGTCTTCTGATTGAACTGTCTAGAAACAGTATCCATGTTTGCTCCATCTTTTGGTAAGGTAGTAACCAACAGCTTTGGGAGTTCTGCTGATGAGTAGTGTCAAGATGAGCTCTGATGCATTCTAAATGTTTTAGTTCAGGTAAAAATCAGTAGAACAGTATAAATTCCATACACTGAACTCAGGCGAAACAAAGGTGCTGCTAGCTCATCAGGAAACAATATTATTCTAGAAGTGGAGGGAAAAAAAGAGATTTCTTTTTTAACAAAGTCAACACATCTATCTCATACTCAGTTCTGATACTGCAAGAGCTACACATGCTTTGAATTAATCCTAGTAAATAGAAGGCACAATTCACTTAGCAAAGTCAAGCACATGCATAAACATCCCCAGTTCTGCAGGATGCCAAGTCTTCCCTCCATAAGCAACTAAAAGATGCAAGAACGTGCTGAAGTGCATGAATGAAGCTTATGCAGMCACTTAAAATCTAATCCCCAAGCGCATTACTCTATGCTTACAACCCTTTGCAGACAGAGCCCAAAGTACCGTGGCAAGGATGGAGGATCTCAGAATGGCAGAAAGGTATTTGCCACGAAAGGAGCTTTCAGACCTATAATGTTATCAAAGTGCTGTGTTAGGAGTCAATCAGCTGCTTGGGATAATGCCTCCTGGAATTGCAAGAGGCATGTTCTCTTTTGGTTATCATTATTTTTAGCCTCTGGGGCTTTTTTTACACTTGAATTAAATATCATTAGATAATTACCTAACAGATAAAGTTGGTGATTGGGGTCTATAAATGGGAAAAACAAATGTTGACTCTTGAATGGATGGAAACCTTTTTCCTTGGCAAATACTTTTGGGGGGCTTTTTTTTAAGCCTAGGGTTATTTTTTTACTTTTACTATGGCACTAGAGCTTTGAAAATATTAATTTTATGATATATCTGCTCTGCTCCTCATTCCATACTCAGAAGGAAGAAAAGCACATTTGCAAGTGTATGTAAAAGTGATCAYGATAGCTCTACACTAAAACTTTTTTTTAACCTTAAGTAAATGTTTAAAAAGTTCCAGAGCTGAACAACTTGAAAATCAAATTTACAACTTCCCTTCCTCAAAGCCAAAGGAAGTGGGGAATTCTTTAAAAGCTCTGTTTGACAGAGTAGAATATTTCAGTTTGTCTGAGGGCATATTCCAGGAGGCCATTTCGACTGCAGATGATTTAAACTCACATTTCATGTCACAGTTCCATGTTTAAATGGTTTGAAAAAGGTTCCTAAAAGAAGGTGAGCCTATTAAAGAYAGCTATACACATCACATGTTAAGAACACATCCCTACACGTTGTTATTAATGGTCATAAACACATTGCCGTAAGTATTACCAGTGGGTAAAAGTAATTCATGTTCTACACGATTAAGTCTTTAAAAGTCACTGACCAATTGTTAACATTCCTTTACCTCTTTATAAACCTTGCGTAAGTGGAACGTTAATACTCGGTGTTACCAAGCTCTGGATAAAGAACATCCACTTGTGAACTGAGCCTGCAGAGGCTTACTAAGTCAAAACATGAATTGTTGCATTTTCATAACTCACAACAGTGTAGCTGTGATAGCAATGGTAAAGACTGCGTTTGGATGAGAAGGCGATGTGGCATAGGAGCACCTGTTAAMAGGGAATGCATTCAAGCTGTCCTTGCTCACGAGCTACCTTGAAGTAACACATGTGAATCAGGGTTTGTAGACATATAATCCATCAAAAACATTAAGTATGAAAGCCAGGATTTAAACTTAGTTCCCCCCTGGAACCAGTACATTATTTTCCTATTTTTTTTTTCTTTTCAGTAGCAAACAGAATCAATTCCTAGCAGGCAAAACATAAAGCGCACGCGCGCRCGCGCRCACACACACACACACATAAAAGCAGAAATAACTTTTGAAACAAAACAATCTCCTAAGCCTGCTGGAAAACGTGGGATCGGATGTTTGGCTGGCTCTGGCAAGGATTTCTTCTCCTATGGCCATAGCTTTGGTAAAACTTGTACCACCCCTCTTGATTGCTTTCAGACCTCTCCTAGGTTCTCAGCCTTCTTCTCAGGCCTCAGGCTTTTTAAACTATGGCTTTAGCGAAGTCTTCAATGGTCTTTCATTTGATCTGAGATGATGGAGTAGAGCAGGAACAGCTGCAATGGATCATCGAACTCTTGCAAAGCCGAACAAACTCTGTCTTTAAAAATATCGTCTCCCCCTGCAAAGCCTTCCTGGAAAAGCTTAATATCTTCCTTTGAAAATCTAGGACTTGGGAACCTGGCACTGAGTGGTCAGACACTAGCTGGGTTTCACGACCTGCATGCAAGAGGCTCTGTCCCTAACCATAYGGCCTTCTGCGCTTGTTCAAAGGACACAGCATAAGCTCCCAGTGTAAAGCTGGGCTCTGACAGCTCCCTGGTAACTGCACAACAGGATTCCTCAAAAGTTGGCATCTTCAATAAGAAACATGTACATTTAAGAATAGCACTGAAAGCTGGAGATCAGCTGTGTGACTGAGGTCTTACTGTGACCATAAATCATTGTCAAAGCTTTACAAGTGTCACTGATCAGTCAAACCAGATGGAGGATGCAAAACTAGCAGACCCCGGGATCAATTAAGAAGGAAGGACAACCCCTTGGTCTCCAAAGGAGGTCAGGCAGTGCTGGAGAGGAGTTCAGTATGGGGATTTTTTAGTCTGCAGTGCATTAGTTATTAAGAAATTGATTCACAAATTTACACATGGTCCCATTACAGTGGAAAAAAATTAAATACTCAGATCTTTTTGCAAGTGTGTGTAAAAATATTTTACCGCCTACAGTGAAGAAAGCTAAGACTGGAGTAGATTTAAAACAAACAAGACACAGCAAGAGAACATCTCACAGACCTTGTTCCAAATAAATGTCTGTATCTGAAATACCCAGTGTTATTAGCCAAAGCTTTTGCATGCAAATAAAACGGAAGCTTTACAGCCACACTAATAAACGAACAAATTCTACTGTCTTTTGGTTTTGTGATAAATTATTGTGGCTAAAGCCCAGGTCTAGGGATGGCAACTGTCAGGTTTCTCAGATATATAATAACTTACCCAGCGGTAAGAACAGTTCAGAAAGATTTGCACTGTCAGCAATTTTGCATACATTGCGTCTGAAGACACCTAATATGTCTAAATCATTCACAACTATTAAAAACTGTTGCATTCATTAATGCACTCCAGAGGTTTAGTCAAACTCAGGTAGATGGAGATAAGAGGGACTGATCCTCAGCTAGTAAATCAGCTACAGCAAAAGCCGTAGAAGCAGCTATAGCTGAACATGGTGCTTGCTGCAGGATGCATATGGCTCCAATTAATGAACAGGGAGAGCTACAGCTACTTCTACCCAAGAGGCAGGTTAGCAGATGTTCTTCCAGCACAGCTCAGCTGCTCACATAGTTTATAAGCATGCAGAGAAAGGTGGGAGAACTAGCACGGATCTAGTGTATCCTATGCCAAGCAGTAAACTGTGGTTGTTCAGTAGCAGCTCCAGGGGGAGCTGACTCATCCACGAAGTGAAGCACTAATCTAACAGACACAGAGATGGAGGGAAGGACCCACACCACTGTCCCAAGATATGTCATCGTTGCTCGTAAGTTAATGTACCTAATCTTCACTTGGAGCAAGCAGAACTCCTCCTGGATCTCAAGCCATGTGAAGTTCTTCTAATATAAGATATTTAAGTCAAGAACACAGTACACATCAACCAAGCTTTAGTCTGTTCAACCCTAAGGAGTCAGCATTTGTTGAGAGATTGGTTTTCTCCTCTGAATATACTGCTGCTCCCAGGGAAATTAATACTATGAATGTCTGGAGAGCAGAACATGCACAGCGTCAAGGGAATATTGTTTAATTTAAGCTAATGTGTTGGCCTGGTGTTTTTTGTTTTGCTTTGTTTTCTTTTTTTTTTTCCTAATGTAGCATTAAATGGTTAGGTAATGCAAACTGGCTGCCTACAATACATGTCATAGAGTATTGAGATCCCATATGGATCCTTCTTCACTTTATGTTTTGTATCACCCTTGGGTTCAAAAATAACCTTAATACTTCCAATATTAGGACCCTTTGAAAGGGTAAACTGATCACTATCCATAGACTTTGGCCTACTGGGCTAAAAGGCCTTTGGAGGGGAATCTAATTTCATAACTGAAACCTGCTCTAATAATGATATAGGACAACACATTGTATCACTTTCCTTTAAATCTCTGTATCTTGCAAGGAGAGTAAGCGCTTCCCAACACAGTCTGCCATCTCTCCTGTGTCCAGCCCCGTGAACACACCAGCTTAACTTCCAGAACACTAAATTTGTGCTTTCACTAAAAAAAAAAAAAAAAAAAAAAAAGGAAACAAAGGCATACTTCTTAAACTGCATTAGCTGACTCAAGTCCACAAGCAGAAATAAAATCCTTCAAATGCAGGGCAGTTTTAGAAGCATTAGCTAACTGATTTCAAAGCTATAGGAGATTCAGGGGTATGCTGCTCTTTTCTCTAGAATACCTCCAACCATGATGGTACAAATTTCAAAACATCCTTGGCTATGGGAGAAAGGAAACAATTTCCACATATCTTCATTACTCGTGAAAGAAGGTGGATTCATACAGATATTAATAGCAGCTACCACTTGGCAATCAGAAACAACTTCAGATTATGTTAAAAAATATATTAATCTAATTCTTCAAATGTCTGACTGTAGCAATTTCCTGGCAGCATATGCAGCAATCATTACATACACATTTACAGTAAATCTGTGCCTGCTCTAGTCCTAATCTAAAACTGATGGGCAGAATTATTTTTAGTTTAACCTTGGTATTTTGCTAAAAGGAATGCAAATGTCATTGCTAAAGGAGAAAAAAAAAGAGAGAGAGACAGAAATAACAGCTTGGTGGAAAATTAAAGCACAGTGTTGAATATGACCCCAGCAATTAGACATACACAGGTAAYTGATCTTTAGTTGCCTGAGTTCTAATGTCAGAAAAGTGACGTTTTTGACTCTTAYATAATGAAGCCTGAATGCGGGTAATGTTCCAGCAGCTCAGATAGGAATCACCAGGACAGACATTTAAAGCAAACTGCATTTTGTTTATCTAGACTTCTAATCTACTACTAGAGTACTATTATTTTATTTATTTCCTGCCTCTCTTCCACTCAGACACTTTACTTGCTATATGGCAAGTATTTGTTTCCAGCTCCAAAACAGCAGTGATTGAGTTCATTCTGCTTCCACTAGAGAAGCTGGTGGCATCAAATCTGTATTGGAGATCTTTACGAAAACCAGGGCTGACTGCAATATCAGGCCGGGATGTACACATATTCGTAATCTCATGGGTTCTTTAGTCTTTTTTCCTAATGACTTGGGGGGGGGGCTGTCTTGCTCTTTATGGGGATGAGGGACTAGATCACCCCATTTCTTTTGGCCTTCTGAGCTCATTTATACTAGCACACTTACATTCAAATGAACTTTCCTCATATTTGTTTTGGGATGATGCGTGGGTTTACAATAAGGTGAAAGGCAATAAAGAGTCAATCCTGTTTACAAGTGTACCACAAAGCACAGACAACAGCCTCAGATCTCTAGTTTATATAATCAGGCTTGAAAATTCCCTTCTGCTTTTGCTTTCTTACATATCTATAAATAGTCACTGGAGCATCCTGCTATTTAATATGGATTTACACAGATAAATCAGGACATTAACTTGACTCTAGTGGCTTCAACATCAGTTAAAGCAGTATCACAAGTCAAACCAATCACAACTGAAAACACAGCAAATTCAAACTCTGAACCTTTACCATGATTTAACTTCTGAGCTAGTCATTCTTTGTGCAGGATGGTGGACTAAAGATCTCCTCAGGTCCCTTCCAAGCTGAATTATTCCTATGACTCTCAGATGAGGATGTTCTAGGGTACTTGAAAATCCTAGAATTTGAAAACAAAGGTTTCGCCTTTCATTAACATTCCTTCCCTCAACCCCCAATTTCACCAAAAAAAAAAAAACCTAAAACAAACATATTTTCCCTTAATTTATAATGTCTCCTTTTTCCAAGGGAAATTTAATAAAAAACATGCTTCACGGACTAAACAGAGAACTCTGGTGTGTAAACAATAGATTCTTGTGTGAAAGTCAATTTTGTACGGCTTCTAGGAATTCCACAGTGATAAAATTAGAAAGACCTATATGCAGCCTAGAACTTGTACTTGCTAGGATGAATGCTCAAGTCAAGTCAGCTTCAGTAACAAGAGTCACACACTAGGAACCTCAGCAACTCCTGGCCCAATTCTTCCTCTAGAGCTCAGAGGCCTGACCACTCAAAAACTCACTCGTAAATGACACTATGGACCATCTGCTCTGGAAGATCAAGTTGGAACAATTTACATGAGTATAAATCCTCACCTGAATCCTAACTGTAGCCACGATGCACTAACTGACCATCCATGTCTGGGTGTGTAATTCACTTCTAGTACAAGAATACCTATGAATGCGCAGATGTATCCCAGATGAAAATAAAATGAACCTTCCTCTTCTTCACTGTTCCTAATTTTGATTTACACACTCACTGTATAAATGGAAGGTGGGCTCACCTGTTTTCTGAGGAGTTCTTCTGCACTACAGTGCTTTGGGTTTTTTTATGGCACTAACTCCACTGAACTATGCGGCAATGCTTGCTTAGGGTGTCGCAGCTGAGCAGAGCCTCAACACTTTGCAGCAACGGTTCTGCTCTAAGCATCCCTCACTTTTCATTTCACCCTTCTATTTCAGTTTCTGTCCATTTGTTCCCGTTTCCCTTACTATCCTCTGCTCTCCTCCCTTCCCATTTTCCCCTCTGCCATTTCCTAACTAGTATCCAGCATTTTTTAAGACTGTTAGCTCAGATGAGACTATATGGTCTGTTTTTCAGCTGGCTTAAATCCGGATGGCTTTGCTGGCTTCACTGAAGCAATGCTGATTTTCATAGGCTGATGATCTGGCTGTGTATATTTAAGGGTACATCAATCCAGCAAATTTGTCCATGACGCTTTCAACTGTCCATTCCTTATTAATTCAAACACAGCTGATTCTTTCAAGCGGGGAGTGTGCCAGTCTGCCTTCTGTACTGCCTCTCTCGTAAGAGAGCCAGTTGGAAAGCACACCATTCCCTGTGCATGAGATTACATCCCAAGGTTATATATTACTGCATGATGGGCGAGCTACTGAAGGCTTCAGAGCGCAGGATCAGACAAGCCAAAAAACAAACATCTCAGAAGCCTGGTTGCTTAAGCTCAGCAAGAATATCAGCACTGTAAGAGAAATGCTGGACAGAGACACAGAAATAAGCTTTCACAGTGCTTTGAGCCCTACATATATGGGAAGCGATGAGATAGCCCTATGCAGAGGTTTCTAATTAATGTTTCTGATCTCCAGACTACAGCTGTAGTCTTTAGTGAAGAATTTTTCCTAAATTTAGGTATAATGCTTTTGACAATTTCTTCCACAAGTAGGAAAAGGCCCCTGGCCGAGACAAGGGACCTGTGCTTCCTTAAGCCATAAACTCTTTTTTATCCTATTAGTCCACCTCCTCTATCCACAYGCAGGAAGTCAGCTGAAAACAGGAGGTCAAATGAAAAACCACAAAGGGACCCAAGAAAACGGCCATGATCATTGCAGCCTCACCCGTTTTGATGGTGTAAAGGTGCCCACTCCCATTCTTAGTGAGACATCTTCTCAGCCAGTGGAAACTGGAGAAGCCTCTTAMCTTCTGTTTGAGCTATGCAGATTTATGTCAACTGAGAAATTGCCCCTCTGAGTCCTGACGCTGAGTCTTTTTCTATTCCCACTCCATTCCAGCTCCTTCATATTTAATTGAAGTGGATACCACACTGTCCACTGCAGTTCCACAGGTACTCCTTTTCATGTACTGTGCCTGGCAATTAGCTAAGTAAGCTACATTGGATCTACATCTAAACTTTGTTTTCCTAATGAAGAAGTCTAGATCGCTTCCCCAGCTCATTTCATAATTTTGAATCCTAATTTATCCCCATCCTCTGGGAGGAATGCATTTTTTTGCAATACCTATGTTGTAACTTTCTAGCACACATGCTTCTAATTTGAGCATTATTTTCCAAAGCTCCTAGCACTTAACCACAAAAGTTCTTCATTTATTTTCCTTCTTATTCTCCATTTAATCCATCCTCTCTTATTTTGTGCTTTGGATCATCTTTATATCTTACATTATGGACTCTAACATTAAAGTTTTTTGTTTTAACTAAGTATTTACAACCCTCAGGGAAGTACAAAAATTATGTTCGGGGAATTAGAACTACTCTTCCTTTTCCTCATGCATTTCCCAGTTTTCACCCCCCTAATCCCAAATCCTAAAGCAGAAGAAAAACTTCTAAATTGCCTTACCAGATTTAAATCAGCATTTGAATGGACAAAAATGTACCAGAATCTAGTCTCTGCCACTAATTTCCTGTGTGACTTTGGCCAAGTCATCTTCCCTGCACTTCAAAGCCCTTTAGAAATGGAAATACTTTGTCCTTGTCAGTCTAAATATTCCAGGCTGAGTGGTAAAGATCATTACCCTAAAGATTTTTTTATTCCTCGAAGTTATGAGGCCCTACTATTAGCAAGTGTAGATTACGAGCTGCTAGAGTGGGTAATGAGGCATGATTTAGGGGGCACTTCTTGCCTGATCAGGGTAAACTATAGCAAATCTTGAGACACGAGGCTCCAGATACCTTGCATCATGAACACCACACTAGCTACGTCATCTCTTCAGCACAGGAAGCAGAGCAGGGTCCCGGTGCAGATGCACAGGGGAAAGGGGAAAGGCCAGGGGATCTTAAGCCTCCAGTAGGGTTTCCCTCTCTCTTCYGCCTTTGCTCACATCATTGCAAATGCCTAAGCTTGCCAAGACCTGGCCTGCCCTCTTCAACACACAAATGGATACCCCATGGCTGCAAGCACAGAGATGAACAGCAGCTCTAAGATCCAGCTAAGAACTTTCCCTGTGTAACTAGGAACTGTATCTCTTCTTCAGCTCTGACTAGTTTCTGTGGCCAGTTCTGGAGCTATTGAAGACTACAGGTTTATTGCCATCAACCAAAATTTGACTTCAATATTCTTTACCATCCACACTACTTACACCAGAGACACAAAGAAAATAACTAGCAGTTCACTTGAAAGCTGGACCAGGTGCTCACTCGACAGGTACATTTGTTTAAAGGGGGTGGGACAGCTTCAGGAACTGCAAGTAGAGACTTTTACCCCAGAAGTCAATTAAGATTGACTTCTACCTGTGCTAAGTTACGGAATAATTTATACTCACTTCAGCCAAGGGTTTGCGATTAGAGACAAAGCAGGGAAGAACTCCTGGTTTGTAGACACTGTTTCAAGTGGCTGTATGTAGCACCCAAGAAACAGAGAACAACTATATTAGAGTGCATGATAGCCACTTTTTTTTTTTCTGCCAGGGATTATTTTCACAAGGCAGCTTTCTTCTAAAGGAAAGGCCCTCCATGATGCTGTTCCTGCTACAGACAGCTAACTTTTTTTTTTTTTTTTTTTCATTTACTCTGCTGTCCTAGACCAGGCCTACAGTCATTACACTGGGAAAGTATCTAGAAAATCCCAAAGCACTGAGAGATGCCTCAGTTTACCTGATAGGATTGAGCCCTTTTTCTTGCTCTAGCAGATGAAAGACTGAATGGCTTCAGCACTGTAGTGAACTAAGTAGAGTTATTTTAGGTTGGCTTGGAGACATCTTGTTAATCCACAAGCTATGAGAAAAACCTAGGTCAAGCCTTTGTGGAAGCAGTGCGGCTACCCCACTGCACAGGTCCGGTGGGACAGCAGCACCGCAGAGCTAGGACACACTCCGTCTTGCTTGTATTTGTGCCTGCAAGGGACATTTCCATATGGAACAGTGCAAGTGTTTGCTTTTGCTTTTTCTTTTTAAAAAAAGCAAACAAAAAAATATAACAATACAGCAAATGAATTACAGTGTACTTTAATCGACTTCAAATAACAAACATGACCCCATTTGTATGAATACATTTCCATCTCCAAGTCTATGAGTATTTCCCTGGTATGTAAATCATAACAAGATGGAGACTCCTGGATCTCCAGGTTTATGATGAGCTCTGCATTCAGCTACTCTGCAGTTTAAGAAGTGATTTCAGCAGGGGCAATTGTATTGGCTCTAGCTTTCAGCTAGAGTATCTATGCCTAACTAGCCTTTTAAGAAACCTGGGCCAGAAGGTAACATTTCCCTGAAACTTTCCAATACAAAACAATTGTTTGGAAAAATCAATCAACAGCCTGGCCAAAAGACTCACAAATTCCTCCTCCTCTTACACAAGCTCTTTCCTTTAAAACTTGTCATTTTATCTGTTGTCATAGTAAAGACCTAAAGTTATAAGCTCTGAGTCAGACCACTTACTAATAACAAGCAAAGGACAGTACAGCACAGATTTCATCAGTAAACGTCACTTAGCAAACAGAATAAGACCCCAGGGTCCGAGAGGGCTTATTCAGACCATGCTGAAGAATATAGTGTCGATACCTCCACTGTCACCCCAGAGCAGCTCAAATCAAACCAGTGTAATGTCCCAGCTGGAGCACAGGGACACAGGTAAAAACATTACACTGGTGCAGATATACCTTGACCAAACCTGAGCTTAAGCTGGAAATTATCTGACAGCCAACCCTAAGTGGAACTATTGTGGTATCAACCACAGCATGGAAGATCTTAGAATAGGAAGATGCTGCCTGAAACAAAAACCCTATGCATACTAAAGCTAAAAAATGTATTTTCCAATTAAAGCATGTACAAGTCTGAAAATATCTTCTCYTTCACAGACAGGGAAGAGGATAAAAACTAATTTTTTTAATTGAATTTTTGATTACCAGTGGACACCTGAAAAAAATTCAGTAATCAGTATTCAGTATAAGCAGGCCTACAAAGGTGCCAACCTGTTGGGATAGAGCTAAGCAAGGGTCAGACCTAGACCTATTCACTTGCTCTTCAGCTATTTCAATGCTGGTGAATGTTTCATCATGATCCATCATATCCAATCCAGCCAAGGCTTTCAAAAAGACAAATTCATCTCTGTGGCAATTGACTTCTAGGACTCAAGACAGGACAATTTACTTTTTGGAGTTTACTCAGGGCCAAGTTGCAAAAAGAATTCAGGATAGTGGGTACACAGCAGTAACTAAGCACTTTGGAAAGCCTGGCCTTCATTTCAATGCTCAAAAGGATCTACATTTTCCTGAAAATCATTGCCTTAACCCCTGTCAGCTCTGCTAAGAAGTCAATGGAATGATACTGGTGCTAKCCTTGAAAATAAAGAGCGAAGAATCAGCTCCAAGTCAGACCAGTATTATCCAAGTCTACCAGTGTTATCTTGACAAGCAAGATTTATGACTGTCCCTAGGACTGTGGCTCTTAGAAAAGGCTGGAGCCTTGGAGRCTGAAGTCATTTTCAGTCACAGCAAAGGTACATCATCTATAGCATGCTGGCAAGTTGGAAAGAAATTCTACATTTCTACAGTAGTTATACTTGCTTCCTTTAAGAGAGTTGGTATGACCTATTTAGTTCATGGCCTTTTCCCTGAAGCCATCTACTGCCATTAGTTATAACTGTGTTTTAGTTAAGCCCAGAGAAAGCAAAAGCAATTAAACAAAAGCCATCAAAAGCCGTCAAACTATTGACTTGGCTCCAAAGAAACCTTGTGGAGTTTGTGTTTTGTAGGTCCACTTTGGTGCTCAGTTCACAAGGAAGAGGAAGATGTCTCCAGCATCTGCAACTACCAAGTCTTGCTCATTAGCTCTACCTTTCAGCTTTAGCTTCCAATTTCCATATCTACTATTTTGGCAAAGACAGCGCCTATCACAGCAGTACAAAGCTAAGCAATTGTTTCTGTTCCTTGCAAGTCTCAGGATCAATTACTRTGAATAATAACATTTATTTCATGAAATCTCTGCCCTCTTATTGCCAGAATCCATCCTGTCACTCACACAAGACCTGGAGGGTAGTGGAAGAGGATTCATTTGGCACTATCTGTTGCGGGATTTAATCTTTGGATACAATGCTTTAGAAGGATTACAGTAAAGATGCAAACTATCCATATTTTTAAAGCCTGATGACCTTTAACAATGAGGAATAATAAGAGGAAAAAACACAAACCCTGACAAATTCATAACTACAGCACAGTGGAAAGGAATGTATTCTTCTAACATATGAAAAAACACTGTGCATGACATGTCTATTTTCCTTTCATTCCTGTAGCTGTTACGAATTATATACAGTGTATTTAGTTGTTGTTTGTTCTCGTGCCTTTTTTTGTGCGGGGGTACTTTGGCTGTTCTACATTTTTTCTTTATCATTGATCAAGTAATTGTCTGAAATGCCATTTGTTTCGTCTTTCCAGAATCCTGTTGTAACTTTTTGTTCCCATACTACTGATACGCTCCCATTGCTGTCAGTGAGCGCTGAGAGAGAGGGTTTTACTGTTAATCAGCCTCATCCAAACGAGATACACAAMGCCATTCACAGTCTGACTTAAAGAAAACAGAGTTAAAAATTATGTAACCTATCTACAGTCAGAAAATGGACCTAATCACCCTCTTTATATATTTATCCAACTGAAGTATTTAAATGAGAAAGCCTCTTTGAGTTGATGGAGGGGATAACTCAGCACACCCCAATCACCTCGATTAGCAACAGCTCTTAATCACAAGCACTAAACAGGCAGCCTGGGGAGAAGAGATGGTAGGAATATTTCTCATGGAAATGTTACCTTCTGGCCCAGGTTTCTTAGTCTGGATGACTAAGGAAGAAGCGAATCAGGTTTGCCAACTTCTAGTTCCCAGCTCCAACCACCTCTGTCACAGTGAGAAAAAAAAGCAGCAGGTCATTACTTGTATGATAATGCTTAGCCTGGCCTGTTGATCAGCAAGATGTGTTTTCTATTGATATTATCATTTTGGGATGCAGATAAAAGGATCTAGGCTGCAGCCCTTGGTGAGCTGAGAGAGGTCACTCTCAAAGCAAAAGCAAATGTGTGCCCTATCTGAACTCCAAGTGTAGTCCTAAAACAATGTCAGATGTCAGCAAACAGCTCAAAAAACCCCACAGAATCTTAAAAATACCAAAAAATAACAATGAACTCCTTTTAATATGGAAAAGTTACCCCCAGCGTCTCACACTAGGCTAAAGATGAAGAAATACCACCCTTCTGTGAAGTTTACCAGCATATTAATAAAAACACTGTTTATTTTTACTCAGTTGAAAGCTCTCTTTTCTTACGTTTTCTGCATTCAGCAATGGGCCACATACCAAAGCTTAAGTTCTGTTTAGAGGGGAAAAGAAAACAGGACACAGGAAGAGGTTTACTGCTTTCAGGCTACTTTCTCTGGAAGGGCACTGCCTCCAAACCAGCCGCCCATGGCAGCTGCTCTGCAAAGGGCCTCGCCTTGGAGAGGCTTTTCTACAATTTGGCTTATAGACATCACTGTCACCTCCCCACTCCCCAGGCTCGACCAGGGCAGATGGCTGTGCCACAAGGAAATAGGCCCATGCTGGCCTTGTCTCCCTCTCATACTAGCCCTGGGCTCATCTGGATAAGAAGCCACATGGTCTATAGGGGTCCATCAATACGTTTAGAGGTTGCCACTGGCTCCTACTCCTTTTCATATAGGAATATCTGATGAAGACACCTAAGCCAAAGGTGTTTTTTTCCTTTTTCTAGAGCAAAGTATTTAGCTCCCTCCTGTGGGCAGCAATGTTGCTAATCTCCCAAAACATCTGATTTAAACACAACAATAATACCAGCTAATGCTACAGCTAAATCCACCCTTCCCTTGGCAGATTCCTATACTTGCTTGGCCAAAAAGATTTTCCTAAGCTTCCAGCAATGCCATAGAAATGCACAAATGGCATACAGCAGTCTTAAAACAAGAGAGCTGTGCTGCTCTCAGCAGTGAAGGAGGGCTGGAGAGCAGCATGTAACATCTGTTCAAAATGTATAAGAAGTGGCTAAATGTTATGTTGTCTTAATAAACACAGCTACACAGTTTGCCGGCTTCAAATTTTACTGCATAGTTTTCTATTAGCTCTCAAGGTGAGTTCAACTTGGCAACCTTCAGGCTTATTTCCTGTTCAGGATCCAACTCCTAAATAGTGTAAAATCAGAGAGTCTTAACTTGTTAGCTATCCTCCCTAATTAGGTACCAAAATGGAATTACCTGCATGAGTTCTTCAGAATTCAGTCTAGATAGTCTTGCTATGTGTCCAGACTAGAAACATCAGCCCTGCTACTGGAAATTGAAGATTTTGGAATATTCTGCTGTTTCCTTTCTATGAAAACGTCCCACAGAGCAAAACTCCAGGCAGTGCAAGGCAGATGTATCATGCAAACMTAGAAAAAAATATTCTTCTGTGAGACTTGACTGATGCAGAACTTAATACTCTCTCTGCATTGCTTAATCCTTAAAATGTTACTCTTTTCCAGAGTTAGTTGCCAGATGTTTTTGCAAGGACAAAAATAATGAGGACGCAAGTAATGGCCTTTGCCGCCTGATTTAAATCTCTCTCRCTAGCTTCTTCAGAGAGTTACTGCTTTTCCATTAAAATTTCCCTTCAAAATCCTGAGGTTTCACATGTTAGCTGTTCTCTCTCACTTGCTTCCCTGGTTGAGCCTCCCCTCTTTTCTTGTATGTCACTAGTTTGTTATAGGACACTAACTTATCTGCGCTCACTTGCCAATTCATGGTTTCTATAGTCACATAGGGAATGGGGGGGGGGAGACATTGTGTGCACAAGGTGTTATCAGTATTGTTTTACAGAAGCTCTGGCTCATGAGAAGCATGGCTGAACTGCCTCCGTCGTGGTCACTTCACAGAGAGAAACAAAAGCAGGACCTTCAGACCTCCACTATCACCCAGCAGCAAAGTAAGGCTTTGTATCTTCTATGGATGTCTCACAACACTGAAGAGCTCTGCACAGCTGTGGATCCCACTCTGAATAGACTCAAGGACAGTTCAGGGAATAAATCTTGAGTGAACCTGGATCTCTCAGACCAGATGAGCAAACAAGTTTCTTGTGAACTGCAGACAATTCCTCCTGTTGCGTCCACTTCTGTTGCAAAATGATGATGAAATGATCATCACTAATCACTGCAAGGCCAGGTGGAGTAGAAAGCCAGAGCATCTTGCCATGTGGGAATAGAATTCTACCAATTAATTAGTTACCTGAGTTAGGAATTTTTCACTAGTTCTACTCCAAAGACACCTACTGCTCAGCTATACTACAGCAGACTTCTCCAGCGACTGTCCTATCTCTGTTAGGAGCCAGTTTTGCCCTCCCCAGGTTAAGTGAAGCCACAGGTTTTCAATGCATTTCTCTTGCATATAAGCGGAACAAGAGTGGCAGTTCTTGCTGGCTCTAACTTTGCTGGCTCAGCCCTGAAGGCTGCACTAGAGAGGCCCTCACACCAGGGCCAGCCACTTCAGACAACAGGGCATGACCTGGCCAAACACAGGACAAAGGAGCAACTCACTAGTCCATGCAGGCAGTGATTTGGAGTCTGGAGGCAAACAGGAACATTGCTAGGGGGTGAGTGGTGAGCTTTCAAGTGTAGAAGCAGATGAGTCAGATGAGTTTCCTCTGGTATTTGCTTCTCTGAGTTGCCCCTGCTCCCCATTCTCCATGCAGGCTCTCACAACTCTGTCTCGCTTGCCACTAAAACAGCTGAACCCTCTCTTACACCGAAGCAGTAGTTTTAAAATCAGCCAGCAAACCTCAGCAACACCCTGAGTCACAAGTGCCTCTCTCTGCAGGTATAATCAGGGAATGCCATGGTAAACATCCCAGGCCAGGTCCTTGGGTCATCTGCAGTGATTTTGACAAAGCTGTGCTTACTGGCACCAGCCAAGGATCTGTCCCTCCAGGTAAGCCAAATCTTTCATATGGATGAGGATGAGGAGAAACAGCAGAACAGAATATGAATTTAAGAGGGCTAGGTATACACAAATTAGCAAGAGCACAATCTCCACCTCCTCAATTTAAACACATCACTGGAAAAATAAGCAAGAAAGAAGCCACATTAATACACCTCCTGAAAACCTAGAGATGACTAGGAGAAGTTGGTTCCTAGTGCTSATTTTGGACATTACAAGAGCTCCTAAAGATGCCCTGAAGCACAAGTAGTTCACTYGCTCTGCCACAAATTTCCCTAGGATGATTTTCCTCTGCCTCTCTCCTCCCACTACCCCATAGCAGTAGAATCTCRACACCACCACCTTGCTTCAGACAGCCGTTGGTGCTTGAAATGAAGGTCATCCTCACTCCCTAGGCATTTGCTTCTGACCCCAAGCATTTTCCCAGGGATATAGTTCTCAGGTTAGAGAACTGTTCTCTTTGAAGCAAAAAGGAAGTCATAAGGTCTCATGTAATTATGCAAACAGTTGATCTGTGCTTCTATTCACTTTTGATGTGATGCATCATAATAAGCAGAAGCAGAAAGTACACCTATTTTCTATACAGAACTACCAACAATCATTTAAATAACTGAGTAAGGTCACAGAAATGTGAATTTATCAACATCTGTCTCCTGTAGGTTCTTTTGAAGAAACCAGTTTCTCCTCATTGAAGCCTGTGTCTATGGGAAGGGAGAACAAAGTGAATATGAAATGAAAACAGACTTGCTCCAAATGTTGCAGGTAGAGCTTCTAGTTCTCGCTGGAAACTGAAGCCATTTTGGAACATCATTCTTTATTTATGTCATTTATTATTTATGGCCTTTATCTTGCACATGTAGAACAAGCAGAATGTCATCTCCAAATGCACCACACACTAGTGAACTCTGGATGGCAGCAACACACAACACAGAAGTATTGGCCCCATCACTTAGGGGTGTAAATCAGCATCCTCTGAGCAAGAGGGCTGATACACCAATTTGAAGACAACTGAATGAAACAGCTTCACCTTGCCTCTGGGATTTCTGACAGGTTTAACATTTCCCAAATTACTTTGATAGCATTTTGAGAAATGGAATCGAAAGGGGCAACTGAGAGCCTCTTCTTCCCCTGCTCTGTGCAAAGCCAGAGTAAGAACAACAAAATGTAGAAACATCATAGCATTATCAGAGCCTCTAAGCAAACACTGCAAGTCTCACCTGCCATAAAAAGATGATTTCTTGTATCGAATAAACATAGACACATGCAAGAGTTATTTGCTAGTCACCAATAACCTTAATCCTCAGTTGATCAAACTTGTCACAGCTATGTCAGCTTAAACACTAAACATCTTTATTGCCTGTCTAAGCACCAGGAGGAAACACCGAGCACCTCAGCCTGCTTCTCCAGGAGTCTATGAAGAACAGTCTGTTCTGTCAGGTAGCATAGTTCAGCCTTTTAAACCCTCATCTGGGAACACTTATGAGAAAKTCATATCCCTTAATACACTCTCCTCTAATCAATTCTTTTTCTTGCCCATCTCTGAAGAGTTGTGCGGCTATCCCACAGGAATGGAAAGCAGAAGGAATCCACGTAACCATTGCAGTGAAACATAGTGGAAGGGAAAAGCGCAGACAACCTTCCACCGCAGCAAAAGGGGCAGATGAGCATCAACAGTCAGCTGCCAGGGATTGTTTACGTATGGCTGAGCATATTTTGGACAGAAAGATGACTTTGGTAGCACTGTAACATCTCTTCTAATATTCTCTTCTATTGTAAGAAAGATCAACAGTTCAAACACCTTACTATGCCAGGTATCATATAAAATTTAACATTAACACACAATGCTCTTGTACTATAATCACAGAGCTAAATGCACATAGTGAGTATTCTCTACTTTTTAACACCCTCCTTTCCCCAAAGCAGTTGAATCAAATGTGACTAATAAGTAATTTGTCTTTAAGTGTACCTTCACTCATGTTTTTCAAATGTGGTTTCACAATTGTTTGATTCCCAAATCATCCTAAATGCTAACAAACAGAATAACACTTCAGTCTGAGTGGCAGCACATTTGTGACGTGTTGTCACATTTGGGAATGACAAACACAAATTTAGCTTTACTGTATGTATTTTATTTCATGCTCTGTAATGCTCACCTGCAGTGAGGGCAGGATGTTGTGTGCGTTCTACAGAAGCAGCTACTGACTCTAAGGGATTATGGATTAATTCCTAATATTATCACTTGGGCCAAAGAGTCTGAGCAAATCTGAAGGTAAAAGAAATGTAAGTTTCTTTTAAAGAAAAAGACAGAGAGACAAAGAGGCAGAGAAAGAAAAGTGCTGATTGCTTTTGCCAAGACCTGAGGAAGGCAGGTATAGCTTGTACAGTCCAAGTGAGTTGAAGCTTCAGTGGCTGCATGACAAACTTCAGCAGGGTGGATTTTAAAGGGATATTATTTTACAAATACAGGCCCAGGTGGATAAAAGGTTTTTAAAATTCTTTCTGTGAGTCAGCTTATGTAACACTGGATTATACATAATCAGCAGCTTTCTACGCAGCTCTGGTCACAGACATGGGGTAATACAAACCGAGTAAGAAATGAAATAATAATATCTCTGATGAGGATAAACTCCTCTTACACTGTTACAATTTCTGTCAAAGCACTCTGATATGCTTAGGTTGCCTTACGGTAAAACCTATCCTCCACAATACTACTTAAGTTTGGCTCTTATGTAATCCTCAATATTTTCCCCTTAGCATATGAATCCATTGCTCTCTGTCTGAAATATCTTTATGAGAAGTGATGTTTTGGGGCGTGCTTTAAATCTTTCACAACAGCATGAAACCCTGAAGCACATCAGGAAGTTGAGAAGAAACTTATCGAACAGCTTCATTTCCAAAATGCCACTGTTYCAAGTATTCCCAGAAAGTGGGAATGGAAGGGACCAAGATGCTCAGGATGTGTGCAGGGGGGTGGCGTGGGGATGTGTTTTTAAGCAAAACTGATTCACTTGTCTTTAAACCTGAGGGCATAAATATCACTTTCAGAGTGACTCATCTTTGAGTAAACGGAGATGTAGCTACAGACCTCAGCAAGGTGTTATTATCTTTTGTTTGGCAGGAATTTTACAGATAATTCTCAGAAGTCTTAGGAAAAGCTTTGAGAGTCTCGCATCTTCCTTCTCCTCCCACATCCTTCCTGTCTCCTCCACATTCTATTTTTAGTAGTCAAAGTGCATTTCCGGGTGCTCCTGTTTTATTTTTTCAGCCTTGCAATGAGTAACACTTGTAGAGATTAGTGACAAAAATATTAAGATGGGTAAGAATGAGGTATGAATGGAAACGTACTTTTGGGAAAGCACCAGAAGAAACAACAGAGTAAGGGTTAAAGGAATGGCATTCTTTGAAAACTAAGGATACAGTTGGGAGCAATTARGCTGGCAAACACTGAAGACTGTTCTCTGCATCAAGAACTCAGCACAGACCTGCACTTCAGTAACAGGAGGATAGCAAAAACGGTCCAGAGAATTGCCTGTACCATACCTCTTCCTGTTATCCGCACAGCAAAACAGCCTGTAGCTGCAAGATACCCAAAACAAGGAAACAAAAGACAATTACCTAAGATGTAGGGAGGGTGAAGTAAACAAGAATCTTCACACCATAACAACACTTGACTTCAAAAGTGTATAAAAGACCTATTCAAAAACCAGTTCATTGTCACCATTCCAGAGGAGCAGCAGAGGATGTAGTGGTGCCATAGCAGCTGCCATCCCTTGTTCTCTGCGCCACCACAAGCAATCCTGCCCCAAGTACTTGGCCAGGCACAGATTGCTGGTTTCGAGTATGCAGGTTAAGTATCTGCATTCTCACGCCCACGTATGAGAATGTGGATAGAGACATCTTAAAAAAGTTAAGTAAGTAAAATAAAATCACCTTCCGCTTCCGTAACGTCTTCCACTGATTTTTTTTTTTATATTAATTCCTATACACTTATGTGGTTGAGTGCTTCGGTGACGCAAATGTAGAGTCACTGGCTTGTAACAACTGAACTGCATTAGTCAGTGATGTGAAACCTGGCAAAATATAGACCAGCAGACTGTTTAGTAATAAACTTTTATCTTAAGTACTTTTAAGAACATTTAGAGATAAAGAGAGCAGGGAAGTGACTTTGTTCACAGTCTTTCATCACTTCTGCATCTTCTTCCCCCTTCCTCTTTTCCTTTGTGGTAGTACATATTGAACAAAATCACATATGAAAGTTGCAATCCTGAGTGCCTTTTAAAAGTCTCAAAATAACTTAAAGAGTAAATTGCAGTTTTGTGCAAGTGTTCCTCCCTGAAGTGCTTGARTGTCACTGAAATTCCCAAATGACAATAGTTTCTAAGGATAACATTTCCAAAAGTGCTGTGTGAATGAAAAGCCTAAAATCCTACCGTCACTCTGAGAGGAGGAACAGATGATGGGTTCTCTAAATCACAGAGGAAAAAACCTCCCCTATTAAAACCTGATTTGCATTTCATTGAGATTTAGACATTGCATTCCCATGGCCCCTTTGGAGAACCTTAGGCTAAAAGCTCTGGTAAGCGGCTTGAGTTCACACAACAAACTGAGTCCACACAACAGTTACAGAGCTCTATGCTACTTTTGACAGAATTAACTTGGGTACAGAAACCTAAACACTGCAGAGAGCCAGGTGAATAACCTGTGCTGATCTTCACTCCCAAATCACACCTGGTACTTGCCAGCTTGCTCACTCACATACGGCTCAGGTCCCTCGGGATTTCACTGCCAGCCCTGCGTGTAGGCACGCCCGGAAGATCAAAARCCCTACAGCCAAGCCAGCCCTGACAGCAAGCTCTGCACAACATCAGGCAAGTCACTTCACTCTTCCTCTGTTTTCAACCTCATGAAATAGATCTAATAATACTTACACAGCTCTTCAAAGTGCTTGGCCAGGCTTATTTGATTAATCACAAAGGTACATTTACTAAACTACTGATTCAAGATGCTCAGCATGAGCATTTTGGTATTACAGCAAAAGGAAGCATGTCTTTAAAAGTGTAACGTGATAATAGGGGCTCAGATTTAGAGTCACATGTGTAAAACGACAAGTTGGGTCCTCGACTGCTCTTGGCTTAAAAACCTGGTCCCATGAGTAGGAAGTTCAGAGCACTCACAGAAAATTATCCTGGACAAGGGATTAAAAATACATTCCTGAATAAAAGGAGAAGAAAGTCTCTATTTATTCCTTTTGTACTAGAAATCAGAGCTTCCTTTATCAAGGAAAGGGAACACCTTTCCTGCGTACACATGCATAGACACCTACTTGTCTCTGTGCACCTATAAGTGTATGTGTTTCTCTGTAAGTCCCCAAAGCTCACTTACATTATGTTTCCTATAACCCACTATGGCAGTGGCTGCTAGCAATGGAGAGCTAAGGAAGAAATTATTGTAATTTATGGCCACTTTATTTCCTCTTACAAACAGAGTGGTGCAAAGAGCCTTAGTCTGTATGAAAAGCAGAGCACTATGAATGAGAAGTGAGTGAATATGTGTTCGTGTATATGTGTCGTGTGTGAGCAAGAATCTGGAAGGAAATGTTCAGGAAATGCACCCTAGCCAAAAACAGATTTCAAAGTGCAGAGCTCTTTTACTCCGGTAGGAATCGATGTTACCATATAGTAATGTGTATGATCTGTGAGTGGTATTATGTGGGCAAGTTAACGGGCACAGGCTACCTAACTTTAACAAGAAGGTCTTTTATGGCTTCATCCTCTACACTMATCCTACCCGCTACATTAAACTTCTAAAACTATATTATGTTCTGGAGATTAAACTAAGTTYGGGATTTTAATAGAGACATTGATGGACTGACAGATTTATTGTATTGATTCCTATGCAAGATTCTAGTTTCCTGCCAGGATCTCATGAAGGAAATATGAATGTAATGAGAATCTAGTGAGTGAAAATAACAATGACTTGGCAGAGATCCTCTAGCCTAAATTTTCGGTAAATGCTCTTACCGTAGAAATTTGTTTTTTAAGCACTCATCAGCTGRACAGATTTTCTGAAATGTGCTAAGCAGCTTTCAGTTTTTAGAACAGTATATTTTAAAGATAAAATTTGCTCTAATTTGGAGAGAGACACACTGCATCTGTGGACACATTGTTTCATTCAGACAGGACAATTTACTGAATAAACTGCAGAATAAACAGACCTGTTGGAATAAGCTGTTATCTTGGCAGTTACTGACCTGACTCTTTACTTCTCTCCCATCAGAAGCCAGCTGCCAGCCTTGACAAAAGGGGCTCTTGTAAAGTCTACAGGGRATAGTAAAGTCTACACCGCAATGGAAGAGCAGGCTCTAGAACAGCTGCAAGTATGGTGAGCTCCATGTCCTGCTGTCTTCTGCCTACATGGCTGCCTTGAGACAGCTAGTGAGGGACCCGGCAGCAGCCGCTTGCCAGTGTTTCATGTGTTCATGGACAGCTAAGGCCTGTCACATTGGGAGATCCAGCTTCATAAGACAAAGATGAGGGAAAATGATCTTAAAGGAAGTCTGAAGGCTGTCCCTCCTCAGCAATGCAAAACGAGCCATGGCCTGCAGGTGATTTTCTATCCTAAAGCAGGCTAACAAGGACAAGGAGGAGAGGATCTCACTTTGGGAATGTTCCTGCTTTGATTTGTTTAGGGGTAGACTGCCATGTATTTATTACCCAAATGYCATTATAAGTGGATTATTCTTTAGCACATTTCATGGGAAAGATTTTGTTTAAATTTTACGGCTATTAATTGCAGATACAGAATACAGCATTTGATACAGTGCATTATAGTACCTGTTCTTCTAAGAAGGTGGCTATCCTTTCCTCAGGATAAAGAAGGTTTCCAAAATAGGGGATTATATAAAATTAGGCAGCAAGATCAACAAAAAGCATATTATGTGAGATTAAATTAGACGATTATGATTAGCCTTGAGCTTTGCTCTTTTTTTTTTTTTTGGAATAATGTATGTTCTTGCATGGTCAGAAGAGGAATAATGACAGAGAAAAGTCAGTTCTCAATTCAACTTGGAACTGCTCCCTAGGAGTAGCAATATACCATGAGGTTCTGGTTTAAACCAGACAGACACTACTGTGGTAAACAGCTCCTGCAGCAAATTCCTTCTCCTCTCAGTAACTCAAAAACCTCCAAAAAGTAGAAACTGGATACTTTAAAGAGGGCTGTGGGAATTATATATCTGGCTTTCAAAGAAAGAAGCATGAAGCTGGGTACCTAAAAATCCTAGGATCTTCTCAAAATACGGATATAAATGGAAGATCTCATTTTCTCCCTGAGTTTCCATAGGTCCTCAGCTAGGACCCCTCTTCAGGTGACGAGCTCAATTCAGGGATAGTTGCTCGAAGCCACCTCTGAACTTTGCACCCTTAATGTCCCAGAGCTTGCGATGGCCAATTCCATGCTCTTGATTGCAAACACTCATGGATGTGGCCAACCACATGACTAAACCCTTGAAGTAAAGTAGCTTTCACTGACACCATTTCATCATACAAAGTAAATTAAAAAAAAAGACTATGGGAAACAAGTGTTTTCTCATATTTAAGCAAAAAATAAATGAAAAGGTATGCTGACCAAATAAGGCCATACAAGTTATTTATATAATAGAGAGTAAATAAAAATCCATTGCAATTCATAAAAACATAATTCAATTTAAAATGTTTTTCCAGTTTTATTCATGTCATTATTGGATTCACCCAAGAATCGTATGTATAATTGGGTGCCTTTAATGTGAATAAATATTGTCTTTGTTCTTTAGTCCATTTCTTAGTGTGATCTATAGTTGACAGAAGTCCTTAAAAATTAGGATGTTCACTTAATAGAATACTTGGGCAACCACATCCCCAAATTTCTTATTTTGGAAATCTTGTAAGTTTCTCTCTCTCTCTCTTTCTTTCTT
>NW_028185828.1:306997-380009 GCF_003343005.1 Rhea americana
TTATGGCAGTAGTGAGCTTGGAAATACTGCAAAATCAGCATTTCCTGGAGCATTTTGGCACTTTTTGCACAGAATTGACTACGGCTAGGGTGCTCAGAAGAAAACAACACGTTTTTAAAAATGTTTCCCCAAAGTTTTATGAAACTAAATTTGGCTCCAGATTAGTATCTTAGCAAGGTTCCAAGGTTACCATGCCCTTCCCAAATTTTTATGATTGAAAACAAAAAACGAGAAAAAAAATCCATTTTCCTAGGCAGCAGATCAGAGCTCAAAAATATCTTACCAGACTTATTTTATGAAAGGAACTTGGAAATGTTTAACTAAACCCACTAGAGAAATTGCCCCCCACACAAAAGCAGTGATTACATAGGATATTTACCTAAAGATTTTGTAATCTCCTTCTCTGTTCCTCTGCACGTTCTCTTTCTCTCTTACATACACCCACAAATCAAGACTCTAAATGTTCAAATAATGAAGATTCAGGTGAGGGCCACAYGTTCAAATACTCAGCAGAAGTTAGTTTTGTTTTAAGATTTCTTCCTTTGGCTGTGAGCAGGAGCCAAAGCCCATAACTCTGCACCTGAAGGCTACAGTACTGACTGCAGTAGTCCACAGGCCACATGTGAAAGGCCAGTGCTGGTTGTTCATCCTCGGCAGCACAAACCCAGGGCACAGCGCAGGTTAAGCATACTTGGTGCCTGGAGCTAGGGGCATGTAGGGATCTGGTATGGCTGCCGTACTGAGCCATGTTCCTGTGCTCAGGCGCTCCTATGACACAAATGCTGACATCCTTGAACTGACCTCTTTAGCAAAATGCATCAATCAGTCTCCCATTATTTCTTTGCAGCATTACAAACTGAAAACAATTCCCTCATTTCAATAGAGTTGAGGCAGTGGAAAATGCCTTTATGTCAACATTTCAACAGCATTAGTAAATACGCGAACTTCTCTGCCATACTATTCGCCAATCTAAGTCACTGCTAACACCATATTGATATACTGTAGGCATTTGGGGAATCTTTACTGATATCAGTGCTGTCAGACCCTCAGATCAATTAAGTGAGAAACAGTGGTAGTTTTAAAGAAAGTTGACTAAAGCTAAGAGCTGTTATAGTATAAGGAAAGACCATGACAAGAGCCACTCAGTAGTAACTATGTGCCAGCATTAACCTTGTAGCTCTTCCAACTATGAATATAAAATATTTCAATAGTACTAGTGAGCTGTGCTAATCTAGTGTGTGCATTGCTATTGTTTGCTTTTCCCATGAATTATTTTACCAAGTCTGTTTTTTAAAAATAGTTTTCATTGTTTTCTGAGCATTAAAACAGCAATAACAACAGGACAGTATGGATTAGCAGCTCAAAAATGCTCAGCTAATAAATGTAAATGTATATGGTATTCTGTAGAAAGGACTAACTTTCAATTAAATGTTGCCACTAGGTGCATTTGGAAGTTTATTCTACATGGTTTAATTTTCAGAGTTTTACCTTTTGCAGATAATAATTTGAAAGGACCCTTTCTATTTAATGTACCTGCGTACGTTTGGGTTGGCACTCAGCAAATATAGTCTTTAAACAGAATAGTTAAAAACTTCTCTCATACAAATGTAATTTTAAAGCAGTCTTTACTTTGCTTCCAATTAAAATACTCTAAGAGGCCAAAAGTCACACGGAAACCAGGAAAAGGTGGTAAATAAGTTTTGGCTGAATGACACCAATTAAAGGCTGGCCAAGTTCCAGCTTAGAAAGAAAAATAAATGCAACTTGGTAAATTTTGAATTAGCTAACATTTATACACYGAGTACAGACAAGTTAGGACAACAGACTAACCTGGTGTCTCTGTTCTGAGCTGTGGTTATGGACAGTGAAGGTGAAAGTCTGCCTACCTGCCAGGCCTCATACACCAAAAGTTTCATTCACGTATTTGGCTCCTGCCTCTTGGTCAGCTCAGTTCAGCTTTTATCTCATGTGTTGCAGGGTTAAGGCCACAATCTACTTCCTATACAGCAGGTGCAGTTTTACGTCTTGATACTTGGCTCTTTCAACGTCCCTCACCACCACCACCACCATCAGGCTGCCCTGCCTAGTGGATGAGATCCTAATGCAGGTAGGAAGCACACATTTGACCCGAGAGCAACTAGAAGGCATCCCTCCTTGGGAATCAGAGCCAGTCCCCTATCATATGACCTGACCGGACAGGTACATACCTGAGACAGAAGAAACCTGAGAGGTTTGGGGCTTGTCTCCCAGTCTGTGATCTCACTTTTTTCTGGCTGGTTTGGATCTGGAAGGGTTCCACCATAGGGCTCCAGGCTTATCTGATCAAAGACAATAGTGCACGGAGCTGGTAAACAACCACACTGCGGTTTGCCTTTGTTAGCCCCCGGCTAGGCCCGGAGCCCCTCCTTTGCACAGGGTGTGCAGAGGGTGGCAGGAGAAACATGTCCACACGAAATGAGTTCCTCATTACAAGAGGGTAGCTAGCGGTGAGGGATAACTTCTTACTGAATTGCATATTGGGCCCTTGAACTCTGCTCATTAGAACTGGCCCCCTTGCAATAAAATCACCGGAGCTCTGCTCATTCATTCAAGGGCTATTTTCAATATTTTTTACTTTTAATATTTTTACTTCAGCTTATTCTGAATCTCTGGCAAGAAACCACACAGCATCAATAGCCCAGTGCTGAACCCAAGCTACTCTTCTGTAGAGTAGATTGGGATTTAAGAGATCTGGAATCAGTTCTTTATGCCACTACAGACTTCCTGCAAGACTATGAATTCTTATTCTCAATCCCTCCAAAGTACTGTATCTGCAAAACAGGATTAAATACATGTTTTCGTTCACCATTTGTCTTGTTATGGCTCAGAGGCTCTTTGGAGAAGGGAATGGCTCAGATCAGGGCTGCCAACTCCAAGCATTCAAAACCATCAGTTACGCCTAAAAAAACAGCAGGAAAAAATCCATGAAATTAAAATAAAATAATAATGCATTTGACATTCTTCTTGCATTGCTTTCTTGATTTTACATTGCTCAGGTTCATGTTTTCAAATGTTTTCTGGACTGCTGAGGCCTAGAAATTTGATTTTTTAAAATTAAAATAATAACAACAACAGCCACCACTGCAAGCCAAGACTGTGAACTATTCACATGAATCCAGGGATCAAGACTAGSAAAAGCAATAAATGTGCAGAGATTCTTGATAAAATCATGTAAGTTGGTAGGACTGTGTGTAACTCAAGTCTACCAGGATGAGGTCCTGGTAAACACAGACATTTATAATTTCTATCTTGCTATTATTAGAAACGATCATCCCTTCTCAGAAGTGAGCAGTATCTTCATATATTATAGAGGGCTTCCAGAACTGCCTTCACTKCTCATACTCCAAGGAGCAATGGCTTTGCTTTCCCCATCCATCTAGTCACCTTAGTTTGCTATGGCTCCCGTGGAATCATCCCACGAAAAATATCATTCTGAGAAGAACATTCAACCCCTCAGTATTACGATTGCAAGCAACACCTCACACATCCTTCTGCCCACTAGAAATGCAAAGAGACTGAGTCTCCAACATGTTACAGCATTTCAAATACATCCTTAACACGCTCCTACCTAAGAAATGGCTCGAAGAACCACTTTAGCACCTAAGGTATGCACAACAGTTTAGATAAGCATAATAAKATGACTTGAATAAGTGCAAAGGCAAAACAGATATCCATCCTCAAGGAAACTGCAGTTCAAGCTGTTGTTCTATCTTATTACACCAACAAGAGGCTGTCAATTGTCAGCAATACCAAATAAATACTTTCAAGGCCAATTTAATGGAGGACAAAYGTAACGGAGAACAAAACTGAGGTGAAGGCTATCAGGCAAGTAGTGTGAGTAAAACAGACAGAAAGCTAATTAACTGCTTCACTACTGTCCTTTTATAATCCCTGTCTAATTAAGACCTAAGTATGTCAAAGACATCAAACATGATACTTCTTCTGGTTCAGGCTTTGTTCTCCTAGATCTCAAAGCACTGCACTATTATTCTTTATRTAAGATACTGCATGATATTTCAAAGACTCTGTTACTACAATGGGGCATGCTCTCTTTGGCATGTTGAGAATCCAGTCTATTTTTAATGTGCTTTCTAGCCAGYTGTGTTCAGAAAGAATGCAAATCCTGCTGTCTCAGCACTCTGCCCTGCAATGTAAAAGGTGAAGTTTTCTGAAAATGAGTATTCAGAAAAGATATCCTTCCTGACCATCAGGTTRTGACATCTTTCTTTATAGATGACTCATATGGACAACAATTTCCTGCCATAAAACCAGAATAACCAGATAACCAGAATCTCGTTATTTTAATARAATATACAACAAGAGGGCAGTGTAAGAAGGTCTTAACTGAGCACCTGCTCCATTTACACCTGCTCAGAGGCTCTTTTATCTTGTAAGAAATGTTGAAGAATGTCTGGGGTCACTCACTGCCCTGTCTGTTGCTTCACAGACAGACTGAAAAAAAAGATTAGAAAGGCCATAGGTAATTATAAAAGGGTGCAGTTGAGAGGGATAGAGGGCACTGTCTCATGACTCACATGGGAAAGAGGTCATTTCTGTAGYAGACAGCCTTTCCAAAATCTCCAGAGATAGGTGAGGGTATAGCATAAAAAGAACTTGTGGTTCTCACAGCTTGTGACTCACAAGTAGCTGCAAGCAAAAGGAAGAAGCTRTACACACAGAAAGCAAAATGCAAACACCACTTTGAGATATACTCATCACAGTAAGAATTTCCATGAGGAAGTCAGTAGAAGATGCCATGCAATCCACTGTGTGGCAGCTACTCCTCACCAACCTTCCTTTTCAATAGTCTCAGAGCACTAAAGTAAGAGTAAGCTACTGCAAGTAAATTACAGCATAAACTTGCAATCCACCCTCTCCTCAGCTACCCTGAAAAACAGCCTCTGTGTACATGCTTTCTTCTCAATATGAAAGCTTGTGTAGGTCAAAGCATTTCCCACTGTGTCGCAAGGTGACCCCYTACATGACTGTGGGGGTTACAGCAGAGGACTTGTCACAGACTTAATTCCACGTCTCTTCTATTTGTTTGCATTGGTTTGGAAGTGGATTAAGCTACCTTGCACTAGTGTGGATTTGTTAGATACTGAATTGCTCTCTTAGTTACATAGCCGAGATCACAGAGCATAAGGGGAATCCAAAGAGGTCATTAATAGGTTTGGTTTTTTCCTGCTTTGAATCTTTTGATTACATTTCTTATAGCTATGAGGAGAAAGCAATATAGGCACCTTAGATGTTAGAATAATCAAAAGGACTGGATCAAGGTCTTAAAAGGCAAAAAGCAGCTACTAAAAAATGAACAGCAGAACTCACTGCTCTTTCACAGTTGCAGACTGGGCCAAGAGGAAGTCTTAGGTTAGAGACAGAGGAGCTGCACTTACTATCAAAGCATAAACTGTTTGTTATATATAGTCTGTACCACATAATAATGGTAATTGGGGTAATGAAGATACGGCTGTGCTCGACAGAGCATACTGATGTAGAGACAAATGTACCTGTACTGGCATGGCTTGTTTCACTCAAGTGGAGGGCACCTTTGCTCTGCTGGTACAAAGCGCAGCTTGGCTGGTGGATAGCCATGTCCACACTGGGAACCCTTTGTCAGTAACTACATCAAGTCTCCTGTGCCAGGAAAAATCTCCTGCRGCAGAGGTAGCTTAGATTGGACAGTTGCTTCTTTGTTCATGTTCTTGCCTCAAGCGCAGAGGTGAGATGGCTCAATAAAATGTTCACTATGTACTCTATGTGTGTGGGAAGCAATTGGAGCCCATCAAACTGCAGACATTGTGACAGGTCATCCAGGTAAAATAATTCTGCTTCCCCCTTCTTGTTTGCCAGAAAAAAGCTGACTTTCTCGCCAGCTCTCTCCAAATTGCCCATGAGGGAAAGGAGTTGAGCTGAAAGGCTCAATTGTGATCCACCCAGCAGGGCAGCAGGCAGGGCTGGCAGGTGCAAGGCCTTCCATGGGCAACACAGTGGTAACAGTCAGAGATCAGGTTTGGTTTATGGGGACACAAGGTGCACACCCATCCCTGGCCATGCACTCGCGCTGCCTCATACTGCTCTCTTACAGAGGCTAGTAGGCTTGCCCCAGAGCCTTGGGTGGTGTCTTCTCCCTTCCAAAGCTCAGCTCTAAGAAGTGACCAATTCTTTGTCCTTCATGTGCCAGCCAGCAGGGTATTGTGCTGGATACCTGTCAGAGCGTGCACAATTCTCCTGTCCTTTGGSAAAATTCAGCCAGACTTGACATATTGAGAATATAAATAATATAAAAAACAACAACCTAAAAATAGCAGACAATGGCATTTAATTCACAATGACCTGCATTGTCACTCATGATGGAGAGATGACAAACATTAAACATCCCGTACATGTGCACGCAACTGTACAGCATGCAACACAACCAGAAATTGTGTTGTATATATTTTTGAAGCAGCATTAACTTTCAGTAACAATCACTTTAAATCACTTAAAGAAATTATGAAATGTTAATGGTTCTTGAGAGATGTATCAAAAGTTGCTGAACCTTGAGTTAACTATTGACAGTCTGCATTAGATTACGCTGGTGAAGGAGAATCGAGCAAAATGCAACTAACAAGTGGAAGAGAGATGCAAAGATGATGAAGTAACCTTTTTTTTTTTTTTTTAATGAAAAGGGAAGGAAAGAAGGAAGGAAGGAACATGTACATAATTCTTGTCACATACCATGTATGTCTATGATCTTCTCCAAGGCAACAAAGATGACAAGATGTAAAAAGTTTGTAATGAGTAAGGGTTTGTAATGTAATCATGATCAGATGAAAGTCTGTGATCTAACTAGAGCCACTGAGAAATAAACTGGCTGGTGCTCACTGAGTTAGTTTCAGTTATAGTTTTGGTGTAAGTATTTTACCTTATGTTAAAGATTAGCAATACAAACCTAGCCACATGCTGCACATAAGCTGAGAGCGGGCAGTTAACAGCTGAAGGGATGCAAATTCCCAGCTACTCTGAGTAGGTCTAAAGCAGCCACCTGATTTTATCTTTCAACTGAAAGCCAGCATGGTAGAAAGACAAAGCATTGAAGACTGGCAGCTAAGGAAAAGAAGGGTAATTCACTTTGGGAATGTGTGAGACAACAGAGGCCAGCACAACAAAAAGCTTTATGTATAAAGAGCTGGTTTTAAAGAAGAACTGTAAATCTGATCCAAAGGCCCTGGAAAGCAATAGAAGGTCTTCTGTTGACTTCAGTGGGTTTTGGATCAGCTCTGAAAATGGAGGGGAAAGGCCTGGGCTGGCAAGTAGCAGGCAGGTTGTGGGGAGACTGGAATGCAGCTGAGAATAGACAGAGGAAGCAAACAGGAGAGTAGGGCTGAAACCAGATGGAAAAGCCATATGGTTTTGTTTGAACATCAGAGAAAAATAATATGCAAGCTGGCTTGGGTTGAAGCTCTGGGAAAAGAAAATGGAGGAAGGCGGAAGGGAGGTTACTATTAGAGCTGAACCAATGGAGCCATGGTTGGTCTCGTGACAGCTGAGTGTGAAATGCCACATCCTTTCCCTGAAAGTCCTCCTAGGAGGAACAGGATGTGGACACTCTTCTCTTTGCTAAGAGGCAGAACTGCTGAACTATTTGCTGAGACTGTTGCAGGTTTGGATGAAGGAAAAGAAGAAGGGAATGAATGGAGCTACATGGARGAACAGAACATCACCCTTCACCTGCTTATCTCTGTCTGTAATAATTGTATGGGTCTTCCTTACTGTTGYGTCTCAACATATTCCAGTCTTTCATGTACCTAATTCTTACAACAGCCTCTAAACATCAAGGTAATGATATCCTCATGATCTACCTGCACAAGTGTGGAATGGAAGCATAAAGAGATTTAGAGTCAAATTTTCAACAGTATCTAGGTGAATAAAATAAAGATGCAAGTCCAGGAAGATTTTCAAAATACCTGTGCAGGTTAGGTTTTTTATGTCCATTGAAGTACAGGGAAAACAGATATATAAACTGGTCAGCCTTGAAAATCTCCATTAAGTGCATTAGTACCTTTCGAAATCTTTTTCAAAGTGACCTGACTTTAGGACAAGGCAGTAACAAAAGTGATCCAAACCCTCATTTCTTCCTGAGCCCAGCCTACTGCCCTAGCATAAAACTATCATTTTATTTTTAATACTGATTTTAATCTCACACAGGCAGGTTTTGTGCATGCCCTTAGTATAGGGACAAATTTCACCTTTTCCTTTCCCTCTTTTAATCAAGCAGATAGGTTCTGATTAAAAAAATACCATTATTCTAGATACGGAAATTAGTGGTGGAACAAACTTGTCATTCAATTTCACCCACACAGGAATGGAAATTACTTACTTAGCCATTGCAGAATTGTTAAGAGGTTTCAGAAAGTCAGAGGTAGCTCTCCTGTCACCTGAATAGATCCTCTCTGGATGGATACTTCTCAGATCACCTATGGAAGATGCAGCTACAATTAGACTATTCAAGAGTCACTGAAGCAAGGGCATAATCGTTAAATGTTTCTCAACTCACAAACAGAGGTTACGTCCAAATCCCTTTTGACTTTACCAAAGTCATTCACCATATCACCTCCTAATGCTGGCATTTTGCTAGGATGTTGTGCTCATTCATAAACATAACTCTTCTTTACACAGTGTTCCAAAGTACAGCTTATTAAGAACATCAGGTTAGGAGATCAATGGAATCAGTACATGGTTTTCAAGTACGTGATACAGAGAGAATGACCTGAGATAAATGCTGGGATGGCAGCCATTCATTTTAAAAACAGTTGTTCATAATTTTAATTATTTTTGTAAGGCAAAGAGGTGATCCAAGAACACATTGCTTTTTTTCATTTATAAAATTTAAAATACTAAAATGCCTACCTTCTGCATTAAGCTTTTTCTTCACAGAGCTAGAAAGAAACCGACATAAATTACGTTATTCAGCCCCTCTCTGCTGCTCCCCGTGATTGAGAAGAATGCCTGGACAGGAGTATGTTCAACCCATGCACAATGATGCTTTGTGAACTCTTTGCTCGAAGCACTTTTCACAACTTGGGGCAGCGAAACTGTTCAGTTTGGTGCACAAGTTTTCTTATAGAAAGTAAGCTCACTCAGACACTGAGCTATATAGTATCGCAAAGACATTGCTACCAAAGAGTGTGCCTTTGCCGGGAGTGCCAGAGAAAGTTCGGCTCCCAGCGCAAGCAAGAGAAGTTAAAGGACCACCTCTAACGACGCTCTTTGGTGAAGCACAGCACTAGCTAAAATTTGTCWCATCATAGAAGCAGGAATAGAAAAAGAAAACAGAAGAACGTTGATTTGGGKTTTGGTGACGTTATCACACATCACCAGAAGCCCTGGGTTCCAGCCCGTCTGTGGAGTATGGCTTTGAGGYTAGTCATGAGGGCTGTGGCAAACAGATGCCCTTTTCCTCTTTCAGACCTTTTTCCTGCCACTAAATTGGGCTCCAAGGAGCCATAAGCACTTGCAGAGCCCATTCACAGCCAACATTATGCTGGAAGAACACAGTGTTTGTGCTAGCACATCTCGGAGCCAGCTCAGAGCCCAGATAGTGTGTCTGGGCTACACTTACKCTGTGAATGAGTATTTTACACTTCCACATGCCCCGTAAAAATGCCCTGCTACTGCCAAAGTGGAGGCCATAGCCTCCAAAGAAGCAGACTAAATAAATCCAAAGGCTCTAATATTAAAGAGAAGAAGCTAGAGAGCAGGGAAAACAAAGCATAGGGTTTATCTGAGCTCAGGGCCTCTTCCGAGCACAGGCATTCAGCCCGGCATCCCGAAGAGCAACCGAACCCAAAGCAATGCACTTTGGGTGCCCTACGCCCACCGCAGATGAGAGGACAGCTATCCTGTACTCAGCCTGGGCCACTCGCAGCAGTGCAAAGCAAACACAAAAAGAGGTAAAGTTCCTCTGCTTCTATCCAGAAGCATTTTACATCCATTTTATAATCACTTAGCCTCAGCGTAACACTTAAACAAAGCAAAGAGAAACAGAGAATTAGGCCTTTGTTTTAGAATTAAGTTTTAGTATTAAATTGCCAGCTTTGCACACAAATTTATTATTGAAGCTGGCTTTGGATACAAACTGTTATTAATTGGTATCATTTCATACTTAGTAAAAGGTCGAAGCCTGCTAACTGATTGCACCTAACCTCTCCCAGAAAGTCTGAAGAATTAGCAAATGGTCTTATTACTAAGTTCTCATCTTTGCAAAGAAGAGCTAAACCTAAGGGGAACTGCTTGTTCTTACAGTTTCAGATTTCAATGTTTAAAAATCAGAACTTCTCAACATGTACCTGAGATACATTTGTAAGATTTACTGGATAACTATTTCTAATAGATGCAGGAATTTTTGTGACTCAGCTATGTCAGTAAACATCCTCCTGCAGATTTATATTTACATATATATATATATATATATATATTTCTAAATGAATGCAATGAATGACATGTTACTGTGTAATGTGTAAAGCTAATACAAATTTATACTCATATACTGCAGACAGAGGATATAGTATGAGCCAATCTAGTTGTTCTTTGCTCTGTAATAGCTATTCTAACACATGAAAATAGTTGTGCTTATATGAAGCAGCTCTATTTGACATAGTTATGGCCGCAACAACTGCATAGTACTATTTTATTACAACTGGCAAAGTTAATATGGTAAGTTTCTACCTAGACATTTAGACAGATATTTTGATTACTCACTTGTCCACATTACATTTTAGTTAGATGTCTGCCACATGAACTCAAAGCAAACATTACTAATACAGATGGAAGGGGCAGCAAAGGACATACATGGTGTTTATACTACAGATATGATTCACAGACTCGGCATTACTTGTACCTTTACTAGTGCTCTAAACCCTACCCTTCTGCACAGATCGAATGGTAATCAGCAGGAACTGAACCACATGGGTAATGCCAGCCCTGACTGCCTGTGTGATACCCAAGCCCTCTGGTTCCTGTTCCTTGTGCCACCAGTAGTGCCTGCTGCTTGCCAGGATCCAGCTACTTTCATCCGGTTTTTACACATCCAAATGGACAAACGGCCATCATTCAAATGCTGACATACCATAGGAAGGGTGTCACGCACTGTGAGTGCTTGTTACTATTTTATCTTTTTCAATGGCCAGACTAAATAAAGAGAACGTTTGGACAACACCAGTCTCTTATTTTTTCTCTGATGAGCAGTTTTGGAGAACTTATTTCAAAAAAGTAATCAATATATTACAATTCTTGTGACACTAACTAACCAGCAGGAACTTCCGCTTGCTGCAACACTTTGTGACTTGAAAATTGGGCAACACCTTCAGTAAACACTTCCTCATATAGGAACAAGAATAAAGCTGAACAACCCACTCGCTCCTGTTCATTGCGCAGGAGAGCTTAAAACACAGATAAGCTGCAAACCAGACTTCCCGAGACCGAAAAGACCACTGCTAGACCAAAGCAACTGAGATGACTAATAAACTTCTTGTTTCTGTTGTTTGGCTATGTTTTCTGCGACAAGGTAAGTCCTTGTATTTTTTTTTTCCTCTTTTATAAATGTTTGCTAAGATTATTTTCCATAGCTTTTATAAATTTTTAATTATTAACCTGCAGATATTGAAGAATAGCAAATAACYGAAGAAAATGTTATTGCTAAAATCAGAGAGTTTTTTTTCTCTTACTATTCAAAGCAATTACTTTAAATTCTCTAGCCAGAGAAATATTTACTTGCTTAAAACTGGTCACAGAACAAGTTCATTTTGCAAGCCAATTAAGAAAGTACTTCCTCTGCAAGTGATCTGAGAATTTATCCAACTGGGACAACCTACTACACTGACAAAGCTTTGGCAATTAAAGGAAAGAGTTTTATCTGAATTCTGTTAATGATGTTACCTGAACTAAAATAGTTAGCACCCTTATTATCTTAGGCTGTGAGCAGAGAAATTCAAACAACTTAGCCTTAAGAGACCTCTCATTTTCTTTCCACGCGCACTGTTTCTTTCAAGTCATATAAACAGGGAACAGATTTTTTCAGAAGGTGGCATGCATAAGCATGCACAGGTTTTGTATACATAATCACACGTGTAATTTGTATTCAGGCAGGTATTTTTGTGATTTCACTATCTGCATAGAATACCTGGAAGCACACATTTCAAATGCTTAAGGTGTTATGTATTTCATCTCTTGATAAAAACAAATTTTCATTATTAATGAAATCCTCACTGTAATGGTATTTCTTCCTCATTTAGGTTGTTTGGAAAATTACATGATTATTTGTTCCTCATTAGAACTTTTTGTAGCTGTTGAATGAAGCCCAAGGAACCTCCTTCCTCCCAAAAGTTACTGACTCGAGATAATGCCTAAAGCAAGATGAAGCTAGTATATACCAAGTTGATTGAAAAGTTGCCTCTAAGGAACAATTAGTTCCAGAACAAAACTAACCTGTTTTCCTCGAAATACTGCTTGTATTCTACTGCAGGAAAAAGTCAAGTTTAGTTCTGAGTCCCTGTTCAAATCCAGCCTAAATTTGCACTATCTGGGCTACAGTCTGCCTCCTAAACAGAGCCTGCATCAAGGAATGGATAGATAAAATTGGGGCACAGAATTGTTTCCAGAGGCCTAAAATATTACTTTGATCACTGCATGACAACATACTTTAAAGAGAAGGGAAATCCTGCAAAGTAGAAGATTTTCTAAAAGTTAAAAAAAGATCACTTGCTTAAAATTTAAAACATCATTGTTATTTACAACAGCAAACTTGCATTTTTGTTTGCTAACAGGGCACGCATGGATATTTACTGTGTACTATGCAATTGCTTAGCTGATGCAAGGTAACTTGGTAGGGTTTATTACTACTGTATCATCGCGTCCTTCTCTACAGCACTCAGCCTTGTCCAGATAAGGCCAAGCTGAATTCATTCTGCAATTAATTTTGGAAAGGGCTTAACCAAGTAAACTATTTATGAAGAATTAACCTATCGATTTGATTGGAAAAATTTGCATGAGCATGTGTTCTGTTGTTGCAGATACAGAAAATTCCAGCAATTGGATGGCACATTCTTGTAAAAATCTCATCTGGAGGCAGACAATTAAAATAGGAGTTGCACTCGCTTTCTTCTTTTTTTTCTTTTTTTTTTTCCTTTTAAATACAGTTTCTAGTGTTTAGTGCTGAGCCTTCAAGAATTTGTCCATTCTGGCAAAATGACCTTTTGTATGAGATTAAAGAGCTTATGAGGCATATAGACCTAGAGTTGCATTGCTAAAAATGAACACATCACTTGTAGGATCCCCAGCTGAGAGCTGCTCTCATTAACTTCAAGTGATGCAACATGTACTGACCACCTCTGCAAGACATACTCACAAATAAAATTTTGTCAGGAATCACTCATGCTTGGAAACAGAAAACATAATCAAAGCACTCCTCATAAACAGTATATTCCTCCAAAACATCCTCTATAGCCCACTGCAGACAGACAGCATTTCTCACAAACAAACCAAGTAAAAAAGGGTTATCTGAGTCATTTAATTTGGATTCCTTTCCACCTTCAAGATTTTCCTACTTAGTCTACCTACAGTATCATATTTCATACAGTATGGTATTTCCTACAGTAGTGTATCTCCTATTCTTTTACCTAGCTTCATTCAAATGCCTTCACCAGTCCTGCTGTCACAAGTATGCAGTCACCCTTGATCTGATTCAATAGGTAAGAGTATGTCTACTGGAGGACTGCCAGGAAGTATTTGTGTGAGACAAGTTGAAACCTTCTTCTAAAGGAGAAATCTAAGTTTGTTCCAGACTCATGGTGAATTCTATGAACTTACTTGCCTATCTGGAGGCAATCTTACCTTGTACATCGTCATGTGACAGAGTTTGGAAATCATTAATTTCACAGAACCATTAACTTAATTCAGGTTGTCTGCAGAATGCAAAGGCCAAGGTTGCACCTTGCACAGCTGGCTTAGCATGTTGGTACAAGAAACCACTACCACTGGGAAAAGAAATCCTAAGGGAATTGCACAAAAGATTTTGACACCTAGAAATAGCCAGGTGTGTCACCTTGTGTGAATATCAGATGACAACAAACCTTATGTTAGATCACATCATGGAGGGTGACTGCTTAGCACACCAGATGAGCACTTCCCAGAACCAGCACTAGGAAAACACAAGAAATGAGTGGTGCAATAGACGGATGAATACACARGACCTAACAACAAGTCCTGACAGATGCAAAATATGCTATTTTAAAAAATGAATACTGTGTTTGCATAAATATACATTTGTTTCTTCCTAGGGAGCACAAGCAAGAAATTACCTGGAGTTGAGCAGTATGAAGTAGTTTATCCACAGAAACTGCACACAATACATAAAAGAGATGCAGGAAGAAACAATGAGGAGGTATTAAGAGAGATAATTCTTATTTTGGGGGGTGGAGAGGGAGATGGGGAAGCTTTTCTGGAGTCAGAGTAGCCTCGGCTTTCAAGGGGAAGGAACTCTGGAGCCCTGAAGAGGATGTCTGCAATATCGATCCCTTGTCTGGTAAAGACAGGCTGTGACAAGTGTTGGGAAGACAGGGAAGTGCCCGTATGCGATTAGTGGATCTTCTGTGCTTTTACCTCTGCACAGACATACTTTTTGATACTACTCAGATTTTGAGTAAACTATGGATATTTTAATCTGAAGCAAGTTAAATCAAATGCTTAAAACTAACCATGTTTTTACATATTTCAAGGTAAAATTATTAAACTTTTTGAAGTTAAGCATCCACTTCAGCACTTTCCTGAATATGCTGGATGTGTGTTTATGATTGCAGGAATGCATTTTCAAAGTTCAGTTTATTCCTCTATTTAACAGCTGTGAAACAAAGTGAGCTCCTGCTTATTCTAGAACTGCCAGACTGCTTATTCTTGGTGGGAATAGGAGGAAAAGAATGCAGCTGGCAACTCAACAACAGCAAGCTCTTCGCGAGGCCAGAAATTATAACAGTCTGTATTCTAACACTTAAATTTGTTTACAGACAAAATACGATGACACAATGGAGTATGGAATCAAAGCCAACGGAGAGGAAGTTATACTTCACCTACAAAAAAATAAGTAGGTTCAGTTCCTTTTTTTGCTTGAATTATTATCCCTCACTGTAAGTGGTTCTGCAGAGCATTCAGTACACCAGGAAATAGGACTTGGGTTCCTACAAAACAGGTAGTTTGATAAATGTAAACTTCCAAGTCCAAGGGGAGTGGAGGGGAGGAGAGGAGAGGAGAGGAGGAATGATTTACTTCAGTAAATTGAAAGAACTACGCAGCCATATACTGTTATTACGAAGGAATGACTAGCCTAACCTGGTAACTCTATTCTCCAGTTTATTTCCTAAATGGCTAAATCTACTGGATGTTCAATGTTTGCATATTAGTTTACAAGCTTTCTATGTCTGTATATTGTCTATGAGTTATATTTATTTGTTCTCTGTTGGTAGAAAGTACAGAGAACAAAAACAAGAAAAATATCCATGAAACAAGGATGTCTGTGTTGGCTCTGTAACCTCTTCGAAAATGGAAAATAGGAACAAAAAATACAATTATCTTCAATAATAAGGCTTCTAACACTCCCTAACTTAACACTACAGCTGTTGGACTTTTTTTATATATATTTTAATATATACTGGCACTTACATAAAATATTTTATGGGAACTGAAAGTGAAGAAAGCTCGCCTCCTTGGCTGAAGAGATTAACAGCACTTAAACAGGCCATGCAGAGGGCATAGAGAAGCAGTGGGCATTGTTACAGAACATACAAAAAAGTCCAATACTATACAGAGCAAACACAAAACAAAGCACAGCTGTGATTTTCTGCTTTCTGGCTTTACTATATTTGACATGGTATCAAAGAAGTCTGTTTTAATAGGTGTATTTCTAATGGCTGTGTAAATACAGTGATGCTATAATCAGTTCATGTTAAATATATACTATAATAAAATGTTTGCCCCAGTTTAAATCTAATCTAAATATCTGAAGGGAAGGAATTATATTGTGCTAGATCCCACTCTTTAAAAAGAAATGGAACTGTGGCAGTTTGGAATAGCTGTCCAAACAAAAATGAATGGAGACTTGGTTCGGTGCTGGCTTCAGAAGGACTATAGYTCTCACTTAACTTTAAGCCAGGGCTGTAGTCTTACTTAAGTGCTCTGCTGGATAGGAGCTGCTGTGCATAGAGCCTTGAGGATCAGCTCTTCAAAAGCAATCACAAATGTGTATGTTAACAAGAAACCCAAAGGCATCATCTCTAGTGGTGGCAGAATTATAGTAATCTATCTCATAGATATGATGTCATCTTTTTAGGGTGCAGAACACATATGTGTCCAAGAATAGAGTTTTTATAGATAAAAAAGAAAAGTCATCTTCAGACAGAATGACTATAAAGGTGAAAGTTTGTGTTAGTAAAGTTATAAAAAATCTGTGAGAAAAAGGATTGGACAATCTTAAAAACATATGCTAGTGTGATCGCAATACATATCTGTGAGCGTGTGCACATATACAGATATATGCATGCACAGGCACACAMGAAGTAAGTGAGTCAGCTTATCCGTTGACCTGTATCTTAACTATTTATCATCAGTGGGGGTGAACTGGGCAGAGAGAACAGAATGGTACCACGTTTCACACCCACTGTGGAGTGTTGGAAACAACTACACAAATTGGAGGCCAAAAAAAAAGGATCAGTATTGCATATGCAGTCATACATTTACTTTCATATCTACCAGGAGATTACTTTATAGCAATAAAATAAGTAGACTTTAATTTTGTTCTTATTTTAGAGATGTCCTTTTGTTTAAGTATGTATTATGAACAGGCACAATTATCCACCCAGCAGCCTTGCTTCCCTAGTCTTTTGATACTAAAAATAACTTGAATTCCCTAAGTGCTTTGTGTGCTATATAATTGCCTCTTTTCTAGATTACTCCAATTTAAGTGTTTTGAATAATAACTGCACTTTATTCTTTGCAGGCATCTATTAGCTAGAGACTATACTGAAACAATTTACTCAGATGATGGTCGACAGATAACAACAAGCCCTCAGATCAAGGTAGCAAACAAAGGTTTCTTTCCCCATACTTGCAGTTTTCAGGAGGTCTGTATGAGATTCACGGGTCCATGAAAGAACAGCACAAACTGGGTTAGGAAAAAAAAAAATAGGTTTTAAGTCCAGGGACTAAGTAGTATAATTTAGGATGCCTGTGAAGGGACAAGGGAGAATGATTCTTGACTTTGGTGGAGCTACACTGGTTTACACCAGTTAAGAATCAGACATACATTTTGCTTTCAAAAAGAAAAGCACTTTTCAGCTCATGGGCTGATGAACACATCTTCTGCTCTTTCATGAGGAAAGGGAGCGGAGCCAGGTCAAAATAAGCATTCCACTGCTTTGGACCTCCTGACTTTGCTCATGTTGTGCAGCTCYGGGACTGCTTTTACACACTAATCTCGGTGAGATCACGGATTCAGATAAACACACATTCCCTCATTGGCTTCCCCCACCACCCACGCTCACAGCAAATCCATTACAGGTTACCCAGGTGGTTTCTCTGAACCATGACAAATCAGATACTCAGATACAGGCATAAAGGAAATCACCATCTAAGTYATTTTTTAATTAACAATGTGCTGATGGGTCTTATCCCATTGCTCTTCAACAAAGCCTTCATTTGAAGCATTTTGTCAATTGTCATGCCATGTGTTTTAATGTATGCAATTTGGAATACAAAATCTAATAATCTTTGCCACAGGGTGATTAGCAGGAACAGGAGAATCTCAGGTGAAATAAGCATGTGTAAAGAATTCTGGGTTGCTTTTTGTAAAACAGAGACAAACTCTGATTGCTCCAATTACTTTCACTCCCTGAAAGGATCCTGTGAAGAGTAAATAGCACCTATATCTAGTTGAAGATAATCTCAGACAGGCCTGGCTATGCAGCTTGCTGAATAAGGAATTCCTACATTGTGACCACTTCATTACGATCTCATTAGTTGTTTCTCTTGCATCCTTAAGAGAAGGATAGTAATTCAACATTTTTTGTTTCTAGTAATTTTCACTTTGTGAACGATTCTTTCACTGTGAGAAAGTTGGCACATTGAGGTGGAAGGAAGATTAAAGAAATGGTAAAGTGAAATCAAAAATCCATGTGAAAAGACATTACATGCAGATTTGAATACTGGTTTACAGGCCTCTATTAAGAAATCTAAGGAAAACATTAAGGGTAAAATTTTCGACAATACTGCAGTGACTTAGAACTCTCTTTGAATACAGAAATGCTCATTAGAACTCAGATCCCTAAATCAATAGCGTCATGAAAACTTTTCCCATAAGCATATGTTTTAATATAATGTATATATTTCAATCTCATCAAAGTTAATGCATTTAATTGTTGGATTAATGTTAAAGGATGTTTCCCACAATAAAATAATTCAGTATGGATCTTAATTCAGCACAGCACATCAGTACATGYTTACTTTTGAGCAGAGAATCTGCATATTCTTATTTTCACAAGTTTTTAGCAGATGCTTAAGTTTGAGATCACCTTAAATGTGCTTAAAACACAGAATGTGAGAAAGATGTTGCTAAGCTAGAGAAAGAGAAGGCAAATCAATCCAGGATGCATAAAAGCCAAGTTTTGAAAAGCATTAGGCCAGTTTACTGCAGTCAATAAGATATGGCCCAATTTGACAATGTATTTTTTCTTTCCAAATAGGATCATTGTTACTATGAAGGTTATATTCAAAATGATGCTGATTCAATAGCAAGTATCAATGCTTGCAAAGGTTTAAGGTAAGATGGAGGTTTGGTTCTCAAAGGGTAACAGTAGCAGACTACACATACTCTGTAAGGCTAAATTTTCCAAATTACATCTTAAGCTACATCCAGTACTGTGAAACAGTATGATATAAAAACTTAAGCTGTCTTGGGGAGAGTAAGGCTGTATAAATGGGTATTATCATTTATTTATGATTACAAGGAAACTAGTTTATAAAGGAAACAAAGGAAAAGTTACCTTTTTATTTCAGTTCCAGAGCATATAAATTAGAAGCTAAAGGAACATCTATATAACTAAATATATACGAATGATTTCATAGTAGATCAGGTCATATGGCCTAGTGTTTGGAATTGCTTTTAGTGGATATTTGGAAATGATGCTTCTAAGCTGCAGGAAACAGCAWTGACACTTCAGCTGTCAATTAGCTGTCAATATGACAATTCAGGTCATATTATTTTCCATGCTAAAGCAGTTACAGGCTCAGGAAGTTTAACTGTTTGCTCAAAAAGATCAGCTAAAAAAACTGTTCGTTTCTAATCATGGAAGCCACAGTGACATAGTGTGAAAGAGCAAGAGGACAGCACTAAGTCTGAGAAGCTGGAGCACAACATTTTCCCAATGGATAATGGGGTTTTGCCAAAATCCAGACTTTGGGAATAGATCTAGCATTGCATGTCAAGTTTACATGTTAACCCAGAATGCTTATTTTGACATTTGTGGATCAAAAATGACTCAAAACTCTCAGCTGCTTTAAATATTTCAGCCTGTCATCTCTATTAAAGATGATATAATATCTTTGGTTCCTCACTGAACTGAAATTCACTTTTCAGTCATTTCTGTCTAGTACAAAAATTCCAAATTTAAATTTAATTAATTCCTAATCCAGTTTCTTGTTGACTGACAGTCTCCTGCTTGGAGACCTCACTTGATCAACCAGAACTTCCAACTGACTCAGCAACTTTGATTTCTATCCTTAAGTTATTGTATATTCTGCCTGCATGCTGCCATATCATATTGCATGGTATGCAATGATCCTTACGCTTATTCTAAATGCTGTTAGATATAATGTTGCTATCTTGACTCTGGCCTATGGATTTGAAAGATCACAGTCTAACCTACAGAAAATTTTCATAGTGGATATTTTGAGACCCACGGTCAGAAATACCTTATTGAACCCTTGGGAACCTCAGACAGAGAAGAACATGCAGTCTATGAATACGAGAAACTTGAAGACAAGTCCATAAAAACCTGTGGCGTAACCAATAGTACCTGGGAACTGGAATCAAAGGACCCCACTGAGATCTTCAAAACCAGCAGTGATCCAGAAGTGAGTATAAATCAGAAAAGAAGCTGAAACCATAGGAGAGCTGCATGACCGGCGTAAATCCCACTTTGTCTGGTGGTGCCTAGAGAAGAGAAGCATGGTGAACAGTGAGGCATACTCAGGTATTAAACAACCAGATCAAAATGCGCCAGTGCTCAGAGATCTGAAGTTAATAGAGCTTCCACCTGAGTTAAGCTCACCTGCACATACTAACAGGTGCCCATGTGCATCTTAAAATATTTAAATACTTTTTAATAAATARCCTACCATTCATCATTTTTTAAAATAAGACATTCCCATTCTAAATGACTTAGCTAAAGAAATACCCTGATAACTAACACATGGTTTTGAAATTGAAAGGATTGAGACTGAAACAAGCTCTGAAGTCATTTAAAATGCATCTTTTCTTTAGATGAAAGCCTATCTGAAAGCAAAAAAGTATCTGGAAGTTTACATAGTTGCAGACAACGCTGTGGTGAGTACTGAAACACATTCTGAGCGYTGAGAAATCTCTTTTGACCCTTTAGAGGCGACCTTTCCAAATACTCATATCCCTGGACTCCTATTACAATTACAGTGCCAAGTATGCTTTACCACAGACTTTGATTAGGAATATGATTTCCTAACATCAAGTGATTTAGAAAATCCCACCTGGAGATGACAAGAATTCAGAATAGATGGCAAGGTATTCATCACAATCAGGGACTTAATAGCTGTTTTTCTGGGGTGGTGTGGGGGGAAGTGTCTTAATGTCTTTTTGGATGAAAACATACCCCACTTATCAGTTGTTTTATAGCTAAGGGGAGGTTTCCAATTTGATTTCTAGGCCTTTAGGCCCCATAGCAATGGTCAGTTGACGGGGGAGGGGGGACGACACCAGTTGTTAAGAGAACACCTCAGCATCCTTCTCTCTCACACCAGCAATATTTCAGACCTTGGCACTTCCTGACCCCGCCAGGAAGCTAGTTTAGTTTGTAGGGTCTGTGGAAGATCCATGTGTCATGTCAGCATCTGAAAGACTGGGCCCACACAGCCAGGGTCAGGGAGGAACTCACAGTGCAGTGATTGCCCTGTTCTGCATGTTAAACACAGATGTACATTCAAAAATGGCCTAATCCTGCTCACACACAGGCTTACCTTTAAGCTTGAGAGTGATCCTAGCTGCAGCAAAATCTGAGTCTTATAGCTACTGCATGCTCACAGTTGAGCTATCCATGCTTGCTATGAGCCTAAGCTTCCTCAGCACTACAAGAGGAATTGATTTCAGTTATAAATAGGTGATGTGCCCCCATCCTAGGCAGGTCCAGATACACTTAAGTCTGACCTAGAATCTCCATAAAATCGAGTATAAATAAAATAATATCAATGCTTACACTTTGTCCTGTCTCTTTGTTCCAGGCTTTGAAATACACTGTCTGATAAAATAATAAATATGAAGATAACAATAAATAGATCAGATATGGTGTGGCTAGAAATGTAGTCTTCAGTGAAGTATTCCTTTTCTTTTCTATAAATCACCTTTTTTTCCCTCTCCTTTCCTGACACCCTATATTTACTTTTTCAGTATAAGAAGTATAAGGAAGATGTTAAAGCTGTAAGAGAAAGGATATTCGGAATAGTCAACTACATCAACACGGTAAGAGCAAATACAGCTAAGTGAAATTGGAGTAAAGTATACTTTTTTCTGTTGCAAGCTTCATGAATTAATAAATTTAGGAAAGGATAACAACTTCCTTGTCATTTATGAAACAAATCTATCTGCTGGGAAAAATATTTAAGAATATGTCCCACTGCATATCTAAAAGCAACAGAAACACAATTTCAGACTAACAACTTACAGTCCACAATGTTTCCCACTACAAACAGTCATAGAGAGTATGCATTTYTCCATTACACTGCCCTTGTGTATTCTTTTGTATTAGGCAAATTGAGTGGAAAGTAGATATAAATGCTGCCATATTCTCCGATGTTATTTCACCTTGCAATCACTTCTTTGAAAAGAATGAACTGATTCTTGATTTCTTTCACAATTCAAATTTATTCAAAAATAATGTTGGAATTTTCAAAGTTTTTAAGCCATTTTTATAGTTGGTTTAATATTGGAGGAAAAGAGGATTTCTTGTTCTGGCTGACTTTTTTGTTGTTGTTTTGTTTTGTTTTGCAAATTCAAAGTGGGGAAAAACTTAAACATGGCTTGGAGTGGACCACATTGCTAGTGACAAACATGGAATAATTACCAGGATAAAGATGTGTCTTTACAAGTCTATACAATATACTTCTTTACTATAGCAATGCTATTTCTCTGCTGCAGGTTTTCAAGTCCATAAATATCTACGTGGCATTAATTGGCCTAGAAATCTGGACAGATAACAATAAATGCCTCTTGAGTCGTGTGGCGGGTTCCACTCTAGACAGCTTCTCAAAGTGGCGTCGGTCAGAGTTATTACAGAGGAAGAGAAATGACAATGCTCAGCTCATCACGTGTGTATCATTGTTTCCTACTTGCATTTCCAAATACGTTAGAGGAATGAGTTCTTAAAAAATTGGCCACCAACCCATTGAGATAATAAACCGGATTTTGTGCTTTCCAGTACTGAGCTGTACTAATTATAGGACTAAAGGATGAAATGCTGGTTTGATGTCTTGCTTCTCCTTGCTTCATGGAGCATGGATTACCCATGAGGATGTAATACTAGGACATAGTGTCTAATGTTTGTATCTGAATCCCAGCAAAAACAGGCAACATAGACATTGGTTATACCTCAGTCTCTCCCTTTCCTCACTCTGGTCACAAAATAGTTGAGTGCCCTGAAGACTGCAGTGCTTTAGTCTTACCATCAAAGGAGCCATGGCATGAAGTTTAATGGCTGTGAAACACAGATTGCCAAACTAAACCAGCGCTCAGTTCACTATTCTGGCTCAAGTGCAACGGCCCTGATTCATGAAAGCACTTTACTATGTCTAAAGCACTTCATCAAGCAGTTTACACTGAAACAGGTGGTTAAATCTTATTAACTGCAATGGAATTCAAGTACACATTTAAAATGAAATGTGCATTTAATTGTGTTCTGATTTGCAGCGATTTTAAGTACATCCTAAATATTATATTAAGTCAGGAGTTGAAAACCAGAGACGGAAATGAGCCTATCYTTAAAGCCTTCAGCTCTGTTAACATAGCTGACAACGATTTCATATGTACTTCCCGATGACAGATTAGTGCACTTCATTCCACCTTTTTTCTTTCTTACAGAGGGTTTGACTTTGAGGGCACAACGGTTGGACTAGCCTTTCTAAAATCCATATGCAGTGATGTATACTCTGCAGGTATTATTCAGGTCTGATTTGTTCTTGTTTACTGTATTTTTTTAAAGGCTTTTCCTTGTCTTTTACTCAACCAACAGAGAATGTTTAAGAAAATTATTAGGTGTGTGACATTTTCAGTTCCCTGTCTGGTTCGTATCATTACTTTATTAGGCTGTGGAAATTCATGGCCAGAGGTTTTATTTTAAATGAAACGCAGAGGGTAAGGAAAGCACACACAAAGCAYAGTATTTGCACTGTTTAAATGTCAGTGTCCAGCTCAGACATCTATATTTGAAGCACCAGGTTCCTGTATAGTCACAGTAGAGATATAAGTGATTCTGTGCCTCCAACTTAAGCTTCCCTCTATTGAAGAGGGTTCCCCGTGCCTAAAGGAAGAGGGCAGGAATACCCTCCTCTCCAACAGATTTAAGAGAGCAGTAAATGATGGCATCTGTCAAAATACAAATCACCAATTTAGTCACTTAATTACAAAAGACTAAGCCATTCCACTTAAAGTTTAGCCTAAATAGGGACATAGATCCAAAAGCTTACCACAACACTGAGAAAGTTGACTGTTGAGCCCACCTTCCTAGGCACAGGCTGTTGGTAAGTGGACTGACCCACAATGTGAACTTCCAGCTTTCTCAGAAATCCACAGCTGACTGTGAAACCAGAATGCGTCTCAAGGTGGGGGTATGCATTCTGCAGCAGCAGGAGGATTTGCAATGCCATGATGGACGAGTACGATCAGTATGCAAGCTTATGCTTTAGGCCATTCCAGAATTGACTGTTATTTATACATTTGATTTCACTCTCAAAAGAGCATGATTTTTCCTTTCTTTACTCCTACCAAACAGCACAAAATATCAAGCTAAGAGTGAAGACGGAGCACAGCTTCCACCTTTCCATTTGCTGCACACACAACATCACATACAAAAGTTACCTTGGCGTAACAAGCAATAAAAACATCACACCCATGTAATTATCCAAAGCACACAAACAACTATCCAAAGAGAGGATTAGGAGGTTTAGATATTCAGTTCCCCTTAATATTCAGTTGTTACTTGGCTGCCCAATTCCCTCATGTTTACTTAGAAAACAATTATACTATTTTACTTATGTTGGTTAGTGGTATGATCTCAGTCTTAAGCTATTATACATAATCCAGACTAACTGTGGAATAGATGCATGTATGAGCTTGGATTGACTGACAGATTAATGCCTTGTGTAGTGGCATGGATAATTTCACTTGAAGTAGAATTGTCCTATTTCTTAACCACATGGTTTTCCTGATGTTCCTTTGTTCTAAAATGCTCATGGAAATAATAGGCTGCTCTCATTTCCACAGGATCATAACAGAAATGAAATTGCAGTTGGAGCTACCATGGCACATGAGATGGGTCATAACCTAGGCATGAGTCATGACACCAAGGCCTGCACGTGTAATGCCAAAGTTTGTATCATGACAGATACTGTCAGGTAGGCATTTGCAAAGAAGGGAAGTACTTTAATGCCTGGGGGCAGTTAGTGATGGGCTTTGGACAAGCTGCCAATTTCCTAAATGGTGTAGTTATTTTTGTCCTCTGACATTCAAATACACAAAAGGAAAGAAAAAAGAAAAAAACCCAGAAAGTGAGGGGCATCCCATTCTGAGTTCCAAGCTCTTGTAAGACATTTCTAGATGGACACCTAAAAAAAAAATCATTAGTCACTTTTGGGAAGCCCTTACTTTGCATGCATGGAAGGTTCTTCATATTATGCTATAAATAATCACAATATCTACTTCTTCCTTAAAATGATAACAGCATGACTTTTAGATTCATCTAAAGTATATGTCTCTTCTCCAGCCTAAAGATATTTCCTGTGAAAATCACACTAYGTGCTTGCACTTTCAATAAATATTCATTTGAGCAGTTCAGGTGAACTTTAATCTGTTTTTAAACACCTTCAGCTTCTGCTAGACAGCCCAATGGAAAACTCCTAACGCCTGAACCACCCAGATATGATCTGTATAGGCCTTACTTAAATCTTTGGGATGTGGACTTTTTTATATGCAGTGTTTACGTTTACTCTATTGTTTTTTCCATCTAATGTGTTTGTTTCCACTGTTTTTCTATTATAACTGCAAGACTGGATTGTATTTATTAATTTATGTATTTAGAAAAATGGCTGTATCTAACAATTTAGGGCAAAGTCACTTGTTCATTTCTCTTCTAAGTGGTACTGCTTCTCCTTGTCTATGCCAATTCTAACATAATTCCTTCTGCTTTCTCAATATAGTTCTATAATCCCCCAGAAATTCAGCTCATGCAGCCTCCAAGATTTTGAGAAATACATGTTGAATGACATGCCAAAATGCTTAACTAACACCCCAGATATAAGTAACATCGTAGCCCCTCCAATCTGCGGAAACAGCTTTGTGGAAGAAGGGGAAGAATGTGACTGTGGAACTCCTCAGGTATCTACATATAACTTTGAATAAAATAATACTTGGAAGAGGCAAAAATTCAGGCTGTGTAATAGCTGGCTTTTGTTAGTATCCAAGATAGCCAGTTCAAAGCTAGCTGAACTATTTCTGCAGCAACTGTGGTCACCAAATTGCTGATCTGCAATGTAGTCATCCCTATAGCGTGCAGGCAGAATCATGGCAGGGTAGACTGCACAATGTGGTGAAGCTTACTGTGCAGACAGAGGAACTCCGAATGGGGAAGAGCTCTCCACATCAAATCATCTGAGAGGAAATGAGCAATTCACCCGCATCACTTACATCTGCACTTCATAATCAAGCATACTTCATACTCTCGCATGAGCTAGCTGAGAATGACTGACACAATTTGTAGCAAAAACAGTTTTCAGAGAAGCAATGGGCAGGTGCAATCTATCCTTTTCTCTCTCAATAACCTGAGCAGGATGGTACATTAAGAATAAAGTAAAGATGGGACCCAAAATGTGAAGCACTACATCAGAGCTCTGATTCCTCTCTGATTCTGTCACAGGAATGCACAAATGCCTGCTGCAACCCTGAGACATGCAAACTGACCACAGGTTCTCAGTGTGCTCATGGGGAGTGCTGTGAGAACTGCCAAGTAAGACTTCTTTTCCCCTCTAACTTCTCTTATGTTTTCTGGATTATATTTTTGGCCTTGAAAATGCAGAAGTACATCTTTCAAGAGAATTAACTGCCATTGTTTGTAATTACTGACACAGCACAGTAATGAGAAGCATGCTTTGCCCATCCCAGACTACCCTACAGCTATTGATTTACAATCTTTCAACATCCTGGTGAAATGATTTTTTCACATTTTCTCCTGGAAAAACAACTGAGGCACAGCYAAGCCACAATACTGTAAACAGGCGTAACCAAATCAACATTAGATAAGGACATAGCCTTTAATATAATTTGTACAGAAAGAGTGGGACTCTTTCTAAATCCCCTCATTTTAGTCTTCTCATTTAGTGTGATATTTAAAAGGCATGGAGAAGCGGTGTGTTAAACACAGCATTCCTTTCAGCATAAAAAACCAGGAGCTGTTTGTCGCGAAGTTAAGCATGACTGTGACCTGGCTGAGATGTGCACTGGCTTTTCTGCAAAGTGCCCACCGGATCGGTTCCGTGTGAACGGATATCCTTGCAACTACGGCGAAGGTTACTGCTACATGGGAGGTTGTCCCACCCGGGAAAACCAGTGCAAAGCTTCTTTTGGACCACGTGAGTACAAGCTGGCATTGAAAAACATAAGGCTGTCTAGTCAAAGAAAGAGACAAAGGTAGACTTTGCCTAATGTCAAATCATCAAAGATCTTTCTGTTATCAGGAATAGTAGGTCTATATAACTGAGTTCTAGTTTGTAGCATATACTTAATTACTATTTTTATGTTTACATTATACGTGATTRTAATTAAATGAGCTGAAGTCCACATCATACAATCTATTTCTAGAGGAAAAGGGAAGTGGCAAGCTAATTCCTCTTTTGCACAATGGTGATAACTTTGCAATCACGCTGGGTGAAGGTGGAATTCTTCGTTTTATAGATTGAGAATACACCTATATTTCAAATGAATGTTCAAATTTCCTATTAATAGGACTATCACTGCTATTCAATATTTTTCAGTTAAAATTTGCATTTGTTTCCAAAAGCATGGAGCCTGCAGAATATGACGGCACTCTTAAAATATCCCTCCCCTTTGCATACCTTCCTATTTTTTAAGGCATGAGATGGCTTACCTTCTTCTCCAGTTCTGACTGTGTCCCTTCTCCTTAGGCAGGTTTGTATGGGCTATAGAAAACCCACAGGATAGGTGTTGCTTTATGCACACAGAAACACGATGAAATCTAACCTAATTACAGCTTTTCTCCTAAGCTCTTGATATAATTGCATATCTCGCTTTCCTTTTCAATAGAGGCTACTGAAGGTGCAGCTTCCTGTTACCGGATGAATGAGAAAGGGGTGTATTATGGATACTGCAGAAAAGAAAAAGGTAGTCACTCTCCATGTAAGAAAAAGTAAGTACCATGTTACAGGACTGTGGTGTTAAATTCGCTAGGATCTGGGAAAAGAGATCATTCCTATTCAAATTAAGAGACAAAAGCATAGAGCACTGTATTTTAGATGGCACATATATCCATGTATGCCTTTTCTTTCATCTTCAGTTTGAGTTGCAATAAAGACAATTTTGAAGAGGAATCTGATTTCCAAATAGTGTTCTTACACAAAGAAGGAAACAAAGGAAACTGTCCCAAGATCACCCTGAGTAAAAACGAATGCATGTACATACCTGTGCAAGTCTGCTTGTTAAGATGACTCTCTGCATATGTGCACATGCATGTGTAGATAAGGAAATGGAAGGGAATTTTTGGGCAGGGAACTTGAACTTTGGGTGAACCTCATTTCAGCAAAATAAGTCAGGCTCCTTAGTAACCTCAATAGAAGTAAAAAATCTGACATGTTTTACTCATAAACTGGCCTCAAATCACTATAGGCCAAAATTCATACCTCTAGTTGCTTCTTTGGAGTTCCTGTATGGACACAGCGATTTCAAACTGGAGGAGCAAACAGCTCAAGATTTTTTTCTGTGCCATGTCATTGTTCTAGCAACTCTTGCTCTCCTTGCAGAGATATAATGTGTGGGAAGTTGTTCTGTGCTGGGGGAAAGGATATGCCTCTTTACGGGAACCTGGTGACTTTTGAATCATGCAAAGCAAGCTTTCCAAGCCAGGGAGAAGTAGATCCAGGGATGATTCTCAATGGAACCAAGTGTGGGAATGGAATGGTTAGTGGAAGAAAGCTTTTATCCTATTTCTTCTTTCAGTCTTGCTTACATCATCAGCACTTTTGCCAGACAAGAAAGATTTTAAACAGGGAAGACTGAGGCGGACGTTATACTTGTGATCTGATTTGCTATACTTTCTGCCTTACATCTAGTACAGATCAGTTGAGACGCAAATGGAAACTGTTATCCTTCTCATTTCCTTATGCTTGACTGCTGTTTTGCTTATTTTTCATTGATAGGAATGTATGTGGCAGCAGAAATATACTTTTGCACTGAAAGATTAAAAGGTCACAAATACATTACTATTTTAATCAATTATTTCCCTAATGGATGTGCTAAGCATCACTGACTGCTATGTCCACATTTCTTTGCTATACATTTCTACTTAGAGGAGGTTTGAGGAAAAAATGGTGAAGGATGGAAGAAGGTCAGAAAGCAGTGTTATGAAATATCCAAAGGCTGAAATTGTATCAAACTTTTAATGTGGGTTTGGGTGATTTGCATACCTGTTTCTATGCCTCCTTTCGCTCTTCATCACTTCGCATAATAATGAGAAAGCTCAGAATGTTCTGAAAGCCACTTGTCTTGGATGACATGTGCCATGCGCCATGCATGTTTCAGGTGTGCAGCAATGGAGAATGTGTCTACGTTGAAGATGCCTTCAGATCCACCAACTGTTCTGCCAAGTGTACCGGACATGCGGTAAGATAGGAGCTTTTGATGCTATCAATCTTAAGAAAACAAGTTGATGCAAATCAGCTATGGACCTCATTGATAGCATTATTATTATTTTTCAAGCCTGCTGCTATGTGTGTTATGCTGTAGCTTCCACTGCAAAAATATCTGCAAAAAAGGCACAAGATAGCAGACAAACAGGCCTGTCTTCCACTGTGTAAAAGAAGCTCTGTTATTACAACTGTTACATTTTAGTCCAAGGGAAAAGAGAGGGAGTTTCTAGACCTAACTTCAGTAATYTTATCAGGAGGCTAATCCAGAGCCACTGAAATTTTATTACATCACCATCACTCAGGTTTCCACCCTGAGTATAATCCTGGCTTTATGCTTCCCTAGGTGTGTGACCATGAGTTGCAATGCCAGTGTGAAGAAGGATGGGCACCACCAAACTGTGACAGCTCGACAGCAGTTACCAGTGAGTACTGTACAGCCACAGATTCAGCAGGCTCTGCCAAAAACAGATTGAAATGAAAGTTTCTTTAACTCCAGTGAGACAGCACTACTTGTACTGTCAGTCTTTGCAAATATGGCACATGTAAGTCCCTGATTTCTGCACCTTTTTGAGTCACTGTAGATTGCATGAATGACTAGAGCAAGCTATTTTCTTTATAATCTGATGAAACTGATACATCTAAGATATAAATAGCATGGCAGGCTTTGTCTTTCTCCATCCTGAGATAACAAATACACCATATTAGCTTGCTGTCAAATTTCTGCAGAGGCAAGCTCCCCAGAGGTTTTGCTGCGAGGGAGGCCGGCAAGGTGATTTCTTTATCACCTGCATAGAACTGACCTTTTCCTGATCTACCTTATGGGAAAAATACTTTCTGTAACTTCCACATGGTTGGGAAAAGAATGCTTTCTGAGCCTTTGCTATTATATATCTTTCTCTTCTCTGCACACCCACTAGAGCACCAGTAACTCTCCAATATCATGCCTTAGCCTTAGAAAAGCTTTGTTGAAGGAGAATTGTGAAGCCTTATATAAGTAAGGCATGTATTGTACTCATCCTTAAAGAAAGAGAGTAACTAGAACAAACAGAAATGAAAAAGCATGATCTGTGAGGACAGGTGGAAAYGACTGGATATGTTTATTCTAAAGAGAGCTCAGGCAGTAACAAGTCTTCACATATGACAGAAATAGCAAGAAAAAATTCCTCTCTGTTACCATTTGTGACAAGACAAGAAGCCATAAGCTTGAGCAACAGTGAGGATAAGTATAGTGTAGATGCCGCAGAAAAAATTACCTTGCCAATGGTAGGGAAGGGAAAACTGCTTAGCAATACTTGGTCTTTCAAGAAACAGCAACTTGTGTTTCTGACTCTTTCTGACAGGTTTCGCTATCATTGCTGGTGTGTTGGTTGTCCTTGCTGTCACAGCAGTAGCAGCAGTGTTACTTATCCATTTCCGAGTATTTAAGAGGTAAAACACTTTCCCCATTGAGAAAAAATAGCTAAAATCAGGCAACTTCTGGATGGGTTTTAGGGTGAAGCTTTCAAAGGGGGCGAAGGGCATCTGGAAGGACTCTGAATGAACTCTGGGATGTCAAGGACATTTACCGAGATGTTCTATAAATCCTATAATCAGGAGAGGACTGAATACTTGAAATCGTAGCTCTCAAGATTAAACCCACAGTAATCAAAAAAAGGGAGGGGGATAGAAAAGACATGGCCATACAGCAGGCCAAGAGGAATAAGGCAAGCATTCACTGTAGCAATTTCATTTAGGGTAAGATGTGTGTTTGTAAGTTATATGTTTATATTTACATAGCTGCCAGATCAGAAGGAGACATGGAGCCAGAAACCAAGTCTTTGTGAATCAAGAACACCCTGCACCAGTGGTATCTGCCCAGAAGGTAAGCGCAAGGAGGCGCCGGGACCCCTACAGCCTGCCTGGGGCAATGCAGATGTCTCCCTAGGAATACAACAGAGGGGCCAAAACACCAGAACTTGTCAGTCAAAGCACACTGCATTTCCAGGAGACTTTCTAAATGCTTATATAGTGCTGAGAGGAGAGCGCTGCAAGTCCCAGCACTGTGAGGGAGTGGGTAAAGCACATGGCACTAAGCCAGGTCCCTGGGTGACCTGCAGCAGGTGGGCTGCAGTGGAAGGCTGTAAGCAAAACTAACATAAAAGAGTTTGTCACAAGGCCTTTATCAGATCTAATTGTTCCCTATTTTCAGATGAATGACAAGAAACTTCTCCTTCCCATACCTCCACCACAGGAAAACAAACCACAGCGTCAGAGTGTAAGTACTTCTAAAAAATTTCCTTGCTTTCATGTTTATTTGGGGATAGGCAGAGCACAGAGGTCTGACACTATAYTGCTGACCCACAATGGTGTTCTGGTCCCAAAGGCTGTAGAAATCACTGCACTCCAGATACAGCCCTGTACGTTATCTTTAGCATAAACCATCCCAGACCTAACATGCAAAATTCACAGAGTCAAGGCACAACAAAAACCATGCAATCTGACTTCCCAGCGGTCTCCTTATTGACCAGTAGCACACGTAATATGGAGGTATCATGGTCAGATGACTTCCCTCCTTCAGAACTGGCCCCATTATGAGCAGAGATGAATCCAAATTATACATAAACAGCTTTAAAGCTGTGAAATGTGGTTCTGGAACCAAAAGTATGAACCTTCAACTCAAGGCACCATGAAACATGAATCAAGATAAATAACACTATTCAAGGGTGCAGGTTTGGATGTCTAAAGCTACATGAAGAGAATATATCATACAAATTACTGATTTTATTTATATGAATCCAGGTCAAATAGAATGCTCCCCTCTGGAAGTGTTTATATTAAAAACATAGGAATTAAAAGGACAAAGTTATAAAGACATGTTTTCAGGTGTGAGGTATTAATAAAAATGCTGTTGAAGATCATAAAAAAAAAGCCTAACAAATCCTAATGTAGCAAAATTCTTCCTTTTCTCAGTGCAGCCAGGAATACACTAATGAGCTTTTTAAGTGTGGGTTTGTTCTGAAATGAATGCATGCGTGCTATTTTAACACACTTTCTACACAGAACACAAGCCTGCACATGTTCTCAGGGGAATGTGCTGATACACATATACATAATATGTATACACAGGCAGTATGTTTTTTATTCTCCTTTTTAACAGCCTGCCGTAAGGCCAAAAGGTCCCCCGCCTCCCRTCCCACCTACCAAACCAGCCACTTCTCAAACAGAAGAGAGCTTTGTAAGTATAATCCTCAAAACTTCATGTCTTTCACCTGAGTTGCGCAYGAAAGCAGATGCCAATTAATATTTTGAGTTTCTGACTATACAAGAAGAAATGGCAGACATTCAGACCACGTGTTATTTAGAGTAGGAGCCATCTTTTTTGCCATGTAATCCTAAACCAAACAAATATTTTTAACCCGTGCCAAGGAGTCCTGTATGCCATCACAAGTACACCTCATGAGCACAGAGTGCACACCTGCAGAGATTTCAGGCATAAACATCATGATGYAAATGATGAGCATCTTAGCTACCATAGATGTTTGCAATAGATGTTTTGCTAAGATCTGGCACTCACTAAAGATGCCACTTGTGAGTGGATCTCCATCAATGTGCTGTTTTTTTTTTTTTTTTTATTATTTTTATTTTTATCAGAAGAACATTTGCTGTTAACAAACCCCCAAAATCCTACATAAAGAAACAAAAATCCATCTTTGTTTGTTTGTTTTTTTTTATCAGAAGAACATTTGCTGTTAACAAACCCCCAAAATCCTACATAAAGAAACAAAAATCCATCACTTGGGTGTTAAGCACTTCTGTGTCTGAGCCTCCTGCCTATCTGATATTAGGGTCAAAGACCAATCCTCACACTAGCAACCTAACTGCATGCTACTGCCTGCATGAAGACAGACTGATGAGGACTCAGAAAACACAYGGGCTTAACTGTAAGGACAGATTCAAATTCTATTGTCTTTATAGATACGCTCCTCAACATGTACCTTGAGCACCTCATCARCTTTAGCTTCCTGAGCAGCCTACCTGAGCACAGTTGCTTGATACAGATGAATTTACACACTGATATAGTTAGGGGCTCTTCTGAAACAGGAGATCTGCAGCCCTGGTATATTTATACTATTGTGCCTTTTTGTATGCGGACAGATTAACATAATTCACCCCTAGCTTTTCCACTCGGAAAATGCTGTAGTAAATAGATGAGATCACAGTAGCAGCAGCTGAGGTCTGAGGAGGTTCCGCAGCTGCTTAGACATGAAAGCATAAAGACATCTAAACTATATTTTTATTATAGGCACCAGAAAGAAAACCTGCTCCTTTCCCAGTTCCCAAAGGCAAACCTCCACCTCCACCAAAGGTAACTTGAGTTCAGATGCAAATAGCAATTCTTCTAGGATGTCATTTGCTGAAATTGCACCAGCCACAGTGATTTGTCTAATTCTTTCTTTTTTATTTAGGCTTTAAAACCTCCTGCTAATCCTAGAGTGTGAAGTGTCTGAAGTAGGGCTGATCAAGAATCCTGGAATTTTCAGGGGCAGTTTGTTTGTCCTGCAATTCCTCCATTTTTGGCAAAGGCAACTGAAATAGTCTTCCTGTTTTCTATTAAAAAAGGAACAAGTGACTGACAGCTGCTTTGAGAGAAAAAGTTTGTTTTTCAAACAGCGAGGAACTCTCTGTGACATCAAGCTGCTGTCCGAAAGCACACCAAGCCAAATAGCTACCTGCACTGAGACGTAGACTGGGAGTGAATTATGGAAGCTGCTTACTACCCTAAGTCCTAGGCCACCACCGCAAGTTGTGGCTGTACAAGGATGCCTCGCATCTGCACTGCATTGGTTTAGCCCRGAGAGATCAGGGAAAGCCTGGTGTACCAGCCCTGTTAGCAAACTGCAAACTCTGTGCTATGTTTCTGGATCTTTGCCAGCCTCATCTTCAGCAACACACCAGACCTGCTTCACGCACAAGCTGCAAGCTCTGGAAAAAGAAAAATTCTTCCTGCCTTTCGAAAAAAAAGTCTGTGTCCTTGAGGCTGGTGCCTGAATTAGCTTTCATGTAATTAGATTACAGAGAGGGAACACTTTGATTCTGGAAAGATCCTTTTGGATCCCATTCATTAATCCTTAGATTGCCTGTTAAACAAGACTCCTCTTTTAAGTAGGCAGCACTGGAGATATGCTCACAAGCAAAGTACGCAGGAGTCAAACAGCCTGCTGCTTGCAAGTACTCCCAGATCTCCAGCTGTGCTAGTTTAAAAGAACTCCAGCTGCCATCATTTCACTTGGAGAGCAAAATTTTAAAAAGGACAGTCAACAAAGTCCTTAATCATTTATTTTATTTGCCCCTCAGCTCTAGAAACATCTTAATAGTTCTCCCTTCCAGGATATACACACCTTGGTGTTTTCGTTTAATTGCTCTTGCACCAGGGTGTGTTATTGTAAAGTTGCTAATGAGAACTAGGCTGGGCACAGGGAGTTATTATTGTAGGACTGCATCTCAGCGTGAGGCTGTGCACACTGGTGGATTACTGTGGGGTTCTTCATTAGCTTGGGCCTGCTGGCATCAACATTGTTGACACTGTTGGCCTGCTGGCATAGATCTTAATGATACTGTTGGCATTGACATTAATAATACTGTGAGGGTGCTGGCACTGATGCTATTGTTACCATTGGCACTGATATTATTAATGTGATTGGCATCAATATTTTTAAGTAAAAGCATACGGAAGTATTTTTCAAGGAATAAAAACTTTACCAGGAAAAAAAACAAAAAAAAAAAAAAAAAAAAAAAAAAAGAGAAATAAAATTGCCCTGGACCCGAAGTACTCAAGATTTTATGGAGGTTCCAGTTTGAACTGGATTTGGGTTTGGATCTGGATCAAAATCAGAACAATCTTTTGGTTTTCCAAATCAATTACAGTGGCTCAGGAAGGCAGGTTTCCAGCCTTTGGGCACAGTGGCTTTGCTGAGGAAGATCATGTGGCTGCTGAACCATCAAAATAAAATCTGACGCCTCAGGTCAGCATTCGGAATAGTAACTTTAACCTGGGCTTGGTTCTGACTGGTGCCAATTAGGCCTTTAAAATGGGTCTGATCCTTGGAGGGCAGAAATCCCTCTGCTCATGTCCACAAACCAGCTTGCGCACACCGAAACACTGACTCGCCTGATGCTATCCCAATGTTCAACACATAACAGGGTGTTAAAGGGTACAGTCAGTTTTTGAATGCAGAACCTTGTTATGTACAGTGGCTGTTACTAGAGTGGCATGCTGCAAAACTATTTAGTACAGAAATGCACGTAAAAACCACTTCTTTTTGCTTTGAAGTTGCTAATCAAGTACTGTCTGTCATTTAAAACACAGAGTTCATGAAATCAAAAACATCAGTTTGAGGAGCAAGGTGGGGATTTTTTTAGGATAGATTTGACAGGAAGAGCATTGCTTTCTTCCACTTTGGATAACTGCTTCTTTACTTTTATTCAGAAATGGATTTTAATCTATCCATATCTGAACAGGATGTAAAGATTTACAACTTATTTTTATGAACTACAATTAACGTATTTACAAAGACTTATGTATTAAAAGTGTTCTAAATTAAGTGAAAATGGCTGGGTTTTTTTTTTTTTTAATTATCATTAGTACACAGAATGAATGAAAATGGAACATACTGGGATCATTTATAACATTAGCCAATCCCCTAAACTCTCAGTTTCTATCAAAAAAGTCAGTCAATAGCATCACATAACCCTGACAAAGTTATCTTAACCTAAACAGAGGAAAATCTAATCTATTAAAGGAAAAATACCATATCACAATTTCTCTCCCTGCTTGGAGTTACTTTCTTCATGATTTCAACCTTTTCCAGGGTGTGAGCATTTACAAGTTCTCCAAGTACACACAGAACTGAAGCAAGTCGACATCTACTGACTACAGCCTTGCTTTTTCTWAGTCAGCTTTCCAAGGCCCTCACAAACCCCAAACTATGCAGCAGGGACTTGCTTTCTCCTGCAGACACCAATACTCTATCTGACCTGTGTGGGCTAATATCATCTTTGCATCTGTGTACTTAAAATAACCAAAGACTGCATCCAACAAGGGCATGTGTGCTATACTGAGACTATACATCTCTCTCCAGCAGTGGCTAGCAGTAAGCAGATGCCACCGGAAAGCACGAACTAGCACACACAGGAGTTCATGATTTACAGATGTTTTGCAGGCCTTAGCATCCAAATGACAGTGATAGYGTCTGGTATGGCTGAGCACGTGCTCTATGGATTGCAGCCAGGCCTTGCATACAGCGGCTCATCTGCGCATACAGCCTACTGTTTGGTTATGCAAACGTGACATCTACTGTCAAAAAGCCTTTACTGCAAGAAGAAAGCAAACCCAAGAAAACTTCTGACATGACTCCAAGCATCAGGAGTCTGCAGCACCTAGTCTCAAGGACTGCTTCACCATACAGACCTTTTCCCTCTGTGGTCTCAAACCTTTCGCTGAATAGCAAGTTTGATCTGGGCCCAGCTGTGCCCTTGTTTCTGGTTTAACGGCTCTGTGCTCAGCACAGTTTGTCCTACACATGTTGTACAGGGGAGTAGCAAGTCCATCTGCTGGCGTCATACAGTGAGATACAGAAAGAATTCTGGCACAATGCAATTACCATCAGGGAATTWACACTGACAGGACAGTCATGTGTTATGCAGGGGTGGTGTGCAGGTCCCTTCTCCCCCTGGCCCAAAAGCAAAGCTGTTTCCCACTGTGTTTTCTGGTAAGAGTAAACCATCCATTCCTTCAGCTCCCCTTGCTCCTAGAGAAGACAAAATGTTTCTTTTCTGTGTCTTTCTAATCTCTGAATTGACCACTCTTTCAGCCAAGAGAGCACAAACCTCTTACTCTTTATACTCACAAATCTATCTTCCCTGTGAACAGTGCTTGTGGTTCACTGGAAATAAGGCACTCTCTGGAGGATCATCATGGTAATTCCTATCTGGCTCTCTTAATTGTGCACTTTCCTGTGCAAATGCAACACTGTCCATTAGAGGGCAATGGGGCACGGAACGGAAATTTCTCTTGTTGGCTATCAGATGACTACTATAACCTCAAATGAGACAGCTCTGAATTGACTGCATCCTCTGACCYTGAATTATAGATTCAGAGACATTAACAAGGACATCAGCAGCCTGGGAGGTTGGGGAGGCTAGAGCAGATTCAGATTTTCAGACACAGAGGCACCAGACAACTAATAAATAGGCTAAACCCAACCCTTCGAATGTGACACCCCAGACACTACTCTAGACGGCAACAGGAAGCCCTAATTGTGTAAGGTTTTATTGACCAGAAACAAAAACACAGTCCTACCCCACATTCAGCCCCTATCAAAGGGAAGAACTAAATGTCACTTGTAACTCAAGATTAAGGACTTTCTTCCCCCTTTCCCCTGCTTTCTCATCTCAGTAGATCTTTCATAGCCACATAGCACTGCATAAATCATTACCATCTTAAATAAGTAAATAAAAGACTGCTGATTGAATCCAGTAATGTGTGAATTGATGTAAATTCATGACAACATTTAAGATTTCCTAGCTGACAAACCTCAAACATATCCAATTGGGCCTAATGGTTTTCCATGGAACAAAAAYGGCTATTGCTATAGTGTCATTTGCCACAGACTGATGATACTAGCCTATATGAAGCTCAGCAATCAGCTACTTAGTGTTATTTACTAGCGGAAAAGAAGTGCTAGTCTTTAATCATCAGTTTATTGATAGCTTCCCGAGTATGGCATTGCTGGATGCTTCTACCCTTCCCCTGATGCCGAGGAAATGGAAGGCCTTGGGGAATGAGGAAGGATGTCTGAARGGTTGCCAGCAATTGCCACAGCTACTGGATCATTTTAGAGCAATATTCAGAACATGGTACCGATAAGAACAGGCTGTTACTGACATTAGATCCATAAATAATTCTGCATAATGCACGGCCCCAGCCTTTAGAACGTCTAGCGGTAAAAAAGTGGGGGCTGAAATGGTGATAAATATGTTTGATGCAGCCAAGAATAAAGGGGAAGTAGTTTCCATGGGACCGGTCTAAGCTACTATTCCCAGGACCAGAGGGAAGCTTGGTCACATGCCTCATACAGCAGAGTCCCAGCCCTGAGCAGCAGGACAAACAAAGGGAACAMGAAACTTCAACAAGCCTTCAGAAAGGGAAACATCCCTGCTTCAGCCCTCAAAAACTGCTAGGAAAGACCAATACACTTTTCTAGCAAGGCTTGGTACAGGTGAGGATAGAGCTTGACTAGATTTACTCTGTGCTGCAGATACAAAAGAGGTTTTTCTCTTGCATCATTTAATGAATGAAGAGAGAAATAAGCTCTTCTGCCATACATCAAACCTATTTTTGTGTCCTTATGTGCACTAAAATAATGTATTTTCCATGTCACACACTGCAGCTGTCACAGACAGACATGTCCCTGAAACCCATTACCGGGTACTTCCCATTAAAGTGCTGCAATGAATTGCTAAGCATGTTTTATAGATTAGTTGATCCAAAAATCTGTGCTACCCAGGCTCATTTTATGATCAGGCTTCATAACAGCAGAAAACCCATGAGATGACTGAACAGAGAAGAAAACAAAAAGAAAGAGTATCCCTGTCAAGGCACTGAAATGGATAAAACACGATTCACTCCCTTCAGAGATGTTGCCTRAGCACCCACATGCTTTTCTTTCGGCATCTACATTACAAGTCTACCCCTGTCCATCCTCTGCACAGGACACCTTTGCTCCTGCTGCAGACACCTGAGGAGGACAGCAAGGAAATTCCCACTGCCTGTGTGACTCTGTTCATGGAGTCACATTTCTGAGCCACATTTCAAGGCACCACTCTCATACTCTAAGACAGAGCTAAGGGACCGACTCGCACACCAGTGGCCCGATTTCTTGGCACTCAGTAGCTGCAATCAAGGATTGGCTTTTCAGAAGAGTTTAGCATCTTCTGTGCACCCATCAAGCTCACAGTCCTGGAAACTGCATTCCAGGCTCCAGCCTCACATTCCCTGCATTTCAGCTCTGCTCATGTAAAATGAGGACACCAGCTTCTCTTCCCTCTTTCCGTTTGCCTTATCTCCTGAAATTCAGGGGCATTCACTTCTCCCCATTGGCTGCAGAGGGGATGAGCCCACTCGGACCAGGTACCTAACATTTCATGCTACGTGGCAGTGCCTTTCTCTATCCACTTTTCTTCCTTATTGTGCCTTTATAGTAGCCCACACAGAGTGGCCTGGTGTTGGCCAGTTCTTCTGGACCATAACGACAACAATGACTTGCAGCAGCAATGTTAGTGCCTATTAAAAAACCCTGATGCAACCCCCTCTCTAGCATGCAATCTCCCAATATGCTGCTCCACTGCAACTGACCTCTTAACTACTTGAGAATCCCTCTAGTAAAGCCCTGAGCAGCAAAACTGGCAATTTTGCACAACTCCAAGTACATTCTGCAACAGCCTAGCATCAAAAAAAGAGTGAGGGAGAAGAAGAAGCTGTAACAGGACCGTGCGCCCGAATCATCCGACAATCACCAGTCCTCCACATAACTGTAATTTGCTGTGAATTTTTCATGCTAGAATCAGCTGTGTGCTGCAGGCACCTAGCTGAATGGAAAATAAACCTGAAATATTAATGATACATATCAGAGCACAGGCAGGAAAAGAGCTACAAATGAGGACAGGGAACCTTAGATAGCCCGATAGAWTTGCTCTCTTTTTGTCCAAAACACAGGTGAGTTACCACAAACACTCGCTGCTTTATAGGCACTGAGAATGTAACAGGAGGCTAAGCACTCCCAACAATAAGGCCATCTTCTCACCCTAAATGTGGAACATATTTAATCATTAGGTACTATTACAAGCCCCAGTCATGTGTTATATAATGCAGGAAAACCCTTATCCCTTGATCTACAGCACAGCTGAGGCTTTAATCAATCCTCCTTCAACTGAAGACAGACAGATGCCAGGTTTTGGGGCATTCACCAGTTGGTCTCTCTATGCCCCACTGAGAACTCGCATTAGCAAAACCTTCCAGTTTATCGCTAGAGCTTTTCAGCCATGGCTTGGCCTAGAATTAGCCCGTTGTGACAGAAGTACCCGCTCCTTCCTGACCACGCATCCCAGTAGCACGAGGCGAACAAAGGATACAGAAAAGAAGGGGGGGATTAATTCTGCACATATCAATACATCTAAACAGCTGTCTAGACATTATAAACCATCAGCCAGACATTTCACTCACTGATGTGACCTGACCCAAAACTCTTTAAATTTATCCAGAGTGCAAGCCAAACTGCAAGACCTTACTGCCAGAAATGAGTGAGAGCTCTAATTCATACCAGTACTAATGTTTTCTGCTTCCCTGAATGATTATATTATCAATTTCACACCTATTCCTTATTCATGTAGCTTTCCTTGCCTTAAAAGCTATCCTGACTTGGGGTTAGAGTCATTTACTTAATCACTGCCGTCATTAGGAACGCTGCAATCAGGAGGGTAGTGCCTTCTCGTTACTTATTTAAAATATGCCAAGCAGCATGGATGTTTGAGAGATACATGCCAAATTACACTCAACTGAAAGGTTAAAAAAAAAAAAAAGCAGTGACATAAATATACACCTTCTGAGCATCTGCAGAGAATCCATTGTGCACAGAAGTAACATGGAAGCTCCAACATTAATTTGGAAAATTCATGGCTCAGTAGTTACCTCTTTCTAAAAGGTTTATATCTAGTGTAAAAATGCTACTCAGAATGAGATAAGGTGGTAATTTTTGGCTTGCTGAGTTTATGCATCCTGTCTTGTCAGGAAAGCGATAATGATATGATTCTGGTCAAGGAATCCAGCCCACATTTACATCGTATCTTTCAATTAAATTGATTCTGACACATTTAACAAAATTAATTCATTCAAATTGTATCTCAGGAGTTACAGTAGGAGGCAGATAGTGGGAGGTTTTGCAAAAGCCAGGATTTGGGCCACTGTTTCTTTGTAAAGTGAGAGTCGCTGGTGCTTGACCCTGCTGCAAAGTGTGGGTGGTGCAGTGGCTCCTGTCACTGCAGTCACGGAGAAAACAAAACCTGGGTGTAACTGGTAACATTGATCGTTTTCCAGCAAGCCAGGGCTGTTGCTAATGCCACATCYCATCCCCTTCACTCCTGCCAGGGTTTGCTCTGTGCATCCAGCCAAGTTTGGAACTGGTCTGATCTGAGACTTTGACTTGATCTGCCTTTCTATCCAAACTTGCCAGTCTCAGAAGGAACACTCTTCTCTCCACTGGCAAGTTCTCCTCTCCCTTTGCATGATTCAACCTTTGACCGCTCTCTGGAGAAGGTCTCTAGGGTTAGGCTGTCAACCCTGCACGCAAGCTGGTGCTAAACCAGCATGCTGCTGGTGCAGGAGCAGGATGAGATGAGCTGGCATAGCACAGACTCCCTGCAGGCTGCCTTGTCCCCCTTGAATAACACGGGGTGGCAGGAGGGCAGTCCCAGCCGTGACAGCGGCCTGTGTGGGGCTTAGATCTGGGCCTGTAGCCCAGCTCGCCACAGCAGCCAGGAAGGGGCTTCCTTCCCTTCCAGCCACCACTGGATGGAGCCACTCAACTGCACCAGGGCTGTCCCTCCCTGCAGCTGGCAGCAACCCAGCCTGCAGAGAGACAACACACACCACATCTCACCACTAACTAAAATACACCACAGACTTGCTGGTCTCTGCTAGGAGAATAAAAAGCAGGAATTACTGCTCTTGCTATCGTTTATTATTATCACTCCGTTACAGACAGAGGCATGTACTCCCAAGGAGTACACTTYACTTCAAAGATTCAGGACAAGCCAGGTTATAGAGTATTGCATATTCAAAACCACCAAAGGAGGYGGTTTGTCAGCTCTTTCTGTATGTCTGCATGTGCAGAATATAGACTGTGAAAGAATACTGTATTCATTCGTATACCACTTTATACATGAAGTGCTGCATGTGTAGACTGCTAAATACATGGGCATAATTGCCTATATACTATATGCCTACATAAACCATATAAGCTGTATGTGAAAGTACAGAACACTGGATAATTATGTTATCTGTACATGTATAAAAGATTCATAGAGAAAACATTCAACATAACATGGGCATCTTCATTTCAAAATGCTTTTATATTGTTAGGGTTTTTGTCAACCCTATTTTTCTATCACATGTATTTATTCAATTTAATTCCTCTTTTATAGCTATCCAGTATTTTTTCCAGCCAATCTTTTGAAATTTTGCCAGGTGTCCTGCTGCATTTCCTACATGGCATTAATTAAAAACAACGTTAAAATAATTTACATTATTTTGTATTTGATTTCTCTAAAAAATGGAATCTACAATCAGCTCTGAGCCTGCTGAGCAGCTGAAGTAATTGTTACACATGARAAAGAAAATGGAAGGGTTTTTTTTCTTCCTGTCAATATACGCTGGCTAACTACATTTGGCTGGAGAAAGTCTACTTTATCTTCTGGTACTTCTGAAATCAATACAGTGAAAAATGGCCCTTTTTTACAACATGACTATTGAAGGTTTTTTCAACCTTTTCAGAATTTCTGTATTTTGAAGGGAGAATAAAAGTGGTTTTATTCCCAGTTTTCTAATCTTCCATAATTTCCTTTTGTCAATGTCTACACTTCTGCCTTAATATTTTTTATACAAAGAAAAACAGAGAGGAGAAGGGGAGAAAAAAGAAAAAAGGAACAAAACAGACCTTTTCTTCTTCCCTTCCCTGCCCCCCCCAAATAATTCAATTACATCGAAACAGTTGGAAAACTAAGCATTTTTACAATGAAGTTTTTAAAAACTACATCTCCTAAACCTTTTATGCTTTTACAGAGAGCTCCAAAAACTCTAAACACAGGTCTGGTTTCACATTATGGAAGAGGAAGCAGAGGTCAGAGAGGAAAGATGATCCGTCACGAAGCCACCAAAGCACTAGTCAGAAAACCTGTGCGCAGGGTCGGCCTTCGCCAGACTCCCCAGGCTGGCACTGGGGACAGGGCCCCAGTTCAGCAAAACACTTCGCCCAAGGTATGTGCGCTCCAACGAAACCAATGCCTTTAAACCTCTGGCCCTCGAATCTTAAACGTATGCTTCTTTTTAAGCACTTAAATTTTTAGGAAATTCTCTTTTCATTGTCCATAGCATCATTGCTTTTGGTTGTCTTACATTTTTTTCGTTATGTGCTATGTTACCCAGCACCTTCGGCTATGATTGTATCCTGCCCTGCCCACRGTCTTCRTCATGGCCAAGCAAGCTACTGGGGAAGCAGAACATGCCACGTTCAGATACTCGTACATTCTGTAACATTCTGGAGATATTAAAGGATCTTCATATATATAATAAACRTAACATATAATCAGTAATATTTGAAATGCTTTTCTTGTATATTCCATGGCAACATTTGCAGCCTGCTGAGGTCAGTAGCAATGTTTCCATACGTTTAACATKCCTTTTGTCATGCCATGTTAATGAATTCTATTTGTTCCCCTATCAAAATATTCATCGTATTTTCTATTTTTACTGTAACACTAGAATTTCATTTTCTGACTGAACTTGCACTGAGCTGCCTGATGGACAATAAATATAATCACACTTAAGTTAATGGGCAAGATACCAAAACCAAAAGCTTTTATTTTCATTAAACATGATTAGATGTGGCATGTCTTTTATCAAACTCATCTCCAAGAGTCCATCACTCCAGACCACAAAACGTGGACAGACAATAAATTTATATTAAGCATATTCGCAGGTGGGGACACAGACTTAAGAAATAAACACATATTCAAAATTCCTCTTCAGAAAGAGTCTGTAAAGGACATGCAAAATAGAGGAAGATTAATTCAAAATGAGAGGGACTGTTTTGCAAACAGTAGAAACGATGCATTTTAGCTAAAAAAAAATTTTTGCTATGAGTCTTATAAAATGCAAACCATCAAAGGTATTTAGATGAACGTGGAAGTTAAGCATCTAGATATCTCTGAATAGCTGGCCTTAGTACAGAAGTTAAAACGAACAAGCTAATGCACATGAGGAGGCTGACACACAAAAACCCCCAGGGTCCCAAGGATTTCTTGCATGGAGCGGGCAGCTGCACTGAGGCCTAGCCAAAAGTCATTTACCRTCCCCATGCCATACAAGCATTAGCACTATATCTGAAGCATATAGAAAAGGGAAATTTTTCAGGTTCTTTTGTTGTTGTTTTAAGCTTATATTYGTGTTTTGAGTATTTAATTAAGGACATATAAGGGTCCAATTCTCAAGGCCACACAGGAGCTACTGATCTGAAACGTTCAGCATTGTTTCAAGGTGTTCAGGCAAGAAAAAAACTCCCCTTAAATCGCGTAGCTTTGTTTTTCTGCATGTCTTTATGCTCCCAAAAGCTAAATAAAGATGTCAACACCTGCCGCGTAGGAGCTTTTACCCACCAGGCACTGCAAGGGACATTGCAGAGCTCTGCAAGGGRTGAAAGATGTTTCTCTTTCAGCAAGCAGAAACATGCAAACTGTAATCTCTCTCCAGATTTGCAGCCTTGGCTGCTCCCACTACTTGGAAGGGAAATCAAAAAGTCAGGCTTATTTCAGCTACAAATTACTGCCTAGGCCTGCATGACTGAGAGCTTGTCTGCAAACAGAGAAAGGAGAGAGATGAGGAGCAATCTGATCTTCCATTTCTTAGCTCCCATAGGCACTGGAAGACTCTTGCCTGTGAGATGTTAAGACTAGGCCAAAGCTTTATATTTTTTTCCCTTTACAGCTTTAAGCTCAATACTTTTATGCTGAATTTAAAAGCATCAACCTTGGGTGCATGTAAGGTAACATCTCTGTGCAAGCACCTGGTCTAACCCCAGCCTGTAGGAGAACACCAGGAGCTGCAGTCTCTCTGGAGGACAGCTCTTTCGGCACAAGCCAGCTTGTCATGTCTCATTCGCACTGATGACATCACTTGTCAGTAGGCAGTGCTGCCTCACACACAAAGCTTGCAAGACCTAAGTCCCTCATGCTAGTACCATGAATCAGTGGAGCACATCTTTTCCAAAGCTGGGGCAATGAGACATGCAATGCCACAGGGAGTATTTACACAAAGAGTCCCTGAGGCTCTAGAAAGAAGGATGCACCCAGCATGGAAAGTCACCTACATGATCTCACATCTGACTTGCAATCAAGCTGGATGTGCCACACTCCAAATTTTGAGCACTTGTCTTGGAGCAGTCTCAGGAACTCACTAGCTGATAACTGCTCCAGTGAGGACTATGATATGAGATCTTGCTCTACTATGAGCTCCACACTGGCTAGATTCTATCCTGAAATTATATACTTGTGCTGATACAAYGCAAGTCTAAGAAACAGAATATATTCTCTGTCATTTTAACTCAGAGATACAACTTCCAGAACAGAAGCACTTAGCCAAGCTGGCGCCTGATCAAAGGACCTTGCATTTATCTGAACTCGTCCATGTCTGAGATGCACAAAGATTAGCCTGTCTATAAACCCCCGTATACCAGAGCACAGCATTTGCTGTATAAGCTGAATGCCGCTTTCCTATGCCTGGGCAGGTAGAATGATTATGGACTGATCTTCAAGAAATTATTTCCATTTAGAAAAAATGCAATGAAATAGTGTTGACTCTTTCCACTGATGCTTTACTTTGCAATTTTTCAGAGGTTTAGTACTAAAAAGAAAAATAGTATGTTCTGCTACAAAGCAACATTGTATTTTTCTTTTGCAAAAGGAAAAAAAACACACACACACACATTTTCTTGTCATTYTGCCAAAAAAAGATCCAACCCAGCAACTGCAAAATCCAAAGCACTTCACACTCATGTCACATTTTTTAATCTCTGAAAGTCAGTTTTGTAAATAAGAATAATTTTCTGTGCCAGGTTCCATTTACTCAACAATCTATTTGCTGCTTAAGAAACAGAAACGTGTTTACAAAAATTTGTCAGTTCTCTTCATGGAGGCCTTGTCAATACAGCAGCAACAGTCATACAAAGACACTTAGTTCCTGCTGCAAGATGCAAGTGGGCTTCCACAGCATGCAGAAATCTTGCTTGGCCCTGCACAGGAAGAGATGCACGCTTTAAGGATTATCCCCGCAGTCTGCCATGTCTGGCTTCTTAGAAAGGACACTACTGTCTATGGGATGTTCTGTTTCAGTCTCACCTCAGAAATTCAATTAAAACASTACCAGGAGGACTTTAATGCACAACTACCAGATCTCCAACTTATTCCAGTCTTTTTAAAGATAGAAAATGTCCCAGATACGCCCTTCACAATCACATGGAAGCATGGGCTTCATAGCATATAACCTAGCCCATGTAACATGGGCTTCCTATCATATAAGCTGGAACCCAGTCTAGACTGCGGGCTCTAAAAAAATCACAGAATCAAACAATATTTAGTAACAGAAAGGCACCAATACAGATTTTCAGTCCTGCTCTGTTGTTTATGTCTATGAACATTAGTGGGAACCGTATATATGAAGAGAGAACAAATAAAAACCACTGTGCATTCTGACAGACAAAAATATTACAAAACTACTCAATACTGGAGTAGCATATACTGGAGAAATCAGAGACTGTTACTCACTTTTATTTTATCCTGACCAGTGAATGAGATTTATAAAATACTTTGAAAATATTAATCCTCCAAATGGCCCTGCACAGACAGCATATTAGAGTTTAGCATTGTAGGCTTCCAGATAGGTTTCTGCTCACTTTTCCCAACGCAGTCTTTCCAAATTCATAAGGGAAGCAGCCATCAAAGCCAAAATAGAAGCCTGCTGAAATCCAGATGTATATACCTATGATCTGTGGCTGCACCTGGAAGAAGAAACCATTTCAGTTTCACTTAACCTGTGCTCACAAAGCAGCCTCATTTTCAAGGCCACTTATTTGATGCTATTTTGATGGTGCTATTTTCCATCACTTGCTTGCTTTCTGAGTTATCCACAGAATAACTCAGTGGTGGGAGTTATCCTCCCAGGAAAACCTCTGCTTTGCAAGAAAGACATGCTGAGTTGGGTGTTTGCCTCGTGTTATATTCGCCTCTAAGCACAAGACAAGAGGGTGCTTTTCAGTAAGGTCAGCTGGTAGGAGAAATGCTGAATTGCACAGTAGCAGTGGCATGACCTTTCAATCCATCAGTGAAATGCCCAATCCATCTATACTGTCAATTAAAGGGGTAATTTTCTGTGACATCGGTTTTCAAATAAGTTATCAGTGGCATTTTCTTGTCTGGAAAAAAATAATTTGTCTCACTATGGAACTGGTCTAAACCTCATTTAAATCATTAGAAAAGACTGTCATTGACTATCATGAATTTTTGACTGGACTCTGACAGATAAGGAATTGAGCAACAGGAAAATACTTTTCTAAACAGTTAGCCTTGGGAGCAACTATTATTCATGTTACTTTGTATTTTATATAGTAGTAATTATTACAATGATCTTAATTCCAGGCATTGTTAAATATGATAATGTAATTATACTTCTAAATTAAAATACTGTCTTTTTGATCTGCAGTGTGCTGTCTCAATGGCATCCTGGTAAGTAAGAGTAAATTCAGATAAAACTCAAGCTATAAATATCACCACAGGGACAAAAGGGAAGAACACGCTGTAGTGCACTAGGAGATATTCACCGCATTGTTGTGCCAAAACCTGAGGCATTATCTGCAGTTAGAACTAAGATAAGCATGTCACACTGCAGGGAATGAACCTTGGAGGTTTCACAGAGAAGTGCAGGGGCACCCACTCACAGACCCCTGTTTTTAGAACACTTCAATATGGGCTTAATTCACACAAAGCTAAGTACATGCTTAAGTGTTCTGCTGAAGATAGAGTGAAGTATAAGCACAAAGCTGGGTTTCTCTGCAGCTCCCCATTCACTGCATCCTTTATTCACACTGGCAAGCATCTCCAAGAACAGGCTTGCCATAGAACCAGTTCCTCTCAAAGACAATACAGCATCAAATCCAGTATCACCGCACTGATGCAACCAGCATCATTTCTTAATGCCTCTGACAAAATGAAACTCCTGCTGCACTATTAAAATCCAGGACTACATATAACTGTTCCAACTTTATTTTGCATAACAGGACTCACTTAACTACAGGATCTACTTCCCAGTTTGCACAACCTTATTACACTAATATATGATTTGGTGCAACATCCTTCCACCTTTTCACTGATTATATCATCAGAAAGAGAAAGATTAGTAGCTGAATAAACCTAGTTGCTTTAGCAAAAAGCACTTAGATCAGAGACCCCTGGAAATAGCGGTGTCACAGGCAGCTTTACACCTCTCATTTGACAGATGTTTCAACTTCCGTAAAAATAGCACCTCAGTCACACACAGCAGGGAGGAAAGGACTCCAAATAGATAGTCCAGAAATACACAGTTTGTTAGTGTAGATCAGAGTCTTGATCCACAAAGGAAGTTGTAGCCAAAACTACTACAGGATCAGATCTTTCAAAGATATAAGAAACCCAGTGACTTAGAAAATTGTGCAAGTCTGTATGTGGGCATAGTGAGGGATCATTTCACTTGTTGTAATAACATTTCATTTATAAAATTATAATAACAATTGCACAAGTTCCTGAAGCATCAAACATGGCACGATCAGTCACACTAAGGAATACACACATCACACAGCAGTAAATTCTACAGGTTCACCTTACAGTATCTAAAATACATCACTTTGATATGAAGTTCCATCCACCATCTCACCAAGTGACACATACAGTGTCACAGTCAGTGCATTAGTAAGGTGAAAGCTATCTTGATCAAATCAGCTAGCCCAGGATGTTGCCTTCTGCAGCGGTCACCTCCAGCCTCTTCAGAAGTGAGAAGTTCTGCTGCAGGCAGCTACGGAAAAACAGGCTGACAGGGAAAAGGTTCTTCCACTTCCTGATCATTCTGCAGCTGAAGCATGCAGGTTTGCAATGCCAGCAAGACTCCAAACTTTTTTAAAAACCTCATATTATTTTAATTCTAGGTATTCTCTTTATCTAAAAAAGGCACCCACTCTACAAGCAGCTCTTGATCTCTACACTGTCTTGTGGCAAACCTAAATTGAAGGAAAACAGATGCCTAACAAATCCTACACATCAAAAACTTTAGCTTTGGCTAAGCCAGAGAAGTTAAAGAGGAGATATATCAGAGCTGATTCTCAATACTTCATTGAAGTGAGAAGATAGAAGAATTGCTATTATCTTACAAGTACATCCGTTACAAACAGGCTGAGTGTATGCCCCATAAATCTTAGTAAGAAGGTCTGCCTTTAATGAAAGACCTGCTGCATGAGGGGCATGAATATTTCTGCCTGTTCCAGGTCTGAGATGAAAGTGTCCCCTGCTTAAGCCTCTACCTTATACCTCTTTATTAATGTCTCAGAATAGCATGATTGATGAGAGTAGTTCCACAGCAGGTATGAGAAACCATTGAGAATAGGAGGCTGCTGCATTTCAAAGAATTATTCTTTCAGAAATTTATTGTGTTATCTCAGAACTGAAGATGTTTGTGTTGCTCAAGGGTTACATGGTTTGCACCCCTTTTTCTTTCAAAAACACTTCTTTTAAAAGCACTTTAAATAGGATTTTTATGAAAAATAAAAATAATTCGGAACAGAATAGGATGAAATGACAAAAGCATTTCCTGTTGTGATATAACACAGGACTCAGAATGAAAAAAAATCTTTGATTAGTTTTCAAGATGACATGAGTATTACAACCCAAGAAAAAATTAGTTGGTTCCAAACAACCAAAGCAGCCCTTTAACATCATCTAAGACAATTTTCTTATCAGGGTATCCAGACAGAGACAGGATCTCAAGGCAATCTTGTCCTTCTCATCTATAAATAGTAAAAAACAAACAAACAAACAAAACAAACCCACCACCTCAAGGCATGCACCTCTACGTTAACCTCAGTTTCTCCTTTGTTATTTTYAGAAAGGCTGATTCTGCAGAAACCTTTGTTGAAACATTTCCAAAGGGAATTGGGGAATTGCAGATTACACTGGGACAGCTAAAATGTCCTGCTGCCAAGACAAACAATTAAGAAATACTAACAGAAAGAGGAAAGAACAACTGCATCAAGAAACTTCATGTCAAGGTTAAAGATAATGAATAGATTAAATTGTGGCACATTCCTACTACTTCATTTAGAGAATTTAAGGTACTTTATTTCACAGTGCAGTGATAGATGAAAAATTAGATAGATACACATAGTAGGCTTATCTTTCCATAGCATGCATTAATCAAAAGCATAGAGACACCCACCTGGCAAATGGAARTATTTCCTAACAGTTCTGAACTGGACCCTCTGAATTGGAGCAATTTTACTGTGATCCCCTTTCAACTCAGCCAAGATTAAAAAAACACCTGCTTCTTTGCTTACAACATAAAGGTAGTCTGCAGTACTTGAATTACCTGGAATTGCCTTTCTCCTCCATACCATAACAGCATCCTGGCCTCTGCTTAGACAGTGGGATCTTTTTTGCACCTCTAAACAAGCCCCTCTCTCTCATAAGCAGTGTCTCCACGTGGGGAATGCAGCCTGCACAGACTAATCCAAGGGAATGCATTTATTCAACATGGCAGCATAAGGGTGCCCAGATGCAGAAATTTGTGTGAATCTACAGCAGATTTAGTGCAAGACCAGGAATAAGTTGCTTATCTGTACTGCATCCTCTTTTCCTTGCCTACCCAATGAGGAACACACCACCTACCTTCACTATGCCTCTGACATCAGAGATAGAAGGCCTCATTTGTTGGGGCTATAAACCGTACGACCGGTTGCACAAATTGTTCCAACTCCCTGAAAACCTTATGGTATCTTGTGCCTACAGGAGTGTTCCATCAACTGCACCATGCCTGTTTAACTTGCAAACAGAAATTGCCTGACAGTATGCTTCTCTTTTAATCCGAGCTAATTTTTCAGGAATACATCCTTTCCTTGAGTTTGCTGATATTTCTCCTTCTAGGCATGTCCTAACCTTGAGAATTAATTCAGAAGTTTTGTTTGAAACTAAACTAACCTAACCTTAGTGTAGCCTCTTAGCACAGACTCAGTTTTAATTAACCAGTACCTTATCTCATCTGCCTTCAGATACTCTTCATCTTACTGCTTTTCTCCTCTCCATCTCAGCAAGGCAGATACAGCAATGTCCATCATCAGCATTTCTCTCTCATACTGAAAGGACAAATGACATCACATTTTCATAGCTGACCATCCTAAACTAAGCAGATAACTCACCCAAATGTAACTGCATTTACCTCCCTCAGAAAGAGAAGGGGGGGGAGAGTGAGAAAGAAACCTGCTAATGCCAAACCTTGCATTATTGTAAAAGATTGCTCTATAGATATAGGAGAACACAATTCAATGCAAATTAACTCTGAATAACATATAAATCATGGATTTTCTATTGAATTTTCTTTTTTCTTTTTCCTTCTGCATTGCAGTTGAAGCCTTGCTATAACACATAACACTGCTGCCTGCAGCTCCACAAAGCCCACTCCAGTTGTTCATTATGAATATTCTTAATGGGATTTAGAAAGAATTAATTTTAATCAAATCAATTATAAAGTATTCTGAAAAGTAGACAAAAATATTTTAAAGTTCCTGAACCASCTACAGTACATACCCTAGAAAGCCTGAGAACAGTGAAGTATACAGAACAAAATCAACATTTTACCTTCTAAAAGACCTTATCTACCTACAAATTGTTCATCATGCTATTTGYCCCCTCTATACAAGGCCTGAAGTCGTACCAAAAAAAAGTGTTCTACAGGATTTGTAGAGTCTGATTTCACTTGTTGTAAAGGGCATGATTCCAAAATGAATGTCAGTATGTCCATTAAATCTTTAGGCACTGGGGTTCTAGTGTAATATTCTCTCTTAGACTCAAACTTCAATCCTATTTCATCTTTCATGTGCACATCAGATTTACATCATTAGTTACTGTACTGAAACAAATGCCTATGAGAAATGTATCAAGACCTACAATAYTGAAGGCACTGAAAGGCAATAAGGTTAGCTGGAAAGATATGTGGGAGAAAACTTGAACATACAAGTCTCATGATGACAGTGGTTTCAACTTCTTTATATTAAAAAATGATACTGATTTAAAAGTTAAAAAGAAATTTATTTTTAAATCACATTTTGGGTTTCATTTTCAATTCAGATTAGTATATGTTGTGAAAGCATTCATTATGTGTGCATGCACGTGTGTAAAAGTAATATATAATAYACTTTCACTTTATATATGCTATAAAGATGTCACCACCACCTACTCTGCTAGAAAAGTGATTACCAAAGCTAATCTATCGGCTGAAGTAAGTGACTCCGTTGTACCTCTGCCTGTGAACAATTTCTGCCCCACGTAGCACTGGAGCAAAACTAACGTTAGTTACTAAATATACCTCAGGGAAGAGCATTATTCTCCGTTATTAACAAATACTCCAAGCTTTCTACTGTAAAGCCAGAAATTGGATCCTTCATTCAGTGTCTCTATCCAATTCCCAAACTATGAGAAGTGGAAACAGTAAGGAGTACTAGCGCTGGACACTGCCATTCTTCCCCGCCTGCACACAAGATCTGGAGCCAAGGAGCCTTCAGGTGCCAAGTTTRTCTCTCTGACCAGAGTAAAGTAATCCAGACAAAAGCCTCTCTGTCTTCTGGCTCAGACAGAGCTTCTTGTTCTCCACCATTACACTGGCATCATGCCTAGAAGTGACCCAGTAAGGGAGTGCTGCACAAAAGGATCCCRCAGACTCACAAAAAAGACCAGCACTGACATAGAGAAGTGGCAAAGATGAGCGAGCTGGGAACTTACCTTTCTCCTCTCCTCTCAAGGGGCAAAATGCTCAGATGAACTTCAGCTAGCACAAAGCAATATCTATGCTGCCAATCACAAATCAATCCACTTGTAAGTGCCTATGCCCAGACTTGCAAAGACACTGTGACAGCACACATTTATCTCAGTACAGGAGCAATTCACAGGTCCTCTTCCTCCCCTGCTTCACTAGCAAACATCTGCTTTGGCAGCCAGCACACATATTGGCATCTGAAAAGACTCAGATACCAAGATCCTAATTGTTTTTCTCCTGCTGTGACATCTGGGCTTGCAGCTATCCTTTGACTTTTTATTTTTTAAACTTACATTTACTGTCAGACAAGCTAATGCTTTATAGTGGGGTCAAACCACTACTGGACTTCCCTGTCAAACTGATTACAACCTCTCTTGCCATCAGCAGGGTGGAACACACAGGAGCAGCAGTGTGCTCAGTGTTAAATCAACATGTCATTGATCCTCAGGGTAGCTTTTATTATTTTTCTCTCGATACTTGACAAAATGGGCTGTCATGGATGTTGTCATCTTTAGCAGAAAGCCCTACAATAAAATACCAGGGCACTGAGCAAGGGTAGGGATGGGCTTGAGCTAYTAAATTTAGAGCTAGATTTTCAGTCCTTATGTTTGCATTATTGCTACAGATGAGATGGACTCTGTTAAAATCAGGGAGAAGTGTTCAGYTGTTAGTGGGCAGGATGTAGGTCCAGAAAATGCATGTGCATATCAAGCGTACCTTGTAAGATACTTACTAGTAGCTTATGCTGAGGAGACAGCAAGGCTCTTCCCTGCTCCTTCACTGAAGGGCATCTACTTTGTATTCACCTRTCCTAGCACATGGCAAACACGTATCTTAGTTTATCTAATTATGACCAGCTCCTGTGCTTCAAGTCTTAGTTAAAAAGCCATTTAACCAAAATCCCTTATGCCTCACTGATTTACAACAAAATAGTTGCCTAAATTACATGTAAACACGGAACAGTGCTGGACAGATCAATGCTGAGCAGAGYAAGAACTAAACATAGTTATGACGGGGTCCGGTAAGCACCCTGCAGAAGCACTGCTTTAAGAAGCAAAGCAGAACGGAACCCAGTAGGTGCCTTTTAGATTGCAGCCGGGGGGACTATGTGGATCTCCAATCTCCTTTCAAGTTAATGGACTGAGTGAAAGAATTCAAATATCAGGTTGCATTTTTGCTGATTATTTGGTTTACCATTCAAATTTTCTCCGAGATCTTTAGAAAAAGCAGGTGATTTTAGATTATATTATGTAGGCAACAGAAGTTCGTAAAATAGCAGTTACCTGTTTATTGTGTTAACTTGCCTTAAATATATTAATGCTATAAATCCCTATTATATCGGGCACATTTATAACGTAAGAGAATGTCATCTGAAGGGCAACTGCATTAAATTTTCTTTTTTGCAATTTCCAATACTAGTATCTCTCAATCAATAGGAACCAGAGTAACAAATTTCATTTTTTGAGCTAAAACTACCTGAAGTTATTACACATTTCAGCCCATAAATGACAAGCAACCATGATCAAAGCCATGTGCAACCCTAATGACAGCTATTTTMTCTCTCAGACACAGGGGTCACTAGTCTCCAAATCAAGATAATAGAATAAACAATCCAGCAACAACCTTTACTACAAAGCTTCTTGCAACAACTGACACCATTTGCATGAAGTTAGACAGTGACACTTTGCTACTATGACTGCACAGAGATGTTTATAAATTGAGCCACAATTTAGACTGGCAGGAAACTGAAAACAAGTGTTGCAACACATTAGTAGGACAGCCCAGCTTTGTCCTACTTTTGGATACTCTTGACAAGCTCTTGAAGGTTGAAGAGACTGTGTTAGACAGAAGGTCCAGCCTTATGTACAAGAGTAGCTGAATAATATGTACTGGCACTGTGGTAAGATAAGTTTCAGTTGCAGGAACAAAACAGTTGCATATTGCAATGTTGTCAAATTATTAAATTATTCTGTAGAAGTTCTCTCACTTGCAAGCAATCTGGCAATTTGTTAAAACTACTGTGCAGAACTGAGCTAGCAAAGTTCAACCAGTGAAATCACATATACCACCCCTCTGTAAAYTTAATTCTCTTGTACAGTGATTTCAATACGGATTTAATTAAACCTATCTGCTGAACATCAACCTGCAAGTTCCTATCACGTGAATGCGGAAGTATTTCACTCTGCAAGATGGAGGTTCAGCTAATATCTGCTCTGAGTGTGTCTCTGCTTCAGCACCAAGCAGAAGCAATCAAACAAGTTCCGACCAAGTTATAGGGGGTATCAGAAACATTGCATTCCGGAGAAGCTATATGCATATATCACGTTAGCTTTTACAAAGCTAGCTCAGCTCTCTCTGCTTGGCACTATATTGTGCTGTATAGACAATAACCCCTTTGTCTGAAGGGAATCAGGAAAAAGCAGTCATCGCTGCTAGAAAGGAAAATGAAGACYGAACCTCAAAGCCAAATGAAGCCATTGGGATAAACAGATGCAACTCAGCTGAAAAGAATGGCAGCAAGCCCGCAAACATCAATGGTGAATTTTGTTGCTATGTAAGGRGTTTTGTTTGTTTGTTTTGGGGAGTTTTTTTTAAGGATAAAAGTACACAAATGATAGGCTTTCTCTGCAGAACTGAGTATCACATTTTAAAGATACGGATGACCTGAGCAACTTTTCATAGCATTTCTATTTACAAAAGAGTTTGAAAAAGAGAGAGAACAAATTCAATACCTTGGAAAACATTTATACCCAGTCAATTATGACAGAGTTGCTCTCTCTCCACTGTGACTCAAGACATCTAAATCGGAAGGTTGGTCAGCTAATGCATCGATTTAATTCAAGGGTACAGCTTGCAATTTTTACACTCAAGTAATCCCAGAGCCCTGCTTCCTTGAGATATAGTGCAACAAATATCAGCTATAGATATCAACTGATTAATGTTCTATTTCTGCAGCTAATTTTAACACATGGTAAACATATCAGAGATATTTATAAAACAACACGTTACAATTAGAAGCTTAGTGTGTTTGTAGAGTAAACAGGATATAGTATAATGAAATCATTTTATCAAACACTGAAAGAGAGAGCTGAGTGGGAAGAAAGAAGTTGCACAATGGCAAGGCTGGGAAAAAAAATCAAATTACAGTACAAAATGAAGGCAAATTTTATTTCTAGCTGAAACTGCAGAATAAATGCACTTCAACATTCAAAACTGCAATTCATTTTATTTCCTTTGTATTTTAACATCTCCTTGGCCATCCCAAAAGCCATTCCCATTTGTACCAGTGCCAGCAGCAGTCCTTCCCATGACTTCAAGAAAGACCAGCTCCCAGCTTTTAATTTCCTCTTTGCTGTTATAAACCACTGACTTTTAACTCTTCTTTCTAATTCTCAGTTTCTTACTGATGCTTGGATTTCATTACAAATTTTTACATCAAACAATAATCCTGAATCATATTTAGTATTTTCTAGCAGCTCTGAGGTAACTGACACACACAAGATCTTTTTTTCCTATAGTCTTGTTACATTTTCAATTTGCAGACATTTTATAATATGACAACAATCCATTAGAGATGGATTTTAAAAGACCACCATTGGTKATTTATTGATTCCCTATACTGAGTAGCAGAGTATGAGAAATAGACATTTTGCTCTTCACTAGCCCATAAAATTGCAGTAATAATCTGAAACAACATTGCTTGAAGCTTTTATATGTTCCTCAACTATTCTAAGGCAGAGAATCCTCTCCTCCTCATTTTATCAATGAACAGTGTAAATAGAAGCTCTACTCATTTGTTATCCACTTAGCAGCTGCCAATGCTAAGCATATATATATATATATATATATGAATTTTAGAATATATATTCTAAAATGACCAGCAGAGAAATCATTCCTGCTATCAAAAGCAATAGAAGGCACAACAGAATAGATAACTAAAAAGATCTGGTCGTGTTGAATCAGATTTTTCACTATTCAGCACATAAGAGCTCTTCACTCCCTAACATAAATAAAAGGAAACTTAATCACTACATCAACTTAGATGCTGGTTCAAATCCATGTCAAAGTAAATAAAAGCTCCTTTACCATTTATCTTCATTGTTTCAAGATCCTTTCTTAAATAGCAGCTGGCTCAGTTTCCCCACCTACTGTCAAAGAAAGTTTAATCATTGTTATTTTTCATCTCTTTTAGCCCAAGGGAGTCTTCAGATTGTGCCCTAGTGGAAACATCATTATTAAGCAACCTTAGTACTTAATATGCATTTTATGGGGCATGAACATTGCATAAAGCCATACAAGCAAAATTAATGTTAAACATGTTGATAACTTGGCTGTGAAGAACATCAAACACTTAATCACATGATTAATAATTATACCAAGCACAATGTAAGATAGCCTAGCATTTACAACATCTCCCCAAACTAAATGGAAGTCTCCCCTGTGTTCACTCCTTTTATCTTTTAAGACTTTAAGGGGAAATTCTTCCCTGTCCATAGGGTTTATACAATGCCTATGGCCACTTACATCTGACTTTTTCATCTGAAGTCACCAGGGTCCCCAGTTCATGTCAAGAGCTTTTTTTAGCTTCAGTTCCTCCCCCAGGAYAATTCTGTTTAAGTGGCAAAGCTTTGCTGATTCAGACAAACTAAGGAGCTAGATGTTTAGGGAGCATGAAAGCATGGAAAGTTTGTATCAACAGAGACTTTGTGCATATAATTAAGCTAGCTGCAGTCAGAACTACTGCCAGCCTTCTGCATTGTTTCTCCTAGAATAAGCCACAGAACTTGATAGTAAGGATACAAAATCTTGCAAAGGTTGGAGTGGATGTGCCACTCCTTTACAGATTCTCTTAGCACTTCAGCTACTCTGCACGTACGCACTTTGTAGGCTTGCCTCAGCTTCAGCAAGCATTCCCCGAAAACAAAGCATGAAATCCAATGCAGATGTGAGGAATGTCTCCTCCTTGGAGTTACAGAATAAACTAATTTTGTTAACTGCAACATCTGAGTGATTTTAAAATACATCAATTACAGGCTTGCATTGTAATTTACCCAGGCTCTCCTGTCTGATAGTTATTAAATAAGCTTCCCATGAAACAAGTCCTAATGAAAGGTCTTAATTGAAAATGCAGACCCAACAGGACAGAGCAGCAGGTCAGACTTGCTCATCACTAGACTGGTACAGTCACTGGAAAAAGAAAAGTTAATTTAGTGCATTAGTACAGTGCTTCAAAACTAAACTGCTCCAGACACAAAGGAATTCATAAGATTCTGAAGAAGCTAATTAAGCATTTCTGGAGATTTTCTAATCTTACCAGAAGAGGGGAGAAAAAGGAAAAAAAAAAACAAAAAACAAAAAAAACTCACTCAGGATTAAAACTGATTCAAACACAAACCCAGGGTGAAATTTTTAAGATATTATCATCATCTGTTTTGTTAATGGGGCAATATTTGTCTGCAAAGAACACAAAGTTCCAGGCAATCAAAACTCCTATGCAAGTGGCTTCCCTCCCTCCCAGTAAGATCACAGTCATTGTAACAAGAGACTAAATGCCAGTGTTCAATGAACCCTCCAGGTGGAGCTTGCATGTACACTACTGACTAGACCTGCAGGTGTAGAAACTGCCCACATATTTAGCTATATTGATTTACAGTACTGGAGATTTGATTTCATGGGCTTGGCTCTCCACTACATTGCTCTAGCGTAATTCCTGAGTCATGTCTGTAGAGCCCAATTAATGCGAAAGCAGCTAGACCCCTCTTTAAGAAGATATGAAAATCAGCCAGAAGAAAAAAAAAAATACAAACTCAGCTATTTAGTTAATAGCTGAGGAAGCCTGGCTACAGCACTATGATTCTTGCCAACCCCTATTCAAGAGAAATCAAGTACTTCATAACAAATGCATTATTATTATTATTCAGACTAAAATGTGCGGATCCTAGCAGACACTTAACATTGCTGTACTACACGTATATCCATTTGTATCTTCTTTTCTCAAAAATGTTATTTTCTTGAAACCATATGTTTCCTTTTGTTCTTCCATTTTCAATAGACTCAAGTTAATCCCCCAGGTTTCAGTCTAAAAGGCACCATGAAGACAAAGATAATTGCATGCTCAAATCAAGTTCAGGGACCAGGATCCATGTACTCTTGTTACTGTAACTTTATGATTTTAAGGACTGATAACTATTAAAACAAAAGCACCAGGCTAGATGATCCATAATCCTTTGACATCAACTAAACCACCTCCATTCACTTCATAGGCTTTGGCTTGGCCTTTAGATACACTGCCTTAAGTTCAATGTTGAATAAGGCTCATGTTGCTTTGCCTTGAATACGATGACCAAAGCAATTTAAATAGCAGTACTGTTTTAAGATGATTTGATATTGCCTTTGCATCCACAACGCTGAGGCCAAGCCTTTACATCAAATATTTCAGTAGAACATGATTCTTGCAAAATCAGCTGTGATGAAATTGGAATGTAGTCACAAATTAATTTCAAAAGAATCAGTCAACCTCAGACATTGCTATAGGGCACTTACACCCTTAAACCTGAAATAGCAAGCCCTGGCCTCTAGCCCTACATGTTGTGTTACTTAGAATTTTAACTTCTTTTTTCCTCATGATCCTTTTATCTGCTTAACCTAGCAGTTGTCTGGGGAAGGGTTTGTTTGTATAGTGACTAGTATAAATGTAGTCTTACTACTTGGTATTTAGTTGTAGTCTGACTGTAAGTTGCACTATGCTCCTACAATTAGTGGAGCTACCAGCTGAGGAATATAATTCACAGAGAAATTTATCTTTCAAGACAAGTTATTTTCACTTCTAAAAAGGCAAATAAATCACATATTCAAAGTTCTTGCTACAATGGTGAGTGGCAAAAAAACCCCCAAAACACTCTTCTTTTGAGTGACAGAAGCTGTTTCAGCCCCAGCTGAATGATGTAATTTAGTGTAACTACACTCTTTCTCCTGCAAAGGATCAGTGCAGCCTATTAGGAATATGCAATATGAATCCTGTAGAATACAGGAAGAATGGCCACAGTATCTTATGGATTGCCATTCTTACTGCCCTTCAGACTGCAGCTGAGTATATTGCAGCCCTTTCTCCTGTTTTGCTGGATTTAAATAGCATTATCACCAAAGGTGATTTCTGAGCCAAAAAAAACCCATAGCCCAATGGATTTCAGGTTCATTTTTTAACGCAAAACTGTTTCAGGTCCTACTGAATAGATTTGAAGCACAATGATTAAACCCAAAAATTGGAAATCAGTACCACAGTCAGGTTATGAGCTGTTTTTTTCCTTCTCTCTGCTAGCTCACTCAGCTCTAGATTTAGTTATAATTCTACATATAGACTTAAGAGTGAGATTGAGTATATAAAAATCCCAAGATTCTGGGCTGAGATGGTTGCTTAATTCCCCTTTGTGTACCATGCATGCTCAGAACACATCTGCAGACCAGGAAAGCTGCTTTCAAACGATTTTGAAATGTCAATCTGCAGTTCCTGCTGCACCTTGGCTTTGCCAACTACAACTCACAGGCTCAAGAGAGACTAAATTAATGTTCTGTTTTTGTTAGGGAAGCACTGACTGACCTGCCAGGGCTTGGAAGTGGCTGATATGAGCAGTCCTGTGTCTGGGAATACAGAGGACCCTTGGTAGAAGATATAATTGTAGCTGCAGTGAACTAATTGGGAGAAAATTACTCAGTTTTTAACAACCTAATCAGGCTCTTAATGTTGTGTCTATCTGTATGGTATTTTCTTTGGGGATATTCAGCCCAATAGCCTTTTGTCACTGAAAAATGCTTTGCGTTCTTAAGAGGAAGGTGCTTCAATTAATGAAGTTCCATAATATGAAATGGAAAATGAATTAATAGTCACACAGAAATAAAAGCAAATACAAATGCTTCCCAGCATGGCTCAAAGCACCAGGTGAGTCCAGGCACTTTATTCTAATTGTATGTATTAAACAGGAGCTGCAAAATGAGATAATCCACATTCATTGTAGGTCAAATTCACCCTGTGACTCTTGGTCAAATCTCACTTTGAAGGCTTAAAGGGGAATACCGAAGCCTCAGGTTATTACATACATTAGATTCACCATCTAGGCCTTTTCACTGCCCCACAAAGTTAGCAGAATAGTCCATCCACCTGTGTGGCTTCTTTAAACACTTCTTGAACTTGCCTACTTGAATTCAGACATTTGTGTATGTATTTGTTGAATTAAGGCTTATACTGCATGTAGCAAGGGATAAGAAAAGTGCAGTAAGCAAACAGTCTTTATGGCAATCTGTTCTTAGACTGCAGGTTGGCAAAGTTCAGTGTTTTCTCAGCTTAACTCTTCAGGGAGGAACAGCTTCTATGCCTTACATTTCACCCTGCCTCAAAAACTATTGCTCACTCTTGATGAAAACCTACAGACAACTCCAGTTCAAACATACCAGCACACCTGTAGCATATGTAGAAAAGAGGAGAGTGCAGGTATAAAACCATTTCTGATAGTAAAGTGTGAAAGTAAGCAGTCCCTGACATCCTTCCTACCCACTCCACAGCTCTAGCTGGCAGACAGCCTTTAAGTACTATATTTTGGTTCTGGATTTAGGGAGGTGGGAGGGAGTCACCAGGCTTCCTCAGATGACATCAGATTTGGGATTATATGAAACCAATAATTATCCAAAATAGTAGATTAGTCCAAACAGGTTATGAACACCTCATATTTGAAAATGGCTTTAAAGGAATCACACAGTGAGTCACATCGCCTTCCACACCATGCCTGCAGGCCCTAGTGATTTAAACCTTTGTCTTCAACAAGTCATGTGAGTGCAATATCATTCTATCCCCCACTTCAGATGACCGTTGATAACTCTGCTGCATGTTTTTAAAAGGAGTAATCATATTGCACACATGTAAGAGACAGATGCACACAGTATACAAGTGAGCCCCAGTTACTTTCCATTGAGCCTTGGCAGTTTGTTCCCAGACTGATTCCATGGACAAAAATAACTTCTGATATTGATAAAAAAAAATGATCCAACTAGATCAAATTAATCACTAGTGCAAGCTCCTTAGAATCACAACATGCATGAATATTTTTCAACAAGCCTAAGCTTCCATTTCTTATTACTATTTTAAAAGATTTAATCTATTCCCCTCCAGTGCATGATACAGAGCAATGAAGTGAGCAGACAAAAATGTTCTTCTGAGAAAGGGCCAGCCACAGCAGCAGAATCCAACTGTGCAACCTCACACGGTGGGAGAAGTGGAGGCACAGAAAGGAATGCAGATCTCGACAAGACCACAAAGCAGATCAGAAGAAGAAAAAAAATTAAGTCACACAATTCTGAGATCAAATACAAGATCTATTAGTCTGCTCTTTCTTTGGCCTAGACTTCAGGCCAAAGAAAACTTACCAAGATGATTAAATGCATTCAAACATCAGTATGTGTATACTGCGTATGCCAAATGGGCAGCAGCATAAATGTAGACTGACACTTACAACTGATAACGTCCCCAAAGCCTCAGGGCAAGTCACGCAGGCAGAACAGACCTCCCTAAGCATGAATCTCCTTGGCAGGGGGAAAGTTTTGGACAACATCTTTARATGAAAAAAATTATTTGCAAACTCAAAGTCACCAAATCCCTGAAATGGATCCAGAGGCAAGTCAGATAGCAACAAGGAAAGCAGGAGAGGTAGACAAATCTAAGCATGCTTCAGCCACCCACATATCTTTAAATCACRTACAATTTCATTTTTAGGTCAGTTTGCCAAAACATAATGTATATGAATGGAATTTCACTTGCTGTAGTTGATAGGTAGCCAAATGAGGATCCTCTACGGTGGTTTTGTTTGCTGATACTCCATGCACCTGACACTGTGCAGGTAATGGCACTGTGCATAGGTATTAAGTGATTAGACAAGTCAGGAGGCACTGAGAAACCAGGCTCTTTGTTCCACAGTTTCACAGCACCTGACATAACCTTAGTTCATAGAAGGACAGATGCAACAAAGAACAGTACAGAAGAAAATTAGTTCTTCCTTTAAGGATGGTGGACCACCTTTAAAAGAACTGGGTTGATTGTGACAGATGCAAATTTCCCTCCCTCAAATCACAAGATTTTCCTTAACATTCATAAACTCTCTATCAAATGCTCAAAGTTATCAGTGCAAACTCAGCCTTCCTCACCAATCCTCACCCCAAAACTCTMCCCCTTCTCTAGTATGCAGATCTGAAACAGTTTTATTTCCATCAAAAGTGGTACTTGCACTGATGCTTTGGGAGATATATCTCTCTCTTCTGGGAGATCTTCTGGACCTGTTATTGCTATTACATCTAAGGAGTAGCTTCATAATGTAAGTGTAGGAATCTAAAATTTTTTGCTGAAAGACCTGAAGTAATTAAAGACAGATTTCCTGTTTGATCTTGGCATACAGAAACTACATCAAGGTACTAACTTTTGCCTTCTTGTATTTTCATTACTGGTATGCAGCACAGTGCACTGCAAGAAAAATATGTTAATGGAAGCCTTTACAGATTATAACATTCAAGGATTTTATTCCCCTCCAAACTATAATCAAGAAAAAAGAGGTTAGAAGAAAGAATTAGCATAATTTGCCAGCTGATCTTTAGCTATCATTTTTAATGTCATGCTAAAATTTCCAGTAGAAAAAAAAAAAGCAAAATAAAGTTAGTATATTGAATTTATTGAATAGAAACTTGCACAAAATATCTTCCTTCTCTTAGGACAAAAAAGGTTATGACTTTCAGGAGGATTTTTTTTTTCTTTTTACTCTGTCTTTCTACATAGCTTTCTATTCCAATATATTTTGGAACTTAGAGTTGTGTCCCAATTTTCTCCCTAAATGTCATTTTTACTGCATTCAAGCATTGGAAGGTGTTCAATTTAGAGAAATAATAAMGGGAAGTACTTAAAGTCATCTCTAGCAGAGGATAAAGTCTGCAACGAAGTCCTCAAAGACAGACCTTTATGCCCACAGGAAATTAATGGGACTCTRCAGGGGAACAAAGGTTCCTCTGGACAGTAATCCAAGCATGTCACCATTCAAGTGATGGAAAAGCACTGTACCGCACTGGCCCTTGGTTAAGAAACAGCCATTCCATCTGGCTTTGATATATTATTTATTCCACAACCAACATAGCATGATCTCTCTTAGAGCTGGATCTGCTTTTCTGCATCTAGCAGCAGGAAAAGATACAGAAATACCTCACTAAATTTGTACAGCTGAAATAAGAAAGATTAAGTCGTACTTATTTCAGACTTACTCCATTGATGTAAGTTTCATATATGATCTCTATTTGCATATGCCTTAGTTTATAATGCCCAGATTCAGAAACCCAGAAGTAATTTCTCAACCCATCCCCAGTATTTAAGGTCACTGTATTTCCAAAATCAAGTAGCAGGTAGCGATAGCTTGACTATCCAAAACACAGGCACCCTGAGGTCACTAAAGAATTTGCCTTTTGTTGCAAAAACACAGACATTCACCAGGTGAGACATATGGATAATAGGGTACAATGTAGAGTGTCTCCCACAGACTTTCTGTGCTGGAAAATAATGATCTTGGATTAGAAGAGGAAAAGCTATCCAGACTATATATATATGTGTGTATATATATGTATACGTGTATGTGTGTATATATATATATAAAGCTTTCTAAGAAAAAAATACACATATTCTTCTGACAGGGAGCATTACTTTGACACTAAATGTGAATTGTATTTCCAGAATTGTCACTAATCTGCAGAATGACCCTGAACAAATCCTCCGACTTCTTTCTGCATCAGCTTCCTTCTTTTCCCAGGTTCTGCCTGTCACAGCTACTTAAACCAGAAGCTCTTGGGCATAATGACTATATCTTACTCCATTTTTGGATTACCCAGAGTGAAAGTATGCATTTTTCCCTTCTACAAGGAATATACGTATCTCTAAGGTTTCCAGCTCACTTCAAAGCAAATTGCTAGGGAATGTGCCTATTCCCAGTTGCTTTATCAYCACCCTTAGGGATAAATTTTGTCCTAAGATGCAATGTAATAAATTAAGGTTAATTCCACTGAATTACACCAATATATAATTGAGCTCAAACTCACAGAGCTTGAGTTTAGTTTTACCCTAGGATACATAGGGCATAATTCCACTGAGCCCAGTATAATTAGAATATTGTAAAAATAGTACAAGGATGTAAGAGGAACAGTCCCTGAGGTTGTGGAAAGTACAGGAAATCAGAAAATTCAGAAGTATATCTTAATATACAACTGAAGAAAAGAAAAAGGACCAAGTGAAATACAGGCAGGGCCTACTTGGCAGATAGGGGGCAGAAGTCAGGAGTGGTATTTTGGTTTGATTTGCTAATTCAGGGCAAATTCATTTACAGAAACAGAGTAATTCTGTGAAGCTAGTGGAGTAGCTCTCATTAGACAGCATTGAAATGGAGCTCAGAATCTGGCAACCAGTTCTGCTGCTGAGGCTCTTATTATCAGATAATACAGTTTCATTTTTCTTCTCTGCATCATCATCAACTTTCATCTTCCTTCCTTTTATATCTGTTGGGTTTCTGAATTCCGGTCAATACTGCATTAGTAAGTATACATTATTGGATTATATATATTCTCTACACACAAGGCAAGGGAGTTTCTTCTGATGTAGAGTGGCATTTTGACAAGACTGACTGGGGAGGCATTTTAACATTTCTTAGAATTGCCATTTGAGAATAATTTTCTCTTAGTACAAAGAAGGGGAGGGAGGAAAGAAAAACAACTGCAGCACTGTTGATTGTGGGCATAATCTGCAGGCTGATGTCAGATCTGCTCATGCTGACCTAGATGTCCCAACGGACTTTCTAATTCATGCTGCAGATACTGCAGAGATATGGGTGGGGTTTTCTATATGGAAAAAAAGAAAAAAAAAACTACTGTAGAATGTAGGGATTTAAAGATATAACCGCACCACTATCCACCTACAGAGCTATGGAAGAAAGTTACTTAAATTAGGGTTGCATTATGCAAACAAACTAAAAAAATATTCTAGAGACAGCTTTTTTCATTTCTGTTTCACAAGGTTAAAGTTTAAACATTTAGCAAACAAGAAATCCTGCAAAGCATGACAACACTGTATAGCAACCCCATAGATGTGCCTACTTTCATCTTTTGCTACCAGAAGAAAAAGAACCCAATCTTGCACACAATGCACTCAGTTTTAATATATTTTCAGCTGAATTTCTTAGGCAAATGAGGCTTACATGGATCCTGCTGGGTGCAAGCACTTCCCTAATAACTGAGCTAGCAGATAGTCTGGATTCAACGAGTCAGTCAGATACACGTACATGCTCTCTCTAAAGTATCCTAGAACAGGACTGGCATCCCAAAAGAATGATCAACTTGCAGTTTTTCTTGCGCTATTGGCTTAAATCTTTCTGTACTCTAGGGTATGGAAATGCACAGAGCACACAGTGCATTGTGTGCAAAGCATCTATGTTTCCTCTCCTTGTACGAAAATTACTCTCAAGATATCTCTTCACCTGGATTCTTAATGGTTCAAACTGCACAGTACAATTTAACACTTCAAAACTCAAACCATCTAGGTCAAGCCTAGTTATTAATCCATTAAATCTATTGGCCAGTTGCAACCAAATTTGGCAAAGATGCTTATTTCTACAAGTGTTCAGCGTAATGTTGGATACAGGTGGAAGATTATATTATAATGCCTGCACTGAGAGACTAACTACAAGCACGAGTACAACACTTACTAGATCTTGGAGAACTCACACAAAGCACAGCCATGAAGACAAGCAGAGGGAAACAAGTTTCCTTATCTAACTAAAAAACTGCCTTTCTTTCTTGGAGTAGTGGTTACATTTCCAAATGTATCCTGTGAAATCTGAACGCAACTTCCAGATACCTTCAACAGATTGTTACACCTCTTGAGGCCATTGGGGAAAAAACAAATCAAAATCCTAAAACAAGCTGAGTCTTGGTTATGTTCAGCTAGTCACCAGAAACTCTGCTTGGGATGCCATCCTCAGACGCTGAGCCACACCAGTCAGTATTAAAGGAACGTAAGAGTGGAAGCATCTCCTACACAGTGTACTCACTCTTGGGATTGAACAGAGGTGACCTAATTTAGTCACACAAAACTCAAACTTACTTTCTAATTAAGAATTGATTTACAGGCAACTAGTTTTTCTTATTTTGCCAATAATATCTGCTGTCCTTAGAAGTTCTTCCTTCTCCCATGCTTACCTCCATTCTATAAAGAAAGCATATTCATATTCCTTCCTATCCTTCATTTTCCTAGGCTAAATAAGCAGAGATTGCATTAGCACAGTTAAAGATTCAAGCTTTCCCATGGAACAGGATCTCCATTCCCCTTATCTACTTCATAGCACTTCTCTGAACCTTCTCCACTTGTATTAGGGAAAGAAATGAAGGCCACATACCATGAATATCAGTGACTCTGGTGCATGATCCAAAGCTCATCATCACCAAATTACATCAGCCTCAAAAGGCACTGAATGAGGTTCTTTCAGCCCTTGAAACTTGACTGCCACTCAAAGAGCCACTGTCAGTAAAAGCAACAGCAGGCAAGCAGAGGTTACTCCTTCTTATCTGGGCAATACCAGGTTCCCACTTCCATTCCCTGGGTTGGTGTTTCAGTCAGGACCATATACTACTCTTTACATTTCCACTGGCACTGCATACTATTGAACTAGCAATGACTTGCATCTATGCAAAGCAAACATTAAACACTGCCTTCAGAATAGCAGCATCAGGCATTAGCTTGGTTTTCATTTTAACAGACAAAGAGAACACAGCTCACTGACACTCGGGACTGATCCACAGCCCATGAGAATTTCTTGGCAGGACTGCATAGTGATAATAACTGTGCAGTGCTAATTATAATAACTAATGGGCTGACACCACACTGCCTTTGTGTTCCAAGTAAATTCTACCATCAGTTTGTTTTTAGTGCACACAAATGCACAATGCATGTTGTTTTTGAAAACAGAGTGCAAGCAAAGAAACTACACAAAGATCAGATCAGGGAAAAACAGAGGAAATACCACTGGTATATCACAAGTATCATTAAACGAAAACAGTCCTTTAAAGCAAGAGAATATCCATTACAAACTCAAGCAATTCAGGATAGTTCCTGTAATGGAGGCTTTTTTCTTGTTCCACTGCAGAGAAGAGATCCTGCTGGAAAGATGCAGCAGGTATGGAATTTGGTCAGAACAAACTGGACTGCTTCTCTAGCCTGTTAGCTTTCTCAGACTGGGCATTTCCAAAAGTGAAACTAATGATGATTGCAGTGAAGCAATTACTCACTATATCTAGGACTAAACGGGGTATCCAGAGCCTCACACACTGACTTTTTATTCTTTATATTAAAAAAAATGGTAATTAAAAGCTGCCTCATCTTTGTTTTAATATAGCTGATCATTGATTTTGAATGTGAAAAGTGAACAGACTGAGGAAAATAGTAAGCCTTCATTTTTTCTAGATGTAGCTAAATTTTGCTTTAGCAAGAGAAATTATTTTTAAAATTGCAATGTCCCAATCATCTCCGTGTTCTGATCCAGTGTGCAAATTGCCATCAAAAACATATGGTTGGAACAGATGGGAGGGAACCTCCTGTAAGCCACAGGAGAGGGGAAAGAGGGAAAAGCGAAAGAAAAAAAAAAAAAAAAAAAAAAGACACACACACCTTACTGAGAATTTACCAGCTGGGTAAAGAAGGGGGGTTCACACAGGCAAAAAGATATCCATAAGATATCCATAAATGGATATAAGCAAGTGGGAATTGAGACATATATATCCTGAGAAGTTAGATACATCCAGTCAACAGTGCAACGAAGCCCAGTCACAGTGCAAGTACAGAGGACTTCTGGGTTTCACTGGAAGCAGAGAGCTCKCAGTACTTGCAGGACTCACTTCTACTAAAGCAACCAACATAATTCTTACACTAACATAACCAGCTGCCTCCTGTCTTTGTTTTCCCCACCTTAGATTGCTTGTTGTGGTCCTAAATTTCAGCTGCATAAAAAATTTACATCTCAATTTAGTAGATGTGTGATCCCTTCTGTTGGCTAATGCTGTAAAAGCTACAGAGCATGATATTGCAGCTAGCAGATCCATTAGTCCAAAACTGGTCACAGAGCAAAATAAATTATGTAAGAACTCAGACACACGTCCCTCTACRCTCTGGATAGGCCAAGTGTCAGATTGCCAGGACATGATTTAAAACCACCTCTGATGCTTCAGGAGCTTTTACAAAGATCTCAGAAGGAGAATGTAATGAGAAATGTGACTTAGTCAAGTTGGGAATGAACACAATGTTCCCTATGTTCCCTCAGTTCTAAAACCAAGGTTTCTGCCATTGAGTTATATTGCCTCCAATTCACCTACTCTTATACTCAAATTAGCAAGAATGCCACAGAGTCCAAGATTAATACATTTCTAAACAAGTGCATCTTATAAGTAGGTATTCTAAAGATATGCACATGGCAGACTCCCTCCAGCAATCTTAACACAAAGGAAAATCGTTTTAAGACCTTCTACCCAGCATTCTTTCCATGTAGTGCCTCTGCATTTTGGCACTCTCATRCCAGAGCTCATTACATCATCTTGCTGGATCCTTCAACCATCAGTATGGGAGCTAGCATCCCATAGATCTGGAAACCAGTAATATCTTTAAAATGTGCCTCTGAATATGCAGTCTGTTCCCTCAGACTAAAATTAATAGCCTTATTGGCAGGATGACTCAGGAAGCTGTAGTTAGAGCTGTCTCGTCTCCCTGCATTTGCAATGAGATTTCCCTGATTTATTTTATCTGCAGTAATTAAGGCTGCCTTCCCCCACTCTACACTGAAGATTTAAAAATAACATGAGAAACAGCAGTAGGCTAGACAAACTGATCAGCAACAAAATTGCTGTGGGCAGTTAGAATTTCACCTTAACACACATAGAACAACTTTTTCTGCTTAGGAATCCTCTTTGCCTCTAACAGCGCAGCAGGGCTCACTGCACTTAAGACAAGGAGACGGGCTACTGCCCACTCCTGAAAGGGGAACTGGCCCCAACAAGCACTGCTTTTCTTTTGTGGGAAGCAGCCATCAGTGCTCTACTAAGACTAGGCTGCAGTGCCAGCAATACCAAAGGACTGCACCTTTTATGCAACAATTGCATTAGCAACAAGAAAACTGCAAGGTGTCTTTTAAAGGAGAAGCTCTTAGGTAGCAATTTCTGCATTGTTGAGAGGGTTTTGTCCTTGAGCCACTCCCTCTCTGAGGCAGCGTGATGCTGGGAGACCAGGCTTACTGCAGCAGCTCAGTCACTGACTTGCTGTGTGCTTTGATGAAAATCCCTTTCTCATCCTTGCAGCCCTGTTCTGAATATGAAACACTGTACTAGCATGACTGAGCTGCCTGCTTCCCATGCCCACACCCATTTGGAATAAGGCTGCTTCAAGTACAGTTTCCACTGCTGGGCATCTGGCAAGAATGTTATTGGTATAAACCCGCTTTAGGTTAGACAAGCCCTGAGACTCAGCTTCTTTGACAAAAAGGGGCACACAGATCTCTGCAGGTGTCTGGGAAACAATGAGGGAAGGTAAAATAGTCAAGATACCCAACCAGAACATATCCTAGTTATCCCAAGTTTTACTCTGCTTAATCCTGGCAGCAATTTTAACACTTTGCCTGCTTTCTGGGGCACAGTCATATACATTTCACTCCTCAGCTCATAGCCTCAAGGCTATAAATTACAGATGTTACCACTTCACTGAAGTCTTGGCAAAGCTCTACAGGAATGAATCTCACAAGGAAGAACAGGCGTGTTTCTACCTTTGCAGCTTGGAAATGGGCTGGGAGGTTGTTTCTCTCTCAGCTTTTTTCCATTAGTTCCTGCTTTCTGCTACTTTCTTCACTCTAAAAATTATTTCAGGCACTTAACAACTCAGCTAATTATGTGAAAGAATCACACTGCAATCTCTTGCGCTAACAAAGGATTTCGTAATTTTCTGGAACTTGCTGCAAATGGTGCAGTATCCATTCCCTGTCTAGTACAAGAAAATCATCTTCCTTGATAAGTACTGACAGAAATACACACTTGCTTAGCACTGCTAGTCAAGGTCAGGCAGACTGTAATAAAACTATAATCACTAGAAACTAAACAATAAGTACAAAATGAAACACTGTAGACTCACAAATAACACTGCCTCTTAGCTCGCTACTCTGTCCGACTGATAAACCACCTTCAATTCTCCAACAGAAAATGGCACTTAGAGTACTTGCCTTAATTTTCATACTGATTTCACAGACATATCCAMAGCATCTCCAGGAAAGAAATGATTTATAAGGTTCATTGCAAACTCCTCCACTCTGTGGGTCTTATTCTTCACCGGCCTGCAGCTTGTGCTGCTGTTTACACAGGGGTCATGTGCTGCCACACTAATTTAGTTCCAATTTACTGCTACTCCCCACAGGCTTGAATGACTCCCAGGCTGGAAGGCAAGGGTGGTACCTCTGGACTCGATCAGCTTCACTGCACCTCAACACCTCATTTTTAACAACCTTTCAATCCCTCAGAAGGGGGCTATTCTTTTTATGTGGCAGACAGCAGAACAGAGATGCGACTGACAGTCTGTATGCAGGAAGTCTGAAGCAAAAAAGATAGCTTCACCCCATTTCAAGCTTGCATCGACTCAGCAACCAAAACTCTGTTCCTTTTAGTGTGCATGGCTTTAAAGTACCATTTTAAGCAGCCCATTGCCAGTTCTGTTGCTTCAAAACAAAGCTGTCGGGAAGGAAATATTCATCTTAATAAAGTTATGTGCAAAACTGTGTTCATTACCTGAACATATGCAGTAAATCAACTGCACAAGTAGAATATGATGTTGGATTGATCATTTCCCTATGGCCAGAATGGCTATTCTTATCTATGCAAGGAGCAATACCAGTTTAAAGCTAAAGTTTTATCTAAACACACAGCCATACCTGTATGGCAGAAAGCAATCCGGAACCAGAATAGAAACTGGATAATAAATAGCTATCTGAGCAAAACTGCTTAAATAAAAGCATTCATAACAAAGAGCTCTGGGTTGTATTACATTAGTCATCAACTAAACATGGATTAAAGTAGTGACAAACTAGAAGATGCCCAGTATGTCATCAAGCAATGTCACAGGCAGTTAGATGATTATTATCCATTCATTATCGCAATTAGCTTGATACAAGCACTAATTCAATATCTGCATGTACTGCACAACTGTGGGAGATAAGTACCTGCCTTTTCTTCCTTCTTCTCTTCTGCTATGCAGGTAGCTTTGCCTGTTAATTTACAGATTAAAAGAGGCAGTTCAAAGTTACCAGGAGGTAAGAAAGGGAAAAGACAGAACGCTGCTTCAAGAGCAGCGATAAATAAAAGCGTAGATCTCGCCCACACCCTGAAGTTACCTGCTCCCTGTGCCCCGGGGGAAGCCACAGCCTCAGCAGGCAGCTGGGCCGCAAAGCAGGACGGTCTCTCGCGGACCCTGGTCCAAACGGGGGTAAAACGGCCCCGAACCAGGGTAAAACGCATTTCCGGCATCACCCC
>NW_028185828.1:380216-416539 GCF_003343005.1 Rhea americana
CCGCTCTGCTCCCCTCAGCGCTCCCCTCAGCACATGGCTGCCGCCCCGCTCCCCTCCGGGCTCCCCTCAGGGCGTGGCCACCGCCCCGCTCCCCTCAGCGCTCCCTCAGCGCATGGCCGCCGCCCCGCTCCCCTCAGCGCTCCCCTCAGGGCGAGGCCGCCGCCCCGCTCCCCTCAGCGCTCCCCTCAGGGCATGGCCGCCGCCCCGCTCCCCTCAGCGCTCCCTCAGCATATGGCCGCCCCCCCCGCTCCCCTCGGGGCTCCCCTCAGCGCGTGGCCGCCGCCCCGCTCCCCTCAGCGCTCCCCTCAGCACATGGCTGCCGCCCCGCTCCCCTCAGCGCTCCCCTCAGGGCGTGGCCGCCGCCCCGCTCCCCTCAGCACTCCCTCAGCACATGGCCGCCGCCCCGCTCCCCTCAGGGCGTGGCCGCCGCCCCGCTCCCCTCGGGGCTCCCCTCAGCACATGGCCGCCGCCCCGCTCCCCTCGGGGCTCCCCTCAGGGCGTGGCCGCCGCCCCGCTCCCCTCGGGGCTCCCCTCAGGGCGTGGCCGCCGCCCCGCTCCCCTCAGCGCTCCCTCAGCACATGGCTGCCGCCCCGCTCCCCTCGGGGCTCCCCTCAGCGCGTGGCCGCCGCCCCGCTCCCCTCAGCGCTCCCTCAGCACATGGCTGCCGCCCCGCTCCCCTCGGGGCTCCCCTCAGGGCGTGGCCGTCGCCCCGCTCCCCTCAGCGCTCCCTCAGCACATGGCCGCCGCCCCGCTCCCCTCAGCGCTCCCTCAGCACATGGCCGCCGCCCCGCTCCCCTCAGCCAATCGTCGTCCCCTCGCTGTCGCTGGGCAGCATCTGGTCCCTGGGCCAGACCCGGCTGGGCAGGGACCATGGCTGCCGCCCCACGTCCTCCCTCAGGGGGCCCGGCCAGGCTCCCACCTGCTCCCCCTTTTATTTTTTATTTTATCTTTTCTTCCTTTCCTTCTCTCTCCATTTTGAGGCCGAAACCCAGCTGTGCTCCCCATCCCCACCCCAAGCGCAACAGGCCTCACCGCCGGGCTGGGGCCGACATTCCCGAACCGCTGCCAGCGCTGTGCCGTGCCGCGCCACTCCGCTCGCRGCCCCGACCCTCCAGACCCACCTCCGCGAGCCCCCCGTCCCCGCCGAGCGGCGCCGGCCCGAGCCGGGGCACCGCAGAGGTTCACGCCCGACCYGCCGCGCGGTTTTCACAGCGCCGACGCGAGCTGCAGAGCCGTGACGCAGGTACCCCTCAAGTCTGTGTGCTGCAGGGCCACGTCTCGAGGTCGAGGAGCCCTTTCTGGGCCRCTTGGCTGCGAAAGGTGCTTAAGGGCACTCCATGCTTCCTAAAAGCRGCATTACGAAGGGCTGATGTTCATTAAAATTTAATGTAATGAACATACAGACCAGTAGCTTCCTACTGCTGGTATCGCATTCATGTACTGGTGCATTGATGGTGCTGCTTAAACAAGGATTGAGCTCTACACAGCAGTTAGTGGTTGGTTTGTCGAGCTTAGGGTCACACCTGTGTTATTTTATCCAAAGACAGTGAATTCAAGAGCGCTAATTGGCACATTTGTATTGACTTTAATTGGACCAGGACGGTTAACTCTAGCTGGTGTTCCAGCACCCACGTGCTGGAGCCCAAGCAGATGAACGAAACGAGAACGAGGATCGTCTGATCCGTGCTTGAAAATACACCCTTCAGATTAGCACTTTGGAAACATAAACTGGAGGTCTGTAGGACAAAGCAACATTCAGAGCATTAAAAGATGAGATTTGTACCTCCAGTTTAGACTCGTGCATTTGAAATATGATCTTATTTATATTTGGGACTAACATAAATCAAGGAATAAAGATATCTGATGGCATGTTTTTTCCCTTCACCCAAATGAAATTAAATCCAAAAGTCAAATTTACAGTGTATGCTTATCTACACTATTTTAACAATTATGCCATGGCTTATAGTGCAGCAAAACTAGTCCATTATTAAAGTCCAGAGGCTTGCAATTTACATAAGTAAATACAAGCAAAAGTCATTTGGGTTGACACTGGGCTTTGAAACTAAGCGGAGAACTATGTATTAGGATCTTTTGCAAAAGCTGCTGAAAGAGGAAGTGCATAAAATGATACACAGGACCGATCTGTAGCCGTACTGCRGATACGATGTAGCATCAGGACTTCCATTATGGAATACTCATTATTTTGTTTAATACCTGTCCAGAAAGTTACAGTTGGGGATTGGGAGCTGATGCACACTACCTTGTGCCGTTCAGTCCATAGTCTGTCCGAAAAGGGTATCAGCCCATCTGGGGATAGCACTTTTTKGGGGGAAAAGCAAGTATCAGATCATCTCAGAGAGGTTACTAAGAGCTGTTAAGCACATATCAGAATATGAAATGCGCACCTAAAAGCCTTTGCCAGAAAATAAAATCCCATTTTGCAAAATGCAAGACATTCCCTTGTTGGACAAGGAAAGAGACAGATGCTCAGATCAGGTACTTACATACAGAAAGAACAAAGGGATAAAGCATCGTTATGCTTAGAATATAGAGAGGAAAATGGAACGTATGAGGAAAAAAGATAAACGATAGAAAGAGATTTAAGTACTCAAATCTCATTGAAATTCATTCAGATCTTGGCATTTAGATTACACTGAGAAATTCTAGGCTAATGATTTATACTCTGGGCAAGTCCAAAGCTGAACAGAATGCAACGTTGTATTTGCACCATTATCCTTTATTTACCCTCTACCTAACATAGCACAATTCAGACATGATCCTGTACTGCCTAAGCCACATGAAGCATGGCTGATTACACAAGTTAATGTATTTTCTTAGCCACTTGCCTTTTTAATAAAACAGATTTCCATGCAGAACTGTGGTACCTTGTTATATAACCTTTTCACACAGCTTCACATCTATGTTGTGCATCTTTGGTAGTGCACRTTCATCAGAATTTAACCTTGCATGGCATTCAGAAAAACATAAAGAGAACAGATTATAGCTTTAAAATGTAACGAAAACCAGATTAATTCTTGACATTTTTTCTTTACAATATGAATTGACTTAAAGGCCAACAGCTTACCATGACACACTACTACATACGATACTGCGTTTGCCATCCARCAAGAACCCTTACAGCAATACTTCTTAACAAAGACCTTAGCATCAGTCTGTTTCAGAGTTCCTCCAAGAATCTATCATTTCAATCCCTCAATGTAGCTGCCTGTCAACCTTTTACCAGCAGGTTCGATTGGCTGCATTTCCTTTGTTTTAACAAGCTCTCATATTTTATAAGATGTAAAAATCTTAACCAAACAGCTATAACTCATACATAGCATACACATGTACTCTGTACAGACAAAGCTATGTAGGATATTGAATATACACACAAAAAATGGCATATAGAATTAACATTCATAGCATTACAATCCAATCATAATAAGGAAAAAAGCTACAATTACTTCCTCTCAAAATAGACAGGAGCAGCAGAACCTGTTCCTTGAATATATAGTGATTACTGTCGGATACTGTTCCTTACTAGATTCAGGTGAGCATGAGGGAGCTTTCTTATGTGGTATACTCTAATTTTCAATCTCTGCCCATTTTTCACTATAATTAAAACTTTTACCAATGTAAATAAACATCTGCAGTTGACAAATAACCATGTTATTCCTAAATGAAGATATCATTGAGAATTAAACAATAGGCTTTAGGACAGATCTCTACAGCAGCAGTAAACACAAAAAAAAAATCAGTTAATTTATGGCAGCATATGCAACTTTCCCTCTTTATGCTAATTTAATCAATACAGAAACATTATTTAAACAATTTTTTTAAAAATGATTAAACCATCAGCAAAAATGCCCAAGAACAGCCATCTGACATTTACTCTATCAGAAGGAAATGGCTGGAAATAAAATGAATTATTATGTGACAGATCCTTATGGTGCCAAAACTAAGTGAGAATGATTGAATACCTATGGGCATAGAGGGCAACAGCTAGAATGAGATAATTATGTATTACAGCTCTCCAATCCAGGGGGGAGTCCATTTTCTTTTTCCGCTGAGGAGCAGCCTCTTTTGCTGATCAAATTAGTAAACTTCATTAAATATTTCCACCTATTGCTGCACTAGTAATGATGAGATTTCTCAAAGATAGACCTACTTCACTAGGATAACCAGGATTAGCTGGATGAGCATTAGCTAGCTTGATTTTCGGCAGTAGCCCCATATACACATTTACGTAGCCCTCTGAGTTTGTCTCCGCTTTGCCTAAAATTTGTGGGGAAATCAGAAAAGTAAATCAGAAGCGAGTCTTTCAGGCATCAGCTGTTCCGTTGTTAGTGCTTATGTCTCTCCTCTCAGCAAGCAAAAAGTAATTTACTCCTCAGTGAAAGCAAGCAAGCTACCCCACTGCAGGACAAGTGTGCATACAGAAGTTACTGCTGAAGAGCTGATATTACAGATTTACACACTGGTTTACCCCATGTAACCTGCATAGGCACGTAAAGCATAAGCCCCTGAGGCCTAGTAAAATAATGCATTAATGTATGTGAGTCTTGTTAGGAATCTGCAGCAATGATACAAGCTAGTATCAATTATACATCCACAACGCTGGGCAGGCACCAAATGCAGAGGTTTCTCTTGTTCCTGTGCTGAGCATCTGCACACAGATTTACTGTCTACAGGGAACAGAAGCCCAAAGCAATGTTTTCTATCTGAGTGATTTTACTTCACCTAAGCAAACATTCCCTACTGCTGTAAAACATAAATGTTTTACTGCATAAATGAGTCAGAGCTCTAGAAAGAGACAGTCACGCAATATGCCAGAAAGCCACTTAATCCAGACAGGCTTGTCTTTACCCTAGGAAAGCCTGCTTGTTCCGTAAGTGTCAAAGTTTGTTTTTTCAACATACTTCCATAATTTCTCGGTTTGACTTCAGTGATGTGAGTTTTTAAGTTATGCAGACCTTAAAGGACAAACCCAATCAGGATGCATCCATCTATACATGCAGCCCTCCTTGCCTTAGAGCTGGGAGACTTGACATTAACTAAGGATCATCGGCTTAGGGAAGATCTGCTTGCATTCCACCTATGAGGATCTGGCAGAATAGGAAGATACAGGGAAAACCATGACCTGGAACACGCCAAAGTTATCACTGAGTCAGCTACAGAGCCAAGAGCATAGACTTGGCAAGATGAACCAAATCTATATGAGGACAAGACCTTCCAAGTTAAATTTCCATTTGCGTTATTAATAAAAAACCTCTTAGCAAACAAGTAGAAGAAAAATTGATTCCATCCTCTAGCAGAATAAAATCTAATCAAGTTACACAAGGTGACATCTCCAAAGCCAAACATTTGATTACAAGGATGTGTTTAATTAAAGGGGCTGTGTACTGCACTTGAAAAGCTGCAGCTCAGGGGAGAAGTTCCTAATCAGGTCTCTGTGGTCAAATAATCTGAGCCACCATCTCTTCCAGGACAGGCTCAAACCCAGGTCACCATAGAAACAATAGGAAAGGACAGTGCATTTAATGAACTCTTGGTTTTGTTTCCCCCYGTCAGGCCTTACTGAACCCATGAAAATTCCTCTTCTTATAAACCAAGTTAAGTGAGCAAGTGGCAGCATAGTTTTTTTTTCCTTCTTTTTCTCCCTGCTTAGTGGTGATGCTCACTTGGTGGGCTGTGCTGTAGCGATGCTTGTAACTGTGACAGCCGGGTGTCYGGGAGTTAAGGTGAGATGAACTACTTTACTGTATTCCAAACAAGTACTCCTCTTCCGCTGCTGTTTCTCAAAGCACAATAACAGTCTTATTAGCAATTCAAGTATTGTGCTGATTCCACATACATTCAGAAAGCATCTGGTGTGTTGTTACCCTAGCAGTTGCAAATCCACCCCACATGGGTCTTCTGAAAATGCCTGGATCCCATRGCAGTACATTGGGAGCTTGCCCTGAGATGTCTCCAGGTAGCATTAAGTTGTGGAAAGCTCAACACACCTCGTTCAGCCCACATGCATTGCTGAATAAAAGTCACTGAACATTTACAAACCTCAGCTGCAACTACAGACTGAAAACTGGCTCCACCTTCCCACACCTTCTCATACTTACTACATTTCTTACCATCATCACTGCTGCTCCACACAGTTGCAGTTTTACAGTTTTACAGTTTTACAGTTTTAGTGCCCTTCAAGATGACACAGTGTGGTAACGCCCAGAGATCAGAAGATAACACGATGGAGGCAGGCTGAAATAATGAGATACAAAGCAGCAAAGCTCTTAGAAGATACAAATCTACAATACTGAGATTTCTTAACACTCACCATCCAATACTCTTAGAATAGAGCATTATGTGTTTTCTAAGATAATGAATAATTAAGGCTAGAACTGCATCTTACTGTTTGCATGTAAGAAGAAAGAGTCAGGCTTATTTTTGAGCCCCATCCCAGAGTGTTCTGCTTGTGCAAGATGTGGAAGATAAACTCACCAGGGCTGCGAGTTTCCCCCTATGTGTGCACTTAGCAGGTGCCRTTGTGTCCCCTGCAGGGCCTGTCAGTATGAAAGGAGATAGAAAAGAAGATAAAGCAAAGGATGGGCAGCATCTCACTATACTATCAGCATTAGAACAGGGTTTGCTCAGGTCTACCATGAATGGGTATTAGATCCCTCAGGGTGAGAAATCAAAGACAGCCAGATGTGATACCAGCCATACCCCTGTCAGCTATAGAAAGTCATACACTTTAATCAGACTTCCCAAAAGATTACTTTTCCATTGGAAGACTACAAATCTTTTGATCAAAAAAGCAAGAGTCCTAAGGAAAAGCCTTAGGAGTTAGCTCAGCTATACATCATCTCTGACTTTTTGACCTAGATAAGACATTCCCTGTAGAGTTAATGAGGGTATAATTGTATCATGTGCAGAGACGCAAAAGCGAACCTTTTTATAGATCCAGAAATGACTGTCCCCAGGCTAGGCTGATGCTAATGCAGGAAGCATTCTTCATTGACTGGTTTATTTTAGATAATACTGAGTTTCTCTGATGATCCCCCAATTGCTGAGACTAAAGGCAACATTCCTTGTGGAACAGAACAATCAGAACAGCTTTCAATTAGAAAGGACTGTTAATCAGGCTAGCTGCATGCATTCTTCATCCTTATTCACAGAGGGCAGCTGGATGCATAGAACAAATGGCTCCTGGATGTCTCTGAAGAGCACTATTTTGTTAATACAGTAACTCAGTCTTGACAGTGAGTTGTTACACCAGGGTATGGGAGACACTCAGCAATTTTCCAGCTTTACACTCCTCTGATCTGAAACAAGAACTAAATATATAAAATGTAAATAATAATCCTGGTTTTGTTTGTAAGCAGCTTAGGTCTTCTGGTCTTGACTGGGAGTGAAGGATCTGTATTTAGAAGCAAAAGACTACCTTTCTGTGGTTTTATTTCAAAAAGAAGATTTTATTCAAAATATTCGCATTCTAAAATATCCTATTCATTATCACAACAATGTACTTGGATTTTTAAGCAAAATTTAGACTAAATGACATTTTGAAAATAGTGACTGATGGAAGCAACTTTTCATGAATAATACTTTGACAGGATATCTTTATTCATTTCTTGTTGAGGTTTTAATGTTCTACGGTTGCAAACAAGCAACAAACCCCAAAATTAAGGTATGGGAAGCAGCCACATGCTCTTTCCCCTGTCCTCCTGGAGTAGTTCCCACTGTCCACTCCATCATCTCAGTTAAAGATCTTGCCCAGAGACTTCAAGAGCTGTTACTTAGAATAGCTTTCATATAAATGTTTTACAGGATTGAATGATAAGATTAATGGTTATGTCTTTCCCCAGGAAAATGTAATCTGTAACATTCATTGAAACAATTAATAGCACACAATTTCTGCAACAATGCAAAGTAAAATGAAATTAGAGTTAGAAAGCTGTAGTTCAAAGTTAATAATTGTTTGAGGGAACACAGAAAATATGGTTTATAGTCAAAATAAGAGGACTTTTTTTTTAGTATGAACTGCCTTGAACTGGCTTCATATTTTAAGCTTTGCCAGCAAACATCTGATTACAGAAATAAGATGCGAAAGTAACTATCCTCTACTTGTACTAGCATTATACCTTTATATTGTAGAGACATAAACACAGCATCAGTATCAAATGTGTTCAAGTTCTTTTCTGAATTGGGACCCCACAGAGTTGGTCTGATGGGGTTTATTTTTTCCAACTGGAAATAAAATTACAATACAATTAGCACAACCCCGTGCAGCTGTAAATACTAAATGAAACAGACCACTGCACAAAATCAGGAAAAAATAGGCTCTCATAATTACTAATGCAGCTTTACTATTTATTGAGAATGACATGACTTCTTCTGGAAAGGCAATTTATTCCATCAGCTATACATTAGGGGTCTGAGGGGAGCAAAATGCCATATCATTGCTTTTCAGTCATGCATATAAAGGTGAAATTGGAGCATAAACCTGAATGGCAATATACCCACTGTTCCAGCCCATATATTCTGAACTTCAAGAACCCCATCCTCTCTTGACCCCTGTGACCAAATCTTTTTCCAGAGGCATTGCCTGTGACATTAAACTTTGTGAGCTCTATTATCCAGAAGTCAGCAAATTAAGTGATATTTCCACATTCATTGGGACTCTGTAGATTCTAATTACTATTGTGGGAGAGGGATATATTCATTTATATRGAGAATGCAACAACATAAAAATCAATGTTTTAATTTATTTCAGCAGCAAAAAATATGGAAATTTAGCTGCATTTGCAAATCTTACTTTAATTCYTATAAGCGACTCTCCCTTACTGGATGCATCCATGGATCTCAGGCCCCTAAATTATTTAGGTGTTTTCAGAAATCCCCAAACAGAAAGGATGAGTCACTTGCTTAAACTCATTTCCTGCTGTTTCCTGGGCTTTCTCTATGATCACAGCATATAAGGGCGTGCCTTCACTGCAGGTCTGCGCTGCTGCTAAGACATTCAGTATCCCATGGTTCTGAATCACAGTATGGTAGGTAGCYGATCTGGCCTTCCCTTATCCAGGACTGGGACTTCCCAAACCAAGCCCGCACTGGCAGAAAGAGGGAATACCAATGATACTGAACAAGCACAGTGCCAATCCCAAGGGAACAAGCAGCAGTAATGGAATAGAGGATACATTTGGAGAAAAGCTAGGCAGTTCAGCAGGCAGTGCACAAGCAAACAGTTAACTCAGCTCGATCAGATTTAACCATCTCTATCTCAGTCCTGGAGCTGGGCAGCCATTTAATGTCCACAGGAAGGAAATTAGGCTTTAGCCTTCCAATTACAATGAAAGGAGAAGTCACCCAATTCATTTAAGAGGTATAGTAGAGCAAATTTATCACAGGATGTTCCRTGTAGTCATTAGCATCCCAAAGCAATATTTAGTTAAAGGAGTTTAGCAAAGGCTAATGCATGATTTATGTGCAAGTAGCCTGCATTTCAACTGTGTTGGAGTAGAAGAACAATTTATAGATCATATAACAAATCACCTTTTAAGGACACAGCAACATGCATTACTTCACAAAATAGTATAGAGTGACTCTGCTTTTCCTCTTAATAAGCAATTTTGCTTCTGCAGCTTTGGCTCCTCATGCATTTTTAAAAGCTTCCATCCTTCTCCTTCTGTGCTCCACATGTTAATTGTATTTGGAAAGTATTTTTGGAGACAAGTGCATTAATTAAATCTGTTAAGACTTCAGATACTATTTTTTGAAATACATGCTCAGGCATACAAAGCTAGAAAATCACCTATGTCCCCTAAACAATCCCCTCTAGTCTCTTTGYATTGCTTTCACTTCTCCGAGTTTAATGAAACGTGAGCCAAAGAGATTAGTTTTTAGCAGGTATAAACTGGTGCTGTTCTACCACATGGCAGAATTGCGCTCAGTTCTGCCAGCTTAAGTTCTGACCTCAATGGTGTATTACAGATAAACAGGAGGCTTCCACATGGACCGAGTCCCAGCTCTGTCTGTTTTGTTTGGTTGGAGTTTTTTCCCCTTCCTTTTCCTTTCTTGAAGAGTGCCTACACTGCACTTTAATGCCAGGTGCAGGATAAATGTCCAGTTTGGCATATGAGAGCAGAATTTCACAATCAAAATATTTCCCCTTTTGACCAAGAGACAGGCAGCGTATATTCCTCTCTACTCCCTTTCTTCATCATATTAGCAAGGGCAGAATCTAGTTTTCTGTCTGAGCTGTGGCAGTGAATACCAAAATCATATTCTTAGAAAAGCAAAGGGAAGAAAGGGCGTAAGAAATTCTACATTTTATTTTACAATATGAAGTACAGGAAATGGAATAACGAAAGAGGCTGTTTCACAGCATAATGGTGTTGTAGCGTATTGACCATTGCAGAGAAAGGAAATGAAAGAAAAAGCTTCAGTCTCTCTGAACTATAATAATAACAGTAACTAATAATAGTTACTGTTCTGCCAACTTTAACAGGGACAATTTTCCTATCACATACTTGGACATTTCCTTTGGGGATAATTTCCTTTGAGTTCCAAAGGCAGGAAATCTCTTTTTTCTAAAGAAAATTAAGGCCCTGAAGTGGAAAAGTTACAGTCTGCGAACACTAAAAGATTAATCATTATTTGGAGATAGCTTTCATCTGTTCAGCTGGGATCCTGATTTGGCAAAGCAATTCTGCAGGTACTTGGCTATGACGCTGGTGTGAAAAAAAAAGCCCTCAGCAATTAGAAGTTATTTTCATATAACTTAAGGTGCTTTTCCGCTGTTTAAGTAGTTCAGTGTATTGTAAAGGAGAGTCTGGCCTGCTTAACTTGGGCACATACTTGTGTCCTTTTGGTTTCAGTAGGACATAATGTTAAGCACAGGCTTGTCTGAGTCAGTCAGCTCTCAAAACTGGATGATTTCCTTGTGCGGCTACTACTGCTTGGAGAATGAGTCATGCAAGAAGTCTTTCCCACGTCTTCTCTTCTTTTGGTTTGATATGAAAAAAAAATATTTTTAATTAAGAAAGAAGAGCAGTTTACTGCTGTTTCACAAGATCACATAGCTCTTATGTACTCACCTGTAATATCTTTTTCTTTTCATCCACCAAAATAAGCTGGAGAATATTCAGGATTAAATTACAGACTTTGTTAGTGTACATATTCAAAATTTAAAAATGTGATTACTCTACAGCCATATTTTGCTTTCCAGAGAGCTTTACAAAGAATAGGACAAACATTAATGAATTTTGCTTTACAGCAGTCGTAGATTACCCAGGACAGGAAGATGAATGAACAATTTTTTCAAGAGCATGTAAAAATCGGTTCTACTGACTCCCAAGATTTATAACAAAAATTCCCTCCCCTGCAGCTCATGGGTCAGATGTTACTGGTGCCTAAACACATAACTGGGGCCAGATCTATTTCCAATTAGGCATCTCCCTGGAAATCTGAATTTCCTTCTGAAAACAGCATCTGGTTTGACAGAAGCAAGAAAAGTTGGCCTTTTACTCTGCTTATTAGCCATGTGCAAGGGTCAGCAATGTATAACCTGCTTATTGATTTACAGGGGCTTCAGGGCAGCCCCAAAGAATTAGGGAGCCAGCTGTGTTCTCCTTTGCTTCTGTGCTACACAAGCCTTTATTGGAGCAAATTAAATACCATCCCCGCTGTAATGTATGGGCTGCTGCGCTTGCACAAGCACTGACTCTTGGCTGACAATCAAGTCTTATCCTGGCAAAAATAAATGCATGATCTGCTGCATTGTCAGTTGAACAGCCAGGACTCTATAGCTAGGGGCAAAAGCAAGTCATACGCTCTGTGTTTGGGAAAGAGAAAGGGACTTCAGACATGTTCACCAATGGGTTTACACATGTGCTCTTTGCAGGCTATTGTCCTTTACAGATCATAGCTGAAAAGTATGAGAAATTAATACTTGCCCTGAAATAGTAAAGACATTAAGCACATGCTTATACTTAAGCAAATGAGTGTCTCCAGTTAAACTGATTCACTTAATGACACCTGATACAGTAGTCTAATTTTCATCAATATTGTTCATAGTTGTATACAAAGGAGTTAAAATATCAAATAGAGAAAGCTTCTGCATCACTATGCTGATAAGAATTGTCACCTTCTATCACTCCAAATGGCTGGTGAATCTGTACCCCATTAATACCGTTCATATAGCTAGTGCTCTAATATCGAAACAGTTGAGGTCTTGTGAAAATAAATGTAATCTTTGGCATTGATCTTGTGTGTGGATCAGAGAGCCCTTTAAGCCCATGGGAACATCCTATATTTTGTCAGGTTTTCTGGCAGTTTTAGTAATGATGAGAGGTTTGCATAGTGACAGGCTGTTTGGGCATGGCAATATTTTCACCGGTACTGTTCCAGGGGTGTCTGCCAGCCACGAAGTGCTATTCATATACATGAAAAGAGACAACACAAGACCTCAAGTGTTCATAGGCTGAAGAATAAAATGAATACGAGAGGGGAAGTTAAGAGACCACATAGCAAGTCAGGGTGAAGCTGGGAGCAGAACTCGGGTTCTGCCTCCCAGACTTTCTACGTGTGTTTGCAAGCTTGTCCAATAGCCGTTGCATCTAACAAGATGTGGATGGTAACAGCAAGGGCTGTACACATCTTTCACAGAAAAAGCTGGTCCTGATGGATGAAGGGTTCTTATCTACACCATTACTGTCTTTCCCAAACATAGCATTTTTTTCCTCTCAGTGACAGTTTCACTGAACCCTCCTCTTGCATATAACCAGATTTATTATTTAAAGAAAAAATGCATGATAGAGCTGAATATATCAAGTTTTAAGACAGTCTAACTTGAGGAAAAACCTTGGACCACATCCTCATTTGGAACAGATGACTCTGGCAATGGTAAAATCAGCTCAGACCAATTCAAACTAATACGGGCACAGGCTCTGGCAGAGGTTTTTCCCTGAGCTAGACAAGTTTGCTCTTATTAGATCATTTAAAAAATATATTTATGGCCTTCCTCAGTCATTCTCAAGAGACTTTCTGGGACAGTAAAGTTGCTGTTTAGAAGTTTATGGAGTTCACTTCAGCCTTGTATTTTTATTGCGTTTTTATGCAAGGATGCCACAGGAGCAGTCTTACTGTCACAGCTCGGCTCCCCAGTCACACAGCCACTAGACTAGCAATGAGGATCCGTGTTTACACAAGCCATTGGCAGGGGGAAATAGGTACTGTTCATCATCAGGTACTGAGCTAACAGCTTGTTAGTGGAGTGACAACAGATCAAGCCTAGAGCACCTTTTCCCACACTGGCATCCCCATATTACAGCTTTGAGGCTTTATATACCTGGAGAAGCTGCCCAGAAACCCATCTGCTCTCTTTAGGTCTCTGGTTCAAACCCAGCAGCAGGCAGTGCCCTGATCATCAATACAAACTGAAAGGCATCTGATGTATGAAATTAGTTTTGTGGCCTCACTCCAGTTTTGAAATGGTAGATGCTTTCATCCACAGAAGTCAGTACACAAATTGGCTCCTTTGTGTTAGCAAAGAGCACAGGGACTGAGTAAGTCACCTCCTCTTTTCCTCCTAAAAGGGTCATCCAGAGAAAAAGCTGGGGGGAGGAGGAGAGGGGAGGTGGCACAGCACACACAGCAGTGCAGGGGGACCTTGCTCCCTGGCTGCACTAGCCCTGCACCCAGCCTGAGGACAGAAGTACTGCTAGCCCCAAACCCTTCATCTGCACTTGAAAAAAACCCACACATCTAGTGAGCAATAAAAGTTGTTCGTGCTGACCAAGTGTAGCCAAGAATGTGACTCCTAGACACTGTTTCTGGCACAAAGTAAGAGCTTTCCCTAGTTTTCTTGATCAGCAGCGTCTGTTCTCCAAGCCTCCCAAACAGTGGGGAAGATGCAGCTCTGTCTGCATGTCTCCATGCTGTTTAAAGCTGACCGAGACCAAAACAATGTCAAAGCACAAGTGTTCAGAAGAAATTGAGTTCTCTCTCTCTATAATTGTAGGTTACCATGGAATTTTTATGTAGGGATATCTTTTGTTGCTATTTATAGTAACTGTACAAGGATACTAGAACACCGCAGAAAGATACTGCAGGAAATTATTAACATTTTTCTCCAGTCCTCCCGTAAACCTTCCCATTTCATGCACACACGCATGCTCCCTGCTGTGCTGAACTTCTGCGGTGACATTAGCCTCAATTAGCTGTAGCAGTGTCTCATATGAACCTGAAAGACCTGACTTGTTTTAGTTGATGCATTAATCCCAGCAGAGTTCCAGTAAAACAAGAATGATTCCATTTATGGATGATAAGTAGCCAGTTAAATATGAGGTTTTGTCTCAGGCAAAGATATCATCAGTTCCTAGATCATGGCCTGATTCTATATATTAAGTGGCTCTCTGATGGGTCCCTTTAGGATAGTAGCAAAAATCTATCCCATTACCTAGCCAGTGACATTAATTTGCATCATTCCACATTGTCAAAGCTCCATTATATTTCAGCTGAATACTCATCTCTGCTTTGCTCCATGTTCAACATACTTCGTGGTCAACCGAAAAGACATAACCCGCTTCTCAAAGTGGAAATGCATTTTCCCAGTCTCAGAAGGAATGTTACAGATACTAAAACAGCTCTTATTTTTGCAAGGTATCATTACAAGCAGACTCTCACCCTTGGGGAAATTGGTTGAAGTCAACAGAACTTAGTGCAGAGCAGGAACATCTTCATGCAATACTCACTGCTGAGTGAAAACTCAGACAACTATCTCTGCTGGTGAAGTCGTAAGGTCAGAAGCACAATTCATTAAGTGAGAATAATCTCCCCAAAGCCAGATTTCAAAACACCTGAGTTTGTAAAAAAAAAAAAAATCCTATCTAGAGCTATATGATGAGATCAAATGCAGATATTGTTTTGTGCTGCTTAAATACAAGTTGAAATACAACAGAGTGGAGATAAGGACAAAAAAATCTCGTATCTGTTCTCTGGAATTCAACCGTGTGCATGAAATTTAAAAAGACAAATATACTACTTTAAGTCTATTTTAAGGATTGGGTTTAATTCCTGCATAGATTTTGGGTGTCAGCCAAAGGACAAAGTGGCCGCTTTTACCAATTGATAGACAGAACGTAAAAAGACACCAAATGGAGCAATTTCAAGCTTCTCTCAGTTGTCCAGAAAACCCACTGTTCTGCAATCCCTCTTATCAGAAAGCATCAGCTTTTTGATGGTGTGAAAGGGTTAGGAAAGAAAGGATGAGGACGAAACAAAAGTCCATCAGTCCAGCTCTATTCCATCAATGACGAGAATTAAACAAAGAGAATAAGGAACAAAAGGCAAATTGTTTTGAATTTCTTTTGTTATAATATTCACTGATACTAATATTAACACTGAGTAAAACTTGGTCTTGGATGGCATGAGGAAACCACAACGGAGGCAGCTGGATCCAAATAACTTTTTTCTAGTGACATACATGCATTCAAAGCTGCCCCGGGTATCTGTGTTACTGTTCCAGTGGCTTCTAGAGCACAAGTAGCAGTGAGCTATACACAGAAGATATTGAAAATCCTCAAAGGGCACAGTCTATTAGAAAAACTATTGCTGAATTCCCATATAAGAGCCAGTCTTTCCAATATCATCAGAATCTGCTGATTTCGTTGTACTTGCAGATTATTTATACCAGTATAAAGAGAACAAGACTTCCTCTCCATCATGCCAGTAACCTTTTAAACTAACAGTGAGGTTGCAAAAATCTTTTGGAAAATCTAATGCTCAAAGAATAGGCCCTTTTCATCCAAATACCTGCCCAATAGTTTGCCAAAGTAATATTCTTTATATCTTTCATTTTTTTCAGATTTCAGCTGATTCAGTGAATAATTAGCTTGTGAATCACTAAATCATTAGAAGTGGCAGATAACCATTATCATCTACAACCCCAAGAAAGCATATATCCTTAAAGTCAAATAAGGAGAGTTTTTTTTTTCTAATGCATGGTAAATAATACTCCGTATATCCAGCATAGGGCTGAACCTTAGAGTTAATTCCATATCACAGAGATGTAACTGTTTTTCAAGAAAGAAAAACTAAACTTTTTGTAAAGACCTGGCAGAGGAATTACTGTGACAAGCTATATCAGGAAAAACAATCTTCCCTTGAAAAGTAATTACATTCTTTGCATTAGGTTGAAAGCATATTTCAAAGCAATGAACTGTCTGCTTTGATATTCTGAGTTTGAATCAAAAATTGTTTAGTGACAAAAATAGTATATAATAGAGTAAGCAAATTTCTCTCTCTACTAGTAATGCACGTATGCAATAAATGGAAATCATGAGACCAATGTAAACATGTTTGAAGAGACACTGAATGAAAAATTTAAAAACACTTTGATTCCTTGCTACTTTTGCCTCATAGCATGTACCTGTAGCATAAGCTAGTATAGAGTAATACTCTTAAGCTGTTCTGTAGCTACCCTGTGATGCTCTTAGGAAGAACAGAGCACCAAAATGAAACCCGAGGCAACTGTGCCTTTGAAAAATACTTCTTGCGGCTACATGACTGTGGTAATTTAAAGTGAATTTTAGCTTCTAAATGATATAACTCATCAAAACTTTATCCCTCATCTGATGTGAGGATCTGGTCCTGCTGGAAGGGAGTGGAATACCTAGAAGGAAACCAAGAGTGGCGTTACATGCAATCCTGTCTTTCACATATGGCTGCTTAACTAGCTAAGGAAATATTCATCTTCATGTAAAGAGCCTTTATGCAGCTGAAAAGGTACAGGAATCTCACATAAGACCACTTAATGAGGCTTAAGTCAAAGGAACTATTATATATTTGTGAAATATTTTGTTGAAWCAAATTTTGTTCAGCAGCACAGTATTAAATCAGTCAGAATAGGTTTACGTTTTATTTCTGAGCGTGGAAGAATATCCTGCACTAGTTAACTCACAGCCTACACATGRCAGTTTTTAGTGGGATTTTAAAGAGTCCATTTTGCTTTCAGAAAAATAAACCCATTTGTGATAATTAACAGGTATTGTTTTGTCAGCTTTAGAATGTGCAAGATTTAACTAGGCAAATCGCCAGGTACTGGTGCTTCCATGCAAAACCGTTTATTTAGCACCATGATGAAGAAGTACTGATGCTCCTGAACTTTGCTCTCCATTTTTTTTTAATTGTTACATTAAAAAAGAAAAAATCAGTCTGATTCTTCCTCCAGATTCATGGCAGAAAACTGCACTCAGTTCACACTAGATAAAACTGATGTGACAGATTGGAGTAGCAGAATGGTGGAGTTTCCATTTGGAGCTGTAAAGTCACGTATTTATTTTCGGCTGACTCTGACCTTATCACAGTGAAGCCTTCCTCCATCTTCTGTTTTTAATATGCAATGCTGAGCTTGTATTATAAAGCAGAAAGTGTGAGCAGAGCAGAAGCTCGCCAAGAACAGCCATAAGCTAGTATATTAAACTGCAGATTTACTACACTTCTGACAGTCATGCATTGCCTCTTGACACTATCTCATTGCAATCAGAGGTCAAAATATCTTTAAAAAAGTATAGTGCAGTGAAAAAAACGTGTAAAAGCTGGACAAAGCAAGCCCTAGATTAAGAGCAATTAGTAAAAGCAGAACAGAAAGAAAGTGAAGAGTTTCACTCTAGATCATTTACAGATCCATAAAAAAAATGATTCACTTGGAGGACCAGTTTGCAATCAAGAATGTCTCCCATATACATCCATCAATGCTCCAAAACAGCATCTTTAAGAGCAAGGGCTTAGTTTTGTAACTATGACCACTAAAAAGGGATTAAGAGCATCTAGTTACCAAGACTACATCTTTTCAACCTATACAGAGATCAGAACTTACTCAGTTCAGGCTGCCCACGGGGGAAACTTACCTTTGAGGAAAAAGAGGAGGAAAAAAAGAAAAAAGGGTGTACCAATACTCAACAGCTCTTGCAGAATAGCTTCCTTTTAGAAACTCATTCTGAAAAAAAGAATATTAGCAAAATCTTTCAAAGTAGTTTTTGACTAATCCAATCTACTTTAAACTTTTAACTTGCTCAGATCTGAAATAACTATTTTGTCTTAGATTCACATCCCATCTTGCTCCAGGGTAATTTCTCCAAGACAAGCTGTTACAGTACTTTAGCAAAAAGGCACAAACTTTACATTCAAATATAATAAATTATATTCCTTTTCCACAACATAAGTAAAATTCTCCCCTGTGAAGGGGTTCAAGGTCTGTGAGAATGCTCAAGGATGAAAACTGCTCTATATATACTCCATCGACTGCTGTCAGTAGGAGCCACGTGTATGCAGTAATCTCTGTATTATGTTAATACAGAGTCTCCCCTAATAACATTTCTATAAAACTTCTGAAGTTCCACATTTCTCATTATAAGGCGGTTTAATCTGTTTTATCAGGGAGCTGGGCTATTTATTTCCTACAGTAAAGTCATGTTTCGTCTGGTGCCACTGCTTAAATAACAAATAATGATTGTGTTTGTCAGGAAAAAAGGTTAAAACATTACTTAGAAGAGCTCTTGTGAGAATGAAGGAATATTGCCTTGTGCTAATATTGTACTAATGCATCAGATTCCTGCAGTCTTCATTCTTATAATCAGTTATCTATTTGATTGCAATGACATTGGCTTTGCAATCTAATGACATTTCTCTGCTTATCATTGGACTATGACTGAACTCCTAAGCCCAGTGCTAAGAACCCCCTTATTAGTTGTGTGCATATATTATTCCCCATAGGCATGGCATGATAGCAGAGATCTAGAATGCTTGTCCTAGAGACTCTAATAGCCAGACTAAAACTGGGCAGTAGCAAAGGCAAAATTGATTAAAAAAAAAAAAAAAAGGGATAGTTTAATAGGATTAAAAAAAAAACTTGCAAATCTGAATAGCTTTGCTATTCATATATAAGTGTTGCACGAGTTTTAGAGTGAACATAACCCCTGTCTCCCTTAGAAATAGATGAGGGTCAGGAAGCAGCTTTTCCTGAGCAAATCATTGTGCAAATACTTCTCAAAGGGTTTGTTCTGCTTTATGCTGAAGCAGCTGATACTGACCACACTCAGAGCAAGGATATTGAACYAACTTAAGCACCACTTTGATCACTATGGTAATTCCTATCTGACTACTCACTTTACCCAAGGTGAGTGCTAATRGGTCCACACAGCATTTGTGGATATCTCGAAATGATGGATATTGTGGTTCATCAATTCGGTAATTTTATTAGAAGTGCCGATGAAACAAATGCTTTCAAGAATAAACAAGCATCTGCTGTCTGTCAAGAAACTATCTAAATGCAAAACAGGGATAACATGAAAGAGTCTCAAAAATCTGCCTTAAATTCATTTTGATACCTCTTTTCAAGGATGTATTTCAACAATGACTATATGACATTTACGCATAGCTGATACTAGGGGTTGATCCTGAATAACCTGATTAACATGAATAACCCATTGACAAACAGAATTTCAGTGGAACTAGATGAATTAATAAGGGATACTCATGTGATTAAGGAGCTGCGAGATTTTACTGAAATTATAAGAGGCTGAGTTGCAGCTAATTAAAGTCAAAAGAAATACTGAATATGGATTCAGTGGAGTTGGAACAGACTGTCAAGGTGGCTTCCTGTGTGAAGATAGCTCACACACTTCCTCATCAATTTGTCATTTCTCTCAACTAGCTGGAGACGCTGAAAAAATTCCTTCCCTTACCACTGACTTCCAGTTACTGGGAGTCAAGCAAGTAGGTTTTTGCAAGGTTTATACATGGGGAAAGGGGATAATGTTGTACATGCATCTTCATACAAATTCAGATCAACTTCAACAATTTTGTATTCATGAAAATTACTCATATATTTACCGTTGAAATGATACTATGTATTTAGTAATTAAATGCAGTACTAAGCAATCATTCATACATACATAAATATGTATTATACACACTCAAGTAACATACTAGAACTGCAGCATCAGAGACATAACAAAAAGCGTATTCGACCACTTTATTGGAAAACACTTCTCTAAAGGGATGGGAGATAATGGGAAGTGAAGTAGGAATAAGGACATGGAAAGTCTGTATTGATTTAGCTTGACTATCTCTATTTGGGAGCTATCCATGTAATCTTATTACTGCATTAAGGGCTGCTATTATTTTTTGCATTGGGATTAAGCCTACATACATTATCAAAGTCATTTGAGACGCAGAGAAACTCTATGCTCCATTAAAATGTGCATAGACCTTTGTGCTCCAGAAGACTTAGCTACTCGTTCTCATTAACACAGGGGACTCATGACAATATATATTTTTTTTAACCATATCACCCTTCCTTCATCTCCCTCAGGCTCAGTCATGAGCATTTCACACGCCTTTCCATGTCATCTTTGCATTTCAATTGCTGAAGCTAGCTGGATGGGAAGGAGTCTTGACAGTTCTAGAAGAGATGAAAGCTAAGAAATAAATCATAAAGGAAGAAAGAGCAAGTTCAAGTCTACTATCTTTTCAGCTGCTAAAGGAAGAGTAATTCAGTATATGGAGATAGGAGCCTCCAAACAGTGTGAGATCATATATAGACTAAATTGGAATAGAATATAATGAAACATGCATCTTTCCTCACACTTATGAAAGAACATACTATATCACTTCAAATCCTCTTAGATTTACTTCCAAATTATAACCTTTACATATACAGCCTTTTAATTTTTAAAATGAGGATTGAGAGTTGCTAACTACAAAGAAATATCCATTAACTGCAGTGCGCAGTTCCCCAGTTCCGCCTGAATTGTCACCACATTCCAGACATTGTCACTGAAATCTATCTTAAATCTCTGTAGATCTGAAGTTGAGCTTTCCTCCTCTGCTAATAATCTTTGGATGAAATGCTCCTAACCAGTTTAATAACTGTTTTACAAGCCTCCTGGTGATCTTAGGGAAAAAAACAGCTTTGAACAATGAATGCTTTAATGAAAAGCTTTAGACTTAATGTTACTTTCATTCTTTCTTCCTTGAAGGTTGAGGACTGTCATTCATGAGCTAGGTGCCTGTTCCCATTAACTAAATTCTATTCTTCAGGCCAGATGACGGTAGATTATCACCTTGCAGAGCAGCCTCTGGCTTGATTTCTACTTCCTTCAGCTGTTTAATTTCCCAGAAGAATTTCCCCAGCTACCCTCCGAGAGTGTGCAAGTTCCAAAATATCTGGCAGAAAACCCATGATATTTTCACCTTCCAGTGAGATGTTTCATTGATGCCCATTTGCCTCCAGTCAGAAGCTTCTACAAATTACTCTTTCAACCCTCAAGAAGTCTCTGACCATGGGTATTTGAATGAATTGCTGTATTGAAAGCAACTTTTCAACATGAAGGTAGAATACTAACATGTATAGTTTTACCTGAACTTCTGAAATCTGCAAAATTTAGCTAGAACAAGAGATTTCCTTGTTTTATACCATTTTCAGAAGGAAATGACAACCTGAGCAAAAACTGTTGTAATAAGTAGTCCTTTAAAGATTTCCTGAAGAGATCCTTTTTTATATAAAACAGATGAAAGCTAAAGGTAGAGACTTACTGAAAATCTGTAGGGAAAGATTTAAATGATGCTGAACTAGAGTCACCCTCTGACCAATCATCCCATTTATAAAGTCAGCTTTCCTTTGTAACGATGGTTAAGGCCAGCKCAGTGATGCTGACTTAGCGCTGCTTAGAGAATGACATTAACTTTGAAGAGACAACAAGGGCTGTTGAATTCATGACCCTTTCTAACTCCACCATAGGGTTTTTTAGTTATACACCCTCAATACATGGCTGAGAACAAATGCAAAAATCAGCAGAGGAGGAGGCATGGGTGTAAAATGCATGCTGAGCAGCTTGCACAGAGTCTTACAAAGTACAAGCTCATTTCTGGGATTGCTACAAAAAAACATGAGAAACTATTAACAGTGGGCTGAAAGTGCAGGGTCTATGTCACAGAGCGGAGATGGGTTATATTTTATAGGCACAAAGGAAAAATATGCGTCTTCGGTCTGACTGGCTTTATTTATTCTAGGGGAAAAAAAGCAAAAAGCAAGAATCTTCTCGAAACTTCCTATATAAATCTTGGGCACATCATGCTGCATCAGTTCTGCCTTGCATGGGGCAGCCATCCTGTGGAATCAGTTTGTGCAGAAGTGCTGCGGGAAGCCGCAGCGCCCAGAGACACACAGACTTAGCAATCACCGTTAAAGGCTTTCGAACTCAATGACCTGCCCGGATAAGCAGACTGAGCACTAAGATGCACTACAAAGAAAAGGAAGGAATATTTTGAGTATGAGGATATTGATCCTTAACTGTTACTGGCACTCTACCAAAATAATAGACATAGCTCGTGCCATCCAGGGGAGGATAAAGAGACAGCAGAGCCTCGGAGAGGCCCTTACAGCCTTTCTGCGCCTCTTTGGTAGCATCTAAAAAACACAGTTCTCCCTCCAGCTCCTTCTGTGGCCTGTGCGATGTGTTGTAAGGAGGATTAATAGAGTGCCATCTACTGTCACAATTTAAACTTGTCTCACAAATAAAGGGATCAAGCTTAGACGATCTCTGAGAAAAAGCTAAAATCAGGAAAAGCAGGAGAGCAAGGGTAAGAGGGGCTAAGGGAGGTGCAGAAATGCATGCAACAGTCAGGCAGATCAACACACATGTGACTACATTTTCTAATGAACTCCAATGCAAACAAGGTGACAGGGGAACAAGACTATTTTTTTATGGCATGGAGTAAAAATAAAAATGAATAAATATAGTGCTGATTTGGGGTACAAAATAGGGAGCCCTGGGCAAGGAATCTGTTTCCCAAACTCAGCCTAATTGGGGCTTCTTTTCTGTTGAAGTCTTCCAGGTCTCATTGAGGTTGGGCTGTCTGACAGATAAGCTGCTTTCCTAGGTAAACAACAAAAACTAGTCCCAAGGGAGAGTGGTACAGATGGCTCACCAAAGTTGAGGACACTTTTCTCAAGGTCAGAAAGCAGAAGTAAAATTAAGAACAGAACTAACGGCTGCCAAAATCACCTGACACTCCTCGATCAGACAACCCTGCCACATGCTTACCTGCCCCTCTTACTATTTGAGGTGGAAAAGGGGACTGAGCAGRGGAACAAGATGCTCTTGAACTAAAAAAATCACATTCTGTGATACATATCAAGATACAGATATGTTCTCAGAAGCCTAACCATGTGATGCAGATAGTGACATATGTTTCACGTGGCTTTCATACATATTGGGACAAACTTTCAAAGGCTTGAGTGATGCCCTTGTCCTCCAGATGTGTGCCATGTCGAAACCAACTGTAGAGCAGTAACCGCATAGCGTGCTAAGAGCCCGAGTAAGGGTAGCTGTGCAGGAGCTGCCRATGCCATTCTGGTATTGAGGCCAGACAGGGCTTGCATAATTTCCATCCACGGTCTGGTACCTCACTTTACCTCATTTGCTCCCACTTGGGGACAAAACAGAGGAGCGGTTTAGTCATAAGCAGTTAAGCACTTAGAGTGTGATGAGCTACAATGGCAAAAATGGACATCTTGACCCAACGTGAACTGCTTTCTGGATTAGAAGCCGTGCGTAAAGACACCATTCTCTTCCAGTTCTTGTTAAAGCTGCTTCGCGTCTTGCTCAGACGTGCTCCATTTAATCAAATGATAACTAAGTGATATTCTGCTGCTAGCATCAATCTGAAAATGACTTGTAGGGCAAGATACATAGCTGAGGCTTTGAATACAGCAGCTCAAACTGTTTTCTTCACAATATCTAGCCTTTTCTGGTAAATCTTACTATGTTTATGATTTGGTTCCTCTAAGTAGCCTAAAAAACAGGCCTCTTCCTTGATTTCTTCATCTAGAATTACTAAAACACTAACGGTGGCAAACTGCTGGCAAACCTTCCTATTCTCGCTCTCGCAAAAGTAAAGGTTTCTGATCACAGCTACATCCCTTATAGTAAGGGCTCTTTAGTCCCTTCCAGATTAGCTATGATAAAGAGAAGAAGGAATTATGCTCTGTACCACCCATACAAGACCCATCATCTCTATCATCTTACAAGCAATGTCATTTAATCACAAATTTGCTGAATTTCCACAAGTTTGGTGTTTCCCCCTACTTCAACCAAATTCACGTGGAAGGTTAGTGGCAGAGACCAAGATGGAATCCTTTCTTCTGCTCCATTTTGGGGACTGTCCTGCCTTTTAATAGCAAAGCCAAGTTCAGCACCCTCTTCAAGCACCTCCTTTCAGCTATTTATAAACAGCCAGATACCTTAGTACCTAACTAAAGTATCTCTTAAAGTCCCAGGATACAGTGACATTGCTGTAGTGCTGCACAGAGCCGTTCCAAAGGCAATCTGATTTTCTCACATCACACCCCAAGTGCTGGTCTGAAACTCTCAGTTTTCTATATCCTCATTAAACACCTTCAGGGGACAGAAAGAAGGTCAAACCACAGATCCCTCAAAATGTAGCCATCTAAATATAGTTCGCCAGCTTCCAGGCTCTTCATAACGAAACTGAGCGAAAGCTTCTCACACCAAGGGGGAGCTGCACTTTTTGATGATCACTGTTACAAAGCAACTGAAAACCTACTAGGATGCAATTCCTCGTTGTTCTATACCTTATCCCACCTCAACATGAAATAGCTGARCACATACTTATTCTCTGGCTTGTGCAAAGCATTGTGATTATACATTAACGTCCACTAGCAAAATTTAATCCTGATGAGCTAGTGGGCAAAATTTTCTCAATTTTACTTCAGTTCCAACATAAACTTTTCTCCAAACTGTCTGTCTTCCTATATTACTGTAGGGTTGATATGGAGAAAGTCCTTTCACCTTCCATGGACATTTGGAAGCTGCCTTGGTGAAGTCAGTGGCATCTGCGCAGAGCAYTGCCTGGTCCCCACCACAAGTTATGAAAAATTATTCACAGAAGGACACTTTCTTTATTGCCAATATATCATATGATTTTAATACCAGTGCAAAAGCATGTAAAATACAACCTAATCTGTCTCTGCATCAGCATACGAGATAATATAGGATGCAGGGTAGTGGAGAGTTCTGGCTCATGGTGATTTTCTTCAAAATTCTACCCTAAGTCTTCATGCTACRGTTTTTCCTGCTCCCAAGAGCCAGTCTGCCCCAAATCAAAAGTATCTGGGCAGTTCCACACACTGTTGCAGTCTCATCTCCTAACAGCAATGCAGATACACCTTCTGCAAAACAAACGCAAGCRATGCCTTCAAATCGCCGCAGACTTGGGATGCATTGACGCAAACGAGAGATTTGCGGTARCCTCTGCAAAGCACCGGGCACCTGAGATTGACTAACCTTGAGCTGCTCCAGCAGAGCAATGCGCTGAGGAGCCTGCTGCTTTTCCCCTTCTGTGCGCTCTATCTTAAAAATGCTTCAGACAGATAAACAGTCTATTCTTATAGCTATGCTAGTTTTCAAATAATGTAATAATCTCAGCAAGAAAGTTTCTTTCTTTCTTTTTTTTTTTTTTGTGCGTAAAGACGCTGCCTTTGGTTTTTTCTAGAACACAGCTATTTCAGCACAGGAAAGTATCAGCTGGCTAATACACAGCAATCCAAGAGTTACAGATGAATGCAGCATTTCTGTGGGGTGGGGTGGGCTGGTGAGGTTGCATCTATGCACAGGCAATGAGAACAGTGCCAAAAAGGGCTGCACTTAAACTATTGATGCATTGCAGATAAAATGTAGATCAGTCATGTTGTTTTGGCTGTGAGCCTGTTGGAGCGGAGAGCAGGAGCACTGTCTCTAGGGTGGATACACATATGTTCCTGCTTCACCTCCTTTCCCTGTCTCGTGTGGTCAGAATTATTTTAAATAACAAAGAYTGGCTTTAGAAAGTACATGCATGAAAATACCCTGTGGCTGATTCACAGAGCTCAAGTGTTTTGTATATTCCGATCCAGCCTTCTTTTATAATTAAATACTCTGTCTTTAGAAGAGATTTAATCATTAATTAGGCAACAGTCCTATATAGTTAGTGTACATTTTACCATTTATTTAACAGCTAATCATAGACTTCAGGGCATGGCATAAGAGTATCTTCTTTAGCCTTGTTGCATGCGCAGGGAAACCAAGACAAGATAAAACAAGTGACACTATGGTCTCCTCTGAGGTCCAGGATCAGACAGTCCGATCCTGCTGTCGCTGATATCAGTAGGAGCAAGGTCACAAGAAACAGGGGAAAGACCAGGTAACAGGACACATGCTAGCTTTTTCATATGGTCTCTGGATCACATTGCCTCCTAGCTAGAGTGAAGTCACTCAATAGAAGTGAATATAGATTTAATTTCTCCTTGACTTGAGAGGAAGACAGCTTCTCCTACCCTCTCCTCTCAAGCTCCACTGACCCTAGGGAGTGCTGCTGCAAATCCACAGCACCTGCTTCAGTAAATGGCTTAGGTGAAGTCAGGCTCTGCTCACACTTTTATAAAACAGACTGAAGCAAGCTTATTCACACTTATTTGGCTCAGAGTAATTTCTTTTTAAATGCACTTTGCTTTCCTAATGTCTAGACCTGAACAGAGCTTGAAAATTTAATTTTAAGGGCTTCACTGCATTATTTCCACTCCAGTTTCACAATCCCTAAAGGATCCAAATATTCAAAAAACTGCTACTTTCAAAGGAGAGCATTGCRCATGAAAATTCTGGATTCCGTTTTGAGTGTAGTTAATGGATTTTAGGGCTGCTGAAATGTTTCATGTTAATATATTTTCCCCATAGGTAATATTCTTATATACCATGTATGCTTTCTATATAAWTTTTTCCCATTTTGCTTGATCAAGGAAAATATAGGAAATTGCAGTAGTTTTGCAAAATTTCAGGTTTGAGAAAATACTAATTTCTCCTATTAAAAAAAACCTTTGTTCTCTATTGCTTTCCAGTTAGCTCAGTTAAATTCTGAATCCAGACTCCCATCTAGTATTTAACTTTGCAATTTATCTGTAGCACTACAATATGCTGAAACAAAACTGAGGATCTGAGAATGGACATCCTTTTAATTTTCAATCCAGAAACATGTTTTTCTCACAGTAATAAATTCTGTTCTTTCCTCATTTTATACTTGGTTTCTYGCCTCAGAGAAAATGAGAAAAGACTGAGAATCTGAGAAAAAACAGATCCAACATTTAAAGACTTTATTCCTATTCTTGACACTTCTCAGAGCTGTTGTTCTAGATCTGCAAAGCCAGTCAGACTTGGAAGACTAYTGCTGAATAACTAGAAAGCCTAGGAAGTTTGCAGTTTGGCAGTGTTTGGTGGCAGTATGGGTGAGGAGGGAATTGTTTGTTTTGTCTTTCAAATCTCACATTCTGCAACACAAGCTAATAACAATCATCTTAGAGATGCTCAAAAGCACTTTTACCTTTTTTTTTTCGTTTGTCCACATTCAGAACTCTTATTTTGTATGTAGAAGACTTATAGCAATTGACCTCTGTTGCTCTTGCATTCCCTCACAGGCTTAGTGGTAGTTTGGACTTCAGGATTCAGCTCCTGCTCTTTCCCATCCTAGCATAAATTCTATGCAGTAGGAAACTGATTCTGTGTTTGAGTGATGCTCTAACTCAAACTCACTTTGAAAATGTAAAAATTGCAATGTCAACCTTTCTGACGCCTTTGCCAGTAGTCCGTACAATACCTCGTGCCAGATTCCTTTATCTACTGTCATAAAGAAAAGTTTGAGTGTTATTTATATGAATTCCTTGACACCAGCCAACTCAATATGAAGGTCTCTTGTGGTGTTCAAGGCCAGTATACCAGACTGAGATCAGATTTAAGGCAAAACCACACATCAGCAAAATGAGCCTCCTTTGAAACCATTTTCAACTGGCTGAGCATCAGCCTGCTGTAATAGCAATCGATAAATCCTATCTCCCAATCCTGGCATCCACAGGGTAATAAAATGTTATAACCAGCAGAGAGCTGTAACAGAACTGTACAGTCATGCTGCTGCAATACATTAAGTTACATAATACTGATAATCCAGTTTAATAAAACTCTTTTAAAACTCCCTTTTACCCAAAGACTGTTTCTGTCCCTGGCATGAAACACTTACCTCCTAATTACACTGGTCTTCTAAGCCTTCCTACATGAGGATATTTAGTGTCCAAGCCTTCAGATAGTCCTGTTATGCTAGAGAACCAGCCAAGATGCCCACTCCTTTGGTAGGCACTGGGTAGCACTGAAGACTCAGCTCTCATCACATTGTGRCCTTTCCCAGGGCTAAACTGTTGTGAAACCCTTGCAACAACAGGAGCAATTGCTCTCCCGAAGAAACTGCATGCTAAAGAGCTGGGAGAATCACAGGTGTGAAGGGTGGGAGGAGTGAAAGATTAGGAGCTCCATTTTAGAGATAAAGAAGTCATAGAGAGACTAAAGCCCAGAGATTTAAAACTACTTAGTCTCTGAATTGCCACTGATCTCTCTTGGATTTGGTACCAAAGAGGAGTTCAGGCCTAGAAATACAAAACTCTATAGAAAGCACTAGAGTCGCAGACAACAGGCTCCTCTTGGGGACGGTTTTATAAATCTGGATTTAAGTCATTCAGAAACACAAAGCAGGTTTCTAGCAGAGCTGATACCCGATGCCAGTGTTACTTATTCTAGGAATTTGGTGTACCCCAAACATTTGCTTTGGGGTGTAAAATCCCAGCATCTGAGAACCTCAGCCATCTGGAAAAAAACAAAGAGAGGTCTGGCCCTTACTAGTGGATCTCTTCAGTTCTGTACAAAGACTCAAACCATCCAGTGAGCAGGGCACCTTAAGAAAATTTGACATTTGCCCATGGGAAACAGTGACATGAAGGACTGCTAGAAAATGATACTTTATGGGGATTTAGAGGAATGAGGGTGGTATGCCAAGAGTTAAATATTTTTTTCAGAAGGGTTTATTAGTTCTCTCACATATCCCTTTCCTCCTGTCTGCATCTCTACAGGCTTGTTATCTCTACTTTGACTGCCTTTCAGCCATTCTGTACTGTAGCCAAGTACAAGCATATGCCCAAGGAGCCATTCCAGCTCTGGGGAGCTGCTGTGTCACAAGGGTTTGGGGGTGCCCAGCTTCCTGCCTGCTGCACGCATAACATCCCCCACGCGCTTGTAATACAGCTCTCGTGCCTGCCAAATTTTGTGCCCTGACGTACCTCGCTGCCAGGAGGCTGCATGGTTCGGAACGGTTAAAAGAACGGCAGGAAACCAGTGCCAGCAGCAGCCACGGCGRTTCCAGTGCCAGAGCAGCTCTTCAAACATGTCCAAGAGTCTGTATTTATTCTCTTGGCTTCCCAAGATAACCTCCTACCCTTGGAGATGAATGAACAGAACAGCAGAATGCATTCCGAAATACACATCTGTGCTAAGAGCTCATTTGTGACAAGTAGGTGAAAAGGCGGCGTGGAACGAATACCTTTATGTCATCCAATATTTGCTGGCCAGTGTAGACAACTCATAAGTAAGATTGCTGCATTCTCTTGTTAGTATTAATGAGTATTAGCTTTCTATTCCCCTGCAGGAGCAAGGAGAAAGCTGTGAGGCCACTGGTAGAWCCACCTCACTTTTAAGAGCCCTTCAGGAACAGGTTCTTTGGYTATAAACTATTTAAATCCAGCACTATTTCCTTGGAAGAGATGGTTCTTACTCTCCAGCAGCTAAAGGTTTTCCCCAGAGAGACCTATTGGTTGAGAGCAGCTGGTATATACAAGTACCTATTAACACTGCTGATAACAGCTTTAACATATGTATAATCAATAACAATACTTTTGGTGTGATTCATATTCTTCCCTATCAGTAATGAGATAACAATCTGGAACAAAAGCCAGATTCTGTGCGAGTAAATACATTACTCTCAGCTGTGACAGAAAATCAGTTTTCCTCTTAATATTCCTCTTCCCCCCACCCTTATTTTTGCTGGCAACAGTGAACTAGAAAAGAGAAAAACAAGTATAATAGTCTTATTTTTTTTCATCTAGTACTCTGCAGGGTCTTGGGGAAAAAAAGAATCAATAACCAAAGCATTTCTTAATCTGCACATTAGACATATTGAAGAGAAAAAAGTKGCTGCTTCTGTCACGTTACTGAATTTAGGTAATTGCTGTAATCTTGTCCGTCCTAGGCTTGCTTACAGGTCATTCTAGGTTGTTTATATTGGTACAGAAAAACTCAAGTCCAGTTGAGAATTTGGAGTTAAATATCTCAAGTTACTTCATCAGGCTTAAAAAAAAAACACTAATACCTTTGAGGATCCAGGCCAGAATGTATTAGAAAATCTAATTGGTTTAAGAAAGGGGCATTCTGTCTGTGTGTATTGGCTGCCTCATGTTCTTCCAGCTCCTTTGGGGAAAAAACAGCCCGTAACAGTATGGCTTTAGGATTCTTCCATCATTATTTTGTAGAACAAAGACTCTCCTCTTACTCCTTTGCTGCTCTGTTACTTCTTTTCAAAAGCTTCCCCACTTGCCACAATCAATCAAAAAAAAAAAAAAATCTGCAAAACCACATCAAAATTGCTGATATCTACTGTTACCGCTCTATCCCTTAGCAAGGCATCTTATTACAAGGTCAGAGGATAACCCAAAGCAGGAGATGTGGCAYTTCTAACCTTAATTAGATTTTTTGTAATGGTCATAGTCCTTTAGCTCAACACCACCTTTTCTACTTGATTCTGATTCCTTGGAGGAGAGGAGGGGGAAATCCTGTGGTGACTGGCATACCTCAATTCTCCCTGTAAATATTTAAGCACTTAGTTCTCCAATTGTATAATGACACTTTTTTCATTTTTAAAGAACTTTGATAAACTGCATGTGTGGTACATCTCAAAACACCCTGATGGTCAAATAGACAGATCACAAGGTTCAGATCACTTGTTCAGTATTACACACATGCACAGCTAAAAYGTTTTGCCTAGTTAAAACAAAGAAGAATCTGGTACCAAGTTCAAGTTTTTGTTTGTTTGTTTGTTTGTTTTTGTTTTTTTTTGATAAAAAAAACTTCTGTGCTAGCAAGAAAGTCATTCTAAAGGAAGTTGCTTAGTCACCCAAAATACAGTGCCAAAAGGAAACAAGAAACCACAAATTACAGTATAGCGGTTTGATTGTATTCTACCTGAAATATAGAGCATTTAATTTTGTGTTCAGGGTGATGACAAGAAATAAAACCAGCCTAATTGTCTTCTCAGTTCTGATTTAGACCAATACYTTTTCACAAAGCACACCCATACAAAACCAATGATAAACACAGGTAGTCCAGGGTCTTGCAATATAGCCTGTGAAATACCCATMAGTGCAATCTAAAATGTGCCCCAAAGACAAAAAACTGTTGTCACTCTGTATCTTGCTGAGCTGAAATCCTTCAGAACAAAGCAGTTACATCAAAGGATGGGAACTTGTAATATTGGAGACCTACCTCTTGCCAGCCCCATAACTGCTGCCCACCAGATTTCCCTTTTCGAAACACAGTTATTCTTGCTTATCACATAAGAGGCATAATCTTTATTTGTACAGCATTCAGATCTCTGGCAAAGAGGTATTACTGCTATATCAAAATCCAAAATCAGTCTTAGTATTACTGGAGCAAAGATGGACTTTCACATCATTCCAATAGTCAACCTTATAAAACCTCGTCTAGCTCTGTTAGAGACTGGCACCTTTTCTTCAGTGCAGTCTCTTTTTTAACGCTATAAAGTTAGACACTTGAGTTTGTTTGACTTTCCTGTGCAGATACTGAAATGAGATGGATTTCGATTGCATTTAAACTGCTACAGCTCACTCAAATACTCCCAGTTTCAAAGCTAGATCTGAGAAGAATTAACCTTAGAGATACAGCTAATAAGACTAAACAAAGGAATTTCATATGAAGCCTTTCTGTTTTGCTTTTCAYAGTATACAGATAAGCATTCCAGCCACAGAATTCAGGAGGAAAAATTCAGGAGGAAAAAATGCATCACACTTGATCTTACTATTACTCCAGTCTTTAAGCATGTGATGATTGCTTAGAGGTATCTCAACTTCTTGTTTGGCTATAATTCAGATACCATTTAAAAGAACCTATAGGAGCTATCTTCTGCTATAGGAGTCTTTTACAGTGAATCATTCTAAAGGGTCAGAAGAAATGGCAAGGGAAAGCAGAAAGTAACAAGCAACAGGAAAAACGTAGATTTTTAGCTGATATAAACGGGTGTTGCTTGGGATGTCAGTGGACCAATTACACCATTTATAGATTAGCTCTCAACATCAAGATAGCTCCTTTGAACACGCCGGAGGCTTAGAATGATGCTTTAAGAAGTGTCAGGTAGCAAATCTTTCTAACAGAGGAGATGATATGCTAGCCTGCAAAACACAGCCACATTCAAATTGTCCTCAGCACAAAAGGGATTTGGAATCACAGACATTGTACACTTACATAGGCACAGCTGTTCTTTCACAGCTTCACTCTTCTTTGCATGGATTAACCTGCTCTTGCTCTCCTGACAGCCAGGCTTCAGATAACCATGTAGGCAGCCAGCCAGCTCAGGATGGCAGGTAGRTGCCTTTGCAATACTGCAACAATACCTTCTGCTGACAGGCAGGGCTCGGAGCAGAAGTGTTGCCAGCCTGGCTGACTCCTGCTGCACATTATGTGATCTGGGACTTTCTCATTTTGATGGTCCTGTTTCAAATTTCTCCTATTTCCATTTCTCTCCCTCACTGCCTACTTCATAGGATTGCACAAAGAGCTGTCTGGAGGCAAAGCAAGAGAGAAGATAYCAGAGCTGCCTGTTGCACAGCCCTGGAAGCACTCCTGCTTGCACTGATCAGACTTGGAAGGAAGGAGTCCTCTGCTCCGCAGAGACCAGTGAGTCAGTAGCATAGGCAGCGCTGCGTTAGCAAAACTCAGCTCTGAAGAGAATAACAAGGGGCTTTCACTCATCTTCCTTCCTCTGCCTAATTACAGCACCAGAGAGGCAAGCAAACGCACTGTGCCTGTATCACTACCCTTTCCCAGTACCCCTCAGGCCAGACACCTGCCTGGTGCTGTTCTGCATGAGATGCCTCTTGCAGAATTGTTTTCATCACTTTTTTTAGACAGCTGATACATACCACTCCAAGACCAAAATGCTCCTAACAGACGAATGTCTCAAAAAACCCTCCAGAGGGTTAGCTGCAGCAGTGAGAATAAATTAGCTCCATAGACAGGGAGAGAGRTAATGCCTTATACCACAGGGTTCATGAGGACATTACAGTTCATAACATCCAAGAAAGGCAAAAAGACACTTAAAGTCCAGGTGCAGATGAGCAATGGGTGGGGTAGAAGAATATTTCTCCCCAGTTTAGCTTCCCATATCTGGTCCGCTCATAAGCCAGCATTCTTCAGCAGCTTCTGTAAGGTGTAAAAGCTGSTCTCGGGATAATAGGGAACAAATAGAAACTCAGTGAGGTTAGGATGCATGCTGAATCCTTCAAGAGAGTGCAGCTTACTCCTCCATCTCTGGGCAACCAGTAATGTAATTAAAATAATTACATCACAGCACTGAGACTAAGGGTGACTATCCATCTTCAAGTCTTCTCTGTCCACCTCCTCATAAGGAGGAACAGTCAGAGAACAGGCCTCCTCTTAAAGTATGACCAGAAGCTAGAAGGGCCAAGCAAATAGCAGCAATATTCTTCCTCTGATTAATTTCCTTGTTTGTTTGATGAAGGGGCAATTAAAGCCTAATTACCTTTTTATTAACCCTAGAGAAATGGGAGGGGCTGCTGAAATCATTGGACACCAATGAATATAAGTTAATTTATAGCAGCTGAGATTCTTACCCTTAGTGCTACAGTTCCTAAACACTCAAAACAGATGCACCTGCTTTATTGTAAATTATCTTCAAAATTGCAAACCTGTTTCTCATGCAGAACAACAGCATTCCAGGGAGATCAAACAGCCAAAGGACATTTTCCAGCAAACCAATAACATCTTGTACTGCAGTTTATCTTGCTGCAGCCATTTTTGAATGGATCTTAAATACAATGTTTGTCTCTCAATTTAATTAAAATCATGCTATATTTTTTTAAGTCTGTCAAAAGCAATTTTAACACTTCCAGTGATAAATAACTTCCAAAATGTGACATGCCTTATGAGCTATAAACAGAGTCATATCACCATGGTGGACAACACAGAACGTCAGATGAATAGAGGTATTCTTAGCTGTGTTCCTGCCTGGGATCSTTCCCAAAATAACAACATTATAGAAAATAAAAGTGCTGAACTCCRAGAGATGGAGTAGAGGAACAGTAAGGTGAGCTCATAGTTGTCCTGGTCACCTGCCAGCTCCTGAGGAGTTCTCTTAGGGGTTGATTTTGCAGGATGTTGAGCATCTGCAGAGATACTGGATTGGTTCTAAGCTGCACAATATAAACACCTCACAAACAGGCTTCCCAAAGGAATGGTTTCTATGCCTGCAGTCATGCTTTCAGACATACTGCAACTCCACATATTGATGCTGCAAGAAAGAAGCCTCCCTCTGCATTAACAACAACAACAACAACAAAAAAAAAAAAAAAAAAAAAAAAAGGAAATCCAAGTCTCCAAGTCCTGGGCATATTTTTAAGTCTTTTAAATTTAAAACTGACAAACAGTATGTAATACAGGAGAGCCATACATCTCTTTTTAATGCAGGTCCAATGGCATGTCCGCTGAACTCTGGCAAACATGCTACAGAAAAGAGACCCAGATCCCCAGACAGCTGTTAGGCAGTCCTTAGAGGTGAGTGTAGGAGTACATTAACCCTTCATCTCACAACTTGCCTGTTTGTTCACCACTTTCTATCTGGTATTAGTTAAGATCTCTAAGAAAGTCTTTTATGTGATGATTGGATTAGAAAAACCTTTAGACGAGAACATTGCAGCTGAGTTATCAATTTAATGACCATGTCATTTTCAAAATAAATTTAATAGCAAATTAATCCTCTTGTATGATGGATTTTTTGCAAGCTGCCAACTCTAATACCTTGTTTATATGACGTCTTTGCTAATTTATCCTTGATGTAAACAAATCCTTCGAAATTAGTAGGTGGTGGAATGCACCAATCTGTTTTAATTCTGTTATTAAAAAACCTTTTTAGCATTTCAGGATACAGAAATTGGATAATTTATCTCTATTTGCTCATATTTTTGGAATCAACACTGGGCACACAAATGAAGGGCTCTTCAAAATAATTATTTCTAGTAAGGGTTTTACCTTTAAGACCATTTTACTAATGGTCTTAAAAACAACAGCAATCACATTATCAGCTGCACTGGAGTTTTAGATCCTGCAGTTGAGATGTGTTATCTACTTTTACCCAGAGGCAAGTAGATTTTAGTTGCAAGATCTAATTTTGAAACATTCGTCACCAGTGAGAATAGGACCTGGCCTGCGGTGGAAAAGCGGAGATCCCTGCTGTGGATATGTGGAACCTCCATCACATGAATTCAAGGTATTCTCTTCATTACAGTATTCCTTTATGCCTGCATATTTTTTCTTAGGCTCTATATTTAGTCTCAGGCTGTTTCATGCCTGACTTGCTCTGAAATTTATAGAGGCTCTTACAAAGATAATCTAGGAGAAAAAAAAATAAAGGGAGACGTTAAAAGAAGTAGTATCATTAATACATCTCAAATCATTGAATTCTACCCAGAAATGACAAAGACTAAAAGGTTAAAAAAAAAAGAGAGAAGAGCAAACAGAATAAACACATAAGGGCATGACTGGGGATAGATACCCCTCAGCCTTTTATAGCAAAATGTTACAATAAAAATATGCCACTAAGAAAAAAATTTGTCATAAGGTTGACATATTTCAACTGCTTYGGATAAGCAATTGGACTTAGGTGGGCAGAGTTTTATGGCTCTAATAAGAAAGTCTCATTTTCTGGCACAGCTGAGCACTGGAGAAGTCTTATTAGCTTTTYACAAGGAACATAAAAATTGTAGAAATCTTTCCACCAAATTCTTCACACAAACACACACTCTTGCAAYGTGTGTGCTTTTAAATGGCCTATTAATAGTATATGCATACAATTTTTGTGTATTTTGGTTATTCTTTCAAGCTAGGTGTAACAAAAAAAAACTGTAGATCTTCTAAGAAAATCTAAAGTCACATTTCTGCACATCTCTTTTCTGTATTTCCTGGTGTCTTTTCCTTAGAAATCCCCATACAGCTATGGATTCCCCAGTCAGATCAGAATTCTACTATGCTAGCGTCGATTGTGCAAATTCTGTACTAAGTAAGTGTCTAATTCCATGTGATTAGGTAAGCAGTACG